>NW_027441289.1:0-350000 GCF_949628215.1 Phalacrocorax aristotelis | reverse complement strand
AACTGCGGCAATATCGGCTAAGTTTAAAAGCGTCGGCAGGAGGTGCAGAATACGTAAATAAAGCGGCGGTTGGCTGCCGGGTATGGGTGCGATATAAATACATTTTGTTTACAGGCCTTCGTGCCTATTCAGCGTTGAACGGCACCGCAGCCCACCCACCCCGGGGCTCACGGGGGCTCGGAGAAGGGTCTCTCCAAGGGCACAACCTAAGGCAGCGCAGGAAGCCCAGCTGCCACGCTCCCAGTCGCTACGGGACGCTTGCTTACAGCTACGCCGACGAGGGTACGGATGAGGCTGGAACTAGCAGAAATGCTGACTCTTCTGGCCTTTTATTTGTGGAAGGTACAGCGCGCGAGCCTCGGCGGCTCACGGGAGAAGCGCGCAGTGCTGCCTAACTCTCATTCTCAGCTCACGTACTACTGCCAAAGCTCCTGCCCTGTGCTGTGCCAGATGCCGGCTGGCGTGAGCGCCTGGGCTCCTGAGGACCCCCTTGTCCTGAGAGCCAGAGGTACTCACTTCCCTTTGCATGAGGCCTGTAGGAGATATACCCTGCAATTTAAAAAATCCGTATCAAATGTGGCAGACTCAAAAGAGGGCATTTTTAAAAAGGCAGGTTTGTTTTCTTTGTTAACTTTACAATCTACAGCCTAGCAAAGAGCTCCCTTCCAGTGTCAGTCGCTTGGCTTTCTCCCCTACTGACGAGGGTCCCAGCCTCCCAGTGAGATCTCGCTGGAGATATTCTGAGTTTCCCTCAAGTACGGGGCTGCCCTAGCCCGAGGCCAGCGAAGAAGCTGACTTTGCCCGTGCCTGAATCAGCAACACGTCCAGCAGGCGACTTGCAGAGCCCAGGGAACCCTCGTAAAGAGGTTTGGGGGTGGGGCGCGCCACATCTGCGGCATCGGCCGTGGGAAAGGACCGGCGCAGTAAAACAGGTGGGTGAAACCGCGGTCCGCGCCAATACGTGCTGCTGCCTGGGGCATCGCTTTGCTGCGGGTCAAGTCAGATGCTCTCTGTAAGAGTCAGTCAGGGTAAAGGCAGCAGCAGATTTCTTTTCTGCTCATTTTAACAAAGGCTGGACGGAGCCCATAGAGGAAGGCACTACGCGTCTTGCTGGGTTGGTTTCCCTGCCTTCTCGTAAGCTGTCGCGGAAACTTGCACGAGGAAAGCCTGTGCAAGCTGATGACAGCCACACACGGTTGAAGAGGGAGCAGACGGTGAGAGCAGAGGTGTGCGCTCAGGCTGTGCGCTGGAAGCTAATGCTAATGCTGCAAAATAAAGAGTGGATTTTCTTTTTTGGGTTTAGGTGAGCGCTAAACATGACATGTGCATATGTGCGTGTGTCTCTCGCAGGTTTTTGTCATACACCCCACCCTCCCACCCCAAAAAAACAACCCACACATGCCACGCCTTAAACAGTGCTTTTCCATTGTACTTAGAAGTGCTTACATAGGTGTGTTGGTTTTTTTCTTTTTTATTTTTTAATGCAGAAACAGCAATACGATAGATTTAATACAGCTAGCAATTAGATGGGTGTAGCTTTAGAGCGTCGGCTGTTTACAAAGCAACCGCACACCTTCTTTAACTCACAGTTTAAACAAGTAAACTTGCAGTGCATCACACGTGCTTTGTACAGTCACGTTCCACACGGCAGGCCAGATGCTTCACCCTGCCTTGTCCTTGTTGCCCCGACTCCAACGGGACCGCCGAGGCCATCCTGGGGACAGCGCCGCTTTCTAGCAGCTGGGTTGCTTGCCTGGACGCCCCACAGACAAAGAGTCATTTCCCCACTGAACCTCTTCTCAAATAATTTCCTAGCCCTGCAGGCCCCACGTCCTTTGGTTCATATTTCCTTTTTTCCGGGCTTGATGCACAGGACCGACGATTTCCAGAAATAGAAACAGAGGCTGATTCAGTCCAGGCTCAACATTCTCTGACCTAAACCAAACTGTCTTCGAAGAGATAGCTGTACCGTAGGCACCACCTCGGGAACAGAAGTTGCCCTGTCATAAAAAAAAAAAAAAAGAAGGAAAACAAGGCATTTCAGGCTGAGGAGGCTGAGCGGTGTGCTGGGGGCGGTGGGGGTTGGAAAGAAACAGTTCAGACGATTAGAGCGAGCTTAGCGTTGCAAAGCGTGCCATTATTTTTAATTTGGCAGTCAGAAGACAATAGATTCTGACACTGATTTCCTGTGTGCTGCGGGAGTTCTCTCCTCAGCATTCCTGTGCACCATTTTACTTTTGTGTCCCGTCCGCTTCGCTTTTGCGCTGTAGCTCTCCGGTTCTAGCTACGCTTCCCACCACCCCCATTACTCTTTGACAAGCCCAGCTCTCACTGTGCTTCCCTTCCCTTCCCTTCCCGTATGCGCGTGCAGGGAAAAGCCCGCGCGTCTGCCACTACAGGACACGCTCTGGGAGGCAGGAGAGATGACGACGCTCCCTGACAGAGGACACAGCTGAGGGGCGGTCCGCCGGGGCTGGGGAGATGGCAGCACCTTCCCTCAGCTGCCCCATCCGAGCACAGGTGCAGGTGAGCACTGAGGAGAGACAAGCAGGCAGGAGCCGCAGAGCGAGAGAGAAAATAAAATTCACGGGTGGGTGCTACTTGCGTCTCATTTTTAGCGCAAGGGGTGAATTCTCAGCACATTCTTGGAGCTGCCCCTTTGGGACTCACGGAGAAGAGGGAGGTTGGCCACGCGGTGCAGCCCAGCTCTGCTTCCCCTAAATGGTTTTACTGTTCAGGTGTTGCCCTAATCTGGCCGGTACCCCTGCAAAGAGTTTGGGATTTCTGCTGCCTCTCCGGGCCAACCGCAGACCCTGACTTCATCGCAGCGAATGACCCTGCGCTCGTCAGAGCGGTTGCCGAGTCACATCCCGCTGCCTTCCCTGCAGAACCGGTGACCCTTTTTCAGCCCTTGCCCCCTCTTCTCTCCGCTCGTTGCCCATCCCTTTATCAGTGCCGGCACCGATCCTGCCTCCAGCTCGCCCTGTCTCCACCTGCGAGCGCCCAACAGGAGCTAAATGTCTCCTCAAGGACGCACGGAAGAGACGCGCAGGTAACCCAGCACAGACCCCCTGCAAACATCTTCTTTCCATTTTCTTTCCTCTCCTGACACGAAGAGATGACTTAGGAAAAAGCGTACTGCTCGCACTTCACCTGCACTGCTTCTACTTTCACTTTCGCTCTCCTTGGCAGTAATTAATAGCGGTGGCTGGGGGGGCTGGGGCATTCCCCCAAAGCGGCTGCAGTTACATCCGGGCGGTTGTGGCACTCCATTAGCTCTGTAGTTTTTAAATCTAAATCTTCTGGAATTGTTAGTTCTGCTCAGGAATCACCCGTACCTGCAAATTTTCTTAATAGCTACGCTTGACCCCAGCCACTGTTTAACAGCTCACCTTTATTTCTCTTCATTTAAGAACCTAAAGCTTCGTTTACTGCTTGGGTTGGAAGCAGGAGCTGTCGCTGCCTCTGAACTTTCTAACAGCCCTGTTACAATTTCAGTACTACCCGCTCCCAATTTAGCTTTCCGGGTCGATTTTCATTCTAGATTCGAAAATTTCCTTATTTTGTTTCTGATCAGGAGTCATTAATGCCTGCAGTTGATTTAGTAACGCCTGTATTTAGATTGAGCTATTAATGACTCGCAACTCTATTTATGGCATAAAAAAGGACTGCCTTTATTTTTTTTAACTACAGATTAGGAATAATGACTGCCTGGTTTGTTCAGTAATAGGTGTGATTAAATTTAGTCACGACTCCTCCCTAAATAATATGTATTTATTTGCACTCTAACAATTTAACCTTCCCTTTACCGGCCAGGGGCACCGACAAGTGCCCGTGCGTACCTCCGCTCCCCCTGCGCCGGCTCCCCAGGGAACAGCCTCTTACCCTGACCAGAGTCTGCAGCGGCCCGTTGTCATCCCAGCTCCTCGCCCTCGAGAAAGCGGCCGCCTGAAGCGGCGGCAGCTCCGCTGCTGCCCAGAGGGGACGGAAATGGCGCGGGGTAAAGCTCTCCGGGCCGCCTGCGTCCCGCGCGGAGGCGGTGACCTCAGCAGCCTGTACGCTGTTGGGGCCGAGCCAACAACCTGAGGAGGAGTCGCAGGGCGTAGCTGTTTCTGCAACAACCACGCTTTCCCGCCTGGCTGGACAAGAAAGCGGGGCCTGCGGGGGCCTGGAGAGGCAGCATCGCTGCAGGTTGTGCCACGGCTGTTGAGAGGCCAAGGCAACACCTGAAACAGTGAACGGCACAACTAGTGAAAACCCCCAAGGTTCCGGGTTCAGTAAAGACAGGAATTGCAGCAGCACAATAAAATGATCTCACGAGGGGAAAAAAAACAGCAAAGCAAAAACCAAACCCCAAACAGAACACCATACCACTAACCCGTCTCACCGCCCCCTCAGCGCCCAAAACAGCATCCTGGGAGAAAAAAAGCAAAGCAGGCCACAAGGGACCTTTCTAGTACAGATGCCGCCAAAGAGTGCCAAGCTCTGGAATCCTTACCTCAGGCAACGCCTCCGCTTCTCTAAACGCCAGAGCACGCCTGCCCGGGGGGCTGAGACAGCCCCAAAGCTGCGACCGCCCGAGGGAACACGGGAGCACCGACGCCAGAGAAGCCCAGGGCCAGAGCCGGGGCTCTTCCACCCCCGGGCCCCGCCCCCGCCCTTCCCACAGCGCCCCGCGAAAGGGGCGGGCCGAGCCCCCCGGGGGGTGAAGGCCCCGGGAGCCGTACGAGAGCCGCCTGGAGTTCCCGGCACGGGAGGGAGGGGGGAGAGAAAACACCCAAACCGAGCCCCCCGAGCGGAGCAAACACAGGCTCGGGCTGTTGCCGGGGGGCGGGGCCTGTCGCTAAGGGGAGAGAGCCGGCACCGCCCCCCGGGCCGTTGCCGGGGGGTGGGGCCTGTCGCTAAGGGGAGAGAGCCGGCACCGCCCCCCGGGCCGTTGCCGGGGGGTGGGGCCTGTCACTAAGGGGGTGTGTCCAAAGGGACGCTGGCAATGCCCCTGGAGCCATCACCAAGGGCAGGGCCTGTTGCTATGGAGGGTGGGGCCAGGCAACACCAGCAACACCCCCAGGCTGTCACCAGGGGGTGGGACCTGTTGCTAACAGGGGATGCTGGGGAGCACACGAGCACGGCCCCACCCCACCAGGCCCTCGCCAGGGGGCGGGGCCTGTCGCAAAGGTGGGTGGGGCCAGAGGGGTCAGATATCAGCCCGCGCGTATAGACCAGTGCGTCCCAGTAATGACCAACATGCCACACAGTATGGATCCCAGTACATCCCAGCTCCCTCCCAGCGACGCCCAGTACATCCCAGTTCCCTCCCAGTACATCCCAGTTCCCTACCAGTGCAGCCCAGTACATCCCAGATCCCTCCCAGTCCGTCCCACTTCCCTCCCAGTCCGTCCCAGTCCGTCCCAGTACATCCCAGTTCCCTCACAGTACATCCCAGTTCCCTCACAGTTCACACACAGTTCACTCCCAGTTCCATTCCAGTACATCCCAGTACATGCCAGTTGCCTCCCAGTTTCCTCTAAGTACATCCCAGTACTTCAAAGTTCCCTCCCAGTACATCCCAGTTCCCTCTAAGTACATCCCAGTACTTCGAAGTTCACTCCCACTACATCCCACTACGTCCCACTTCCCCCTTGGTACATAACACTTCCCTCCCAATACATCCCAGTTCCCTCCCATTAAATCCCGATTCCCTCTCAGTACATCCCAGTTCCCTGCCAGTATGTCCCAGTACATCCCAGTTCCCTCCCAGTACATACCAGTTCCCTCCCAGTACATCCCAGTACATCCCAGTTCCCTCCCAGTACATACCAGTTCCCTCACAGTACATCCCAGTACATCCTGGTACATCCCAGTTCCCACCCAGTACATCCTACTACATACCAGTTCCCTCCCAGTTCCATCCCAGTACATCACAGTTCCATCCCAGTACATCCCAGTACTTCACAGTTCCCTCCCAGTAAATCCCAGTTCCCTCCCAGTACATCCCAGTACATCCCAGTTCCCTCCCAGCACATCCCAGTACGTCCCAGTTCCCCTCAGTACATACCAGTACATCCCAGTGTCCTCACAGTACGTCCCAGTTCCCTCCCAGTACATAACAGTTACCTCCCAGTACATCCCAGTACATCCCAGTAGATCCTGGTACATCCCAAATCCCTGCCAGTTCCACCCGGTACAACCCAGTACAAGCCTGTACATCCTAGTTCCTCCACAGTACATCCCAGGGCATCCCCGCACATTGTAGTGCCTCCCAGTACATCCCAGGTCCCTCCCAGTACATCCCAGTTCCCTCTAAGTATATCCCAGTACTTCACAGTTCCCTCCCAGTTCACTCCCAGTTCCCTCCCAGTACATCCCAGTTCCCTCTAAGTACATCCCAGTACTTCACAGTTCCCTCCCAGTACATCCCAGTTCCCTCTAAGTACATCCCAGTACTTCACAGTTCCCTCCCAGCACATCCCAGTATGTCCCAGTTGCCCTCAGTACGTAACACTTCCCTCCCAGTACATACCAGTACATCCCAGTGTCCTCACAGTACGTCCCAGTTCCCTCCCAGTTCAGTCCCAGTACACAACAGTTACCTCCCAGTACATCCCAGTTCCAACCCAGTACTGGGAGGGAACTGGGATGTACTGGGATGTAATGGGACGGAACTGGCATGTATTGGGAGGCACTGGGAAAGAAGTGGTAGTGAACCGGGAGGGAATTGGGATGTACGGGGATGAACTGGTAGGGAACTGGGATGTACTGGCATGGAACGGGGATGTATTGGGATGTACAGGAACGGAACTGGAATGTACTGCGATGTACTGGGAGCAAACTGGGATTTACTGGGATGTACTGGGAGGAAACTGGGATATACTGGGTGGAAACTGGAATATACTGGGAGGCACTGGGAGGGAAGTGGGTGTCAACTGGGACATTCCAGTTTCCTCCCAGTACAACCCAGTTCCCTACCAGTGCAGCCCAGTACATCCCATTTCCCTCCCAGTCCGTCCCAGTTCCCTCCCAGTCCGTCCCAGTCCGTCCCAGTACATCCCAGTTCCCTCACAGTACATCCCAGTTCCCTCCCAGTTCACACACAGTTCACTCCCAGTTCCATTCCAGTACATCCCAGTACATGCCAGTTGCCTCCCAGTTCCCTCTAAGTACATCCCAGTACTTCACAGTTCACTCCCACTACATCCCAGTACGTCCCAGTTCCCCCTTGGTACATAACACTTCCCTCCCAATACATCGCTATTCCCTCCCATTACATCACAATTCCCTCCCAGTACATCCCAGTTCCCTGCCAGTATGTCCCAGTACATCCCAGTTCCCTCCCAGTAAATCCCAGTTCCCTCCCAGTACATCCCAGTTCCCTCCCAGTACATCCCAGTACATCCTGGTACATCCCAGTTCCCTCCCAGTACATCCTACCACATACCAGTTCCCTCCCAGTTCCATCCCAGTAAATCCCAGTTCCATCCCAGTATATCCCAGTACTTCACAGTTCCCTCCCAGTACATCCCAGTTCCCTCTAAGTACATCCCAGTACTTCTCAGTTCCCTCCCAGCACATCCCAGTATGCACCAGTTCCCCTCTGTACATAACACTTCCCTCCCAGTACATAACAGTACATCCCAGTGTCCTCACAGTACGTCCCAGTTCCCTCCCAGTACATACCAGTTCCCTACCAGTACGTCCCAGTCCCCTCCCAGTTCACTCCCAGTACATAACAGATACCTCCCAGTACATCCCAGTACATCCCAGTAGATCCTGGTACATCCCAAATCCCTGCCAGTTCCACCCGGTACAACCCAGTACAAGCCTGTACATCCTAGTTCCTCCACAGTACATCCCAGGGCATCCCCGCACATTGTAGTGCCTCCCAGTACATCCCAGTTCCCTCCCAGTACTGGGAGGGACCTGGGATGTACTGGGAGGGAACTGGGACGTACTGGGAGGGACCTGGGATGTACTGGGATGTAATGGGACGGAACTGGCATGTATTGGGAGGCACTGGGAAAGAAGTGGTAGTGAACCGGGAGGGAATTGGGATGTACGGGGATGAACTGGTAGGAAACTGGGATGTACTGGCATGGAACGGGGATGTATTGGGATGTACAGGAACGGAACTGGAATGTACTGCGATGTACTGGGAGCAAACTGGGATTTACTGGGATGTACTGGGAGGAAACTGGGATATACTGGGAGGAAACTGGGATATACTGGGAGGCATTGGGAGGGAAGTGGGTGTCAACTGGGACATTCCAGTTTCCTCCCAGTACATCCCAGTTCCCTACCAGTGCAGCCCAGTACATCCCAGTTCCCTCCCAGTCCGTCCCAATCCCCTCCCAGTACATCCCAGTTCCCTGCCAGTATGTCCCAGTACATCCCAGTTCCCTCCCAGTACATACCAGTTCCCTCCCAGTACATCCCAGTTCCCTCCCAGTTCCCTCCCACTACATCCCAGTACATCCCAGTTCCCTCCCACTACATCCCAGTTCCCTCCCAGTACATCCCAGTACATCCTGGTACATCCCAGTTCCCACCCAGTACATCCTACTACATACCAGTTCCCTCCCAGTTCACTCCCAGTACATCCCAGTACTTCACAGTTCCCTCCCAGTACATACCAGTACGTCCCAGTTCCCCTCAGTACATAACACTTCCCTCCCAGTACATACCAGTACATCCCAGTGTCCTCACAGTACGTCCCAGTTCCCTCCCAGTACATCCCAGTTCCCTCCCAGTTCACTCCCAGTTCCCTCCCAGTTCACTCCCAGTACATCCCAGTTCCCTCCCTGTTCCTTCCCAGTACATAACAGTTACCTCCCAGTACATCCCAGTAGATCCTGGTACATCCCAAATCCCTGCCAGTTCCACCCGGTACAACCCAGTACAAGCCTGTACATCCTAGTTCCTCCACAGTACATCCCAGGGCATCCCCGCACATTGTAGTGCCTCCCAGTACCTCTCAGTTCTGGGAGGGAACTGGGATGTACTGGGAGGGACCTGGGATGTACTGGGAGGGAACTGGGATGTACTGGGATGTAATGGGACGGAACTGGGATGTAATGGGACGGAACTGGGAAAGAAGTGGTAGTGAACCGGGAGGGAATTGGGATGTACGGGGATGAACTGGTAGGGAACTGGGATGTACTGGCATGGAATGGGGATGTATTGGGATGTACAGGAACGGAACTGGAATGTACTGCGATGTACTGGGATGTACTGGGAGCGAACTGGGATTTACTGGGATGTACTGGGAGGAAACTGGGATATACTGGGAGGAAACTGGGATATACTGGGAGGAACCTGGGAGGGAAGTGGGTGTCAACTGGGACATTCCAGTTTCCTCCCAGTACATCCCAGTTCCCTACCAGTGCAGCCCAGTACATCCCAGATCCCTCCCAGTCCCTCCCAGTACATCCCAGTACATCCCAGTTCCCTCCCAGTTCACACACAGTTCACTCCCAGTTCCATTCCAGTACATCCCAGTACATGCCAGTTGCCTCCCAGTTTCCTCTAAGTACATCCCAGTACTTTAAAGTTCCCTCCCAGTACATCCCAGTTCCCTCACAGTACATCCCAGTACTTCACAGTTCACTCCCACTACATCCCAGTACGTCCCAGTTCCCCCTTGGTACATAACAATTCCCTCCCAATACATCCCAGTTCCCTCCCAGTCTGTCCCAATCCCCTCCCAGTACATCCCAGTTCCCTGCCAGTATGTCCCAGTACATCCCAGTTCCCTCCCACTACATTCCAGTTCCCTCCCAGTACATCCCAGTACATCCTGGTACATCCCAGTTCCCACCCAGTACATCCTACTACATACCAGTTCCCTCCCAGTTCACTCCCAGTACATCCCAGTACTTCACAGTTCCCTCCCAGTACATCCCAGTACGTCCCAGTTCCCCTCAGTACATAACACTTCCCTCCCAGTACATACCAGTACATCCCAGTGTCCTCACAGTACGTCCCAGTTCCCTCACAGTACATCCCAGTTCCCTACCAGTACATCCCAGTTCCCTCCCTGTTCCTTCCCAGTACATAACAGTTACCTCCCAGTACATCCCAGTACATCCTGGTACATCCCAAATCCCTGCCAGTTCCACCCGGTACAACCCAGTACAAGCCTGTACATCCTAGTTCCTCCACGGTACATCCCAGGGCATCCCCGCACATTGTAGTGCCTCCCAGTACATCCCAGATCCCTCCCAGTACTGGGAGGGACCTGGGATGTAATGGGAGGGAACTGGGACGTACTGGGAGGGAACTGGGACGTACTGGGAGGGAACTGGGATGTACTGGGATGTAATGGGACGGAACTGGGATGTATTGGGAGGCACTGGGAAAGAAGTGGTAGTGAACCGGGAGGGAATTGGGATGTACGGGGATGAACTGGCAGGAAACTGGGATGTACTGGCATGGAACGGGGATGTATTGGGATGTACAGGAACAGAACTGGAATGTACAGCGATGTATTGGCATGTACTGGCAGCGAGCTGGGATTTACTGGGATGTACTGGGAGGAAACTGGGATATACTGGGAGGAAACTGGGATATACTGGGAGGCATTGGGAGGGAAGTGGGTGTCAACTGGGACATTCCAGTTTCCTCCCAGTACATCCCAGTTCCCTACCAGTGCAGCCCAGTACATCCCAGTTCCCTCCCAGTCCGTCCCAATCCCCTCCCAGTACATCCCAGTTCCCTCCCAGTATGTCCCAGTACATCCCAGTTCCCTCCCAGTACATCCCAGTTCCCTCCCAGTACATCCCAGTTCCCTCCCAGTTCACTCCCAGTACATAACAGTTACCTCCCAGTACATCCTAGTAGATCCTAGGACATTTCAAATCCCTGCCAGATCCACCCGGTACAACCCAGTACAAGCCTGTACATCCTAGTTCCTCCACAGTACATCCCAGGGCATCCCGGCACATTGTAGTGCCTCCCAGTACATCCCAGTTCCCTCCCAGTACTGGGAGGGACCTGGGATGTAATGGGAGGGAACTGGGACGTACTGGGAGGGAACTGGGACGTACTGGGAGGGAACTGGGATGTACTGGGATGTAATGGGACGGAACTGGGATGTATTGGGAGGCACTGGGAAAGAAGTGGTAGTGAACCGGGAGGGAATTGGGATGTACGGGGATGAACTGGCAGGAAACTGGGATGTACTGGCATGGAACGGGGATGTATTGGGATGTACAGGAACAGAACTGGAATGTACAGCGATGTATTGGCATGTACTGGCAGCGAGCTGGGATTTACTGGGATGTACTGGGAGGAAACTGGGATATACTGGGAGGAAACTGGGATATACTGGGAGGCATTGGGAGGGAAGTGGGTGTCAACTGGGACATTCCAGTTTCCTCCCAGTACATCCCAGTTCCCTACCAGTGCAGCCCAGTACATCCCAGTTCCCTCCCAGTCCGTCCCAATCCCCTCCCAGTACATCCCAGTTCCCTGCCAGTATGTCCCAGTACATCCCAGTTCCCTCCCAGTACATACCAGTTCCCTCCCAGTACATACCAGTTCCCTCCCAGTTCCCTCCCACTACATCCCAGTACATCCCAGTTCCCTCCCAGTACATACCAGTTCCCTCCCAGTATATCCCGGTACATCCTGGTACATCCCAGTTCCCACCCAGTACATCCTACTACATACCAGTTCCCTCCCAGTTCACTCCCAGTACATCCCAGTACTTCACAGTTCCCTCCCAGTACATCCCAGTACGTCCCAGTTCCCCTCAGTACATAACACTTCCCTCCCAGTACATACCAGTACATCCCAGTGTCCTCACAGTACGTCCCAGTTCCCTCCCAGTACATCCCAGTTCCCTACCAGTACATCCCAGTTCCCTCCCTGTTCCTTCCCAGTACATAACAGTTACCTCCCAGTACATCCCAGTAGATCCTGGTACATCCCAAATCCCTGCCAGTTCCACCCGGTACAACCCAGTACAAGCCTGTACATCCTAGTTCCTCCACAGTACATCCCAGGGCATCCCCGCACATTGTAGTGCCCCTGTAGACCTGGGATGTACTGGGAGGGAACTGGGACGTACTGGGAGGGACCTGGGATGTACTGGGATGTAATGGGACGGAACTGGGATGTAATGGGACGGAACTGGGAAAGAAGTGGTAGTGAACCGGGAGGGAATTGGGATGTACGGGGATGAACTGGTAGGGAACTGGGATGTACTGGCATGGAATGGGGATGTATTGGGATGTACAGGAACGGAACTAGAATGTACGGCGATGTACTGGGATGTACTGTGAGCGAACTGGGATTTACTGGGATGTACTGGGAGGAAACTGGGATATAGTGGGAGGAAACTGGGATATACTGGGAGGAACCTGGGAGGGAAGTGGGTGTCAACTGGGACATTCCAGTTTCCTCCCAGTACACCCCAGTTCCCTACCAGTGCAGCCCAGTACATCCCAGATCCCTCCCAGTCCCTCCCAGTACATCCCAGTACATCCCAGTTCCCTCACAGTACATCCCAGTTCCCTCCAAGTTCACACACAGTTCACTCCCAGTTCCATTCCAGTACATCCCAGTACATGCCAGTTGCCTCCCAGTTTCCTCTAAGTACATCCCAGTACATACCAGTTCCCTCCCAGTACATCCCAGTTCCCTCACAGTACATCCCAGTACTTCACAGTTCACTCCCACTACATCCCAGTACGTCCCAGTTCCCCCTTGGTACATAACACTTCCCTCCCAATACATCCAAGTTCCCTCCCAGTACATCCCAATCCCCTCCCAGTACATCCCAGTTCCCTGCCAGTATGTCCCAGTACATCCCAGTTCCCTCCCAGTACATACCAGTTCCCTCCCAGTACATCCCAGTTCCCTCCCAGTTCCCTCCCAGTACATCCCAGTTCCCTCCCAGTACATACCAGTTCCCTCCCAGTACATCCCAGTACATCCTGGTACATCCCAGTTCCCACCCAGTACATCCTACTACATACCAGTTCCCTCCCAGTTCACTCCCAGTACATCCCAGTACTTCACAGTTCCATCCCAGTACATCCCAGTACGCACCAGTTCCCCTCTGTACATAACACTTCCCTCCCAGTACATAACAGTACATCCCAGTGTCCTCACAGTACGTCCCAGTTCCCTCACAGTACATCCCAGTTCCCTACCAGTACGTCCCAGTTCCCTCCCAGTTCACTCCCAGTACATAACAGTTACCTCCCAGAACATCCCAGTACATCCCAGTAGATCCTGGTACATCCCAAATCCCTGCCAGTTCCACCCGGTACAACCCAGTACAAGCCTGTACATCCTAGTTCCTCCACAGTACATCCCAGGGCATCCCCGCACATTGTAGTGCCTCCCAGTACATCCCAGTTCCCTCCCAGTACTGGGAGGGACCTGGGATGTACTGGGAGGGAACTGGGACGTACTGGGAGGGAACTGGGATGTACTGGGATGTAATGGGACGGAACTGGGATGTATTGGGAGGCACTGGGAAAGAAGTGGTAGTGAACCGGGAGGGAATTGGGATGTACGGGGATGAACTGGTAGGGAATTGGGATGTACTGGCATGGAACGGGGATGTATTGGGATGTACAGGAACGGAACTGGAATGTACTGCGATGTACTGCGATGTACTGGGAGCGAACTGGGATTTACTGGGATGTACTGGGAGGAAACTGGGATATACTGGGAGGAAACTGGGATATACTGGGAGGCATTGGGAGGGAAGTGGGTGTCAACTGGGACATTCCAGTTTCCTCCCAGTACATCCCAGTTCCCTACCAGTGCAGCCCAGTACATCCCAGTTCCCTCCCAGTCCATCCCAATCCTCTCCCAGTACATCCCAGTTCCCTGCCAGTATGTCCCAGTACATCGCAGTTCCCTCCCAGTACATACCAGTTCCCTCCCAGTACATCCCAGTACATCCTGGTACATCCCAGTTCCCACCCAGTACATCCTACTACATACCAGTTCCCTCCCAGTTCACTCCCAGTACATCCCAGTACTTCACAGTTCCCTCCCAGTACATCCCAGTACGTCCCAGTTCCCCTCAGTACATAACTCTTCCCTCCCAGTACATACCAGTACATCCCAGTGTCCTCACGGTACGTCCCAGTTCCCTCCCAGTACATCCCAGTTCCCTACCAGTACATAACAGTTACCTCCCAGTACATCCCAGTAGATCCTGGTACATCCCAAATCCCTGCCAGTTCCACCCGGTACAACCCAGTACAAGCCTGTACATCCTAGTTCCTCCACAGTACATCCCAGGGCATCCCCGCACATTGTAGTGCCTCCCAGTACATCCCAGTTCCCTCCCAGTACTGGGAGGGACCTGGGATGTAATGGGAGGGAACTGGGACGTACTGGGAGGGAACTGGGACGTACTGGGAGGGAACTGGGATGTACTGGGATGTAATGGGACGGAACTGGGATGTATTGGGAGGCACTGGGAAAGAAGTGGTAGTGAACCGGGAGGGAATTGGGATGTACGGGGATGAACTGGTAGGAAACTCGGATGTACTGGCATGGAACGGGGATGTATTGGGATGGACAGGAACGGAACTGGAATGTACGGCGATGTATTGGGATGTACTGGGAGCGAACTGGGATTTACTGGGATGTACTGGGAGGAAACTGGGATATACTGGGAGGAAACTGGGATATACTGGGAGGAAACTGGGAGGGAAGTGGGTGTCAACTGGGACATTCCAGTTTCCTCCCAGTACATCCCAGTTCCCTACCAGTGCAGCCCAGTACATCCCAGATCCCTCCCAGTCCCTCCCAGTACATCCCAGTACATCCCAGTTCCCTCACAGTACATCCCAGTTCCCTCCCAGTTCACACACAGTTCACTCCCAGTTCCATTCCAGTACATCCCAGTACATGCCAGTTGCCTCCCAGTTTCCTCTAAGTACATCCCAGTACTTTAAAGTTCCCTCCCAGTACATCCCAGTACGTCCCAGTTCCCCTCAGTACATAACACTTCCCTCCCAGTACATACCAGTACATCCCAGTGTCCTCACAGTACGTCCCAGTTCCCTCCCAGTACATCCCAGTTCCCTCTAAGTACATCCCAGTACATCCCAGTTCCCTCCCAGTACATCCCAGTTCCCTCTAAGTACATCCCAGTACTTCACAGTTCCCTCCCAGTTCACTCCCAGTTCCCTCCCAGTACATCCCAGTTCCCTCTAAGTACATCCCAATACTTCATAGTTCCCTCCCAGCACGTCCCAGTACGTCCCAGTTCCCCTCAGTACATAACACTTCCCTCCCAGTACATACCAGTACATCCCAGTGTCCTCACAGTACATCCCAGTTCCCTCCCAGTACATCCCAGTTCCCTACCAGTTCACTCCCAGTACACAACAGTTACCTCCCAGTACATCCCAGTACATCCTAGTAGATCCTAGGACATTTCAAATTCCTGCCAGTTCCACCCGGTACAACCCAGTACAAGCCTGTACATCCTAGTTCCTCCACAGTACATCCCAGGGCATCCCCGCACATTGTAGTGCCTCCCAGTACATCCCAGTTCCCTCCCAGTACTGGGAGGGACCTGGGATGTACTGGGAGGGACCTGGGATGTACTGGGAGGGAACTGGGATGTACTGGGATGTAATGGGACGGAACTGGGATGTATTGGGAGGCACTGGGAAAGAAGTGGTAGTGAACCGGGAGGGAATTGGGATGTACGGGGATGAACTGGTAGGGAACTGGGATGTACTGGCATGGAACGGGGATGTATTGGGATGTACAGGCACGGAACTGGAATGTACTGCGATGTACTGGGATGTACTGGGAGCAAACTGGGATTTACTGGGATGTACTGGGAGGAAACTGGGATATACTGGGAGGCATTGGGAGGGAAGTGGGTGTCAACTGGGACATTCCAGTTTCCTCCCAGTACATCCCAGTTCCCTACCAGTGCAGCCCAGTACATCCCAGTTCCCTCCCAGTCCGTCCCAATCCCCTCCCAGTACATCCCAGTTCCCTCCCAGTACATCCCAGTTCCCTCCCACTACATCCCAGTACATCCCAGTTCCCTCCCAGTACATACCAGTTCCCTCCCAGTACATACCAGTTCCCTCCCAGTATATCCCAGTTCCCACCCAGTACATCCTACTACATACCAGTTCCCTCCCAGTTCACTCCCAGTTCCCTCCCAGTACTTCACAGTTCCCTCCCAGTACGTCCCAGTTCCCCTCAGTACATAACACTTCCCTCCCAGTACATACCAGTACATCCCAGTGTCCTCACAGTACGTCCCAGTTCCCTCCCAGTACATCCCAGTTCCCTACCAGTACATCCCAGTTCCCTCCCTGTTCCTTCCCAGTACATAACAGTTACCTCCCAGTACATCCCAGTAGATCCTGGTACATCCCAAATCCCTGCCAGTTCCACCCGGTACAACCCAGTACAAGCCTGTACATCCTAGTTCCTCCACAGTACATCCCAGGGCATCCCCGCACATTGTAGTGCCTCCCAGTACATCCCAGTTCCCCCCCAGTACTGGGAGGGACCTGGGATGTACTGGGAGGGAACTGGGACGTACTGGGAGGGAACTGGGATGTACTGGGAGGGAACTGGGATGTACTGGGATGTAATGGGACGGAACTGGGATGTATTGGGAGGCACTGGGAAAGAAGTGGTAGTGAACCGGGAGGGAATTGGGATGTACGGGGATGAACTGGTAGGGAACTGGGATGTACTGGCATGGAACGGGGATGTATTGGGATGTACAGGAACAGAACTGGAATGTACAGCGATGTATTGGGATGTACTGGCAGCGAGCTGGGATTTACTGGGATGTACTGGGAGGAAACTGGGATATACTGGGAGGAAACTGGGATATACTGGGAGGCATTGGGAGGGAAGTGGGTGTCAACTGGGACATTCCAGTTTCCTCCCAGTACATCCCAGTTCCCTACCAGTGCAGCCCAGTACATCCCAGTTCCCTCCCAGTCCGTCCCAATCCCCTCCCAGTACATCCCAGTTCCCTGCCAGTATGTCCCAGTACATCCCAGTTCCCCCCCAGTACATACCAGTTCCCTCCCAGTACATACCAGTTCCCTCCCAGTACATCCTGGTACATCCTGGTACATCCCAGTTCCCACCCAGTACATCCTACTACATACCAGTTCCCTCCCAGTTCACTCCCAGTACATCCCAGTACTTCACAGTTCCATCCCAGTACATCCCAGTACGCACCAGTTCCCCTCTGTACATAACACTTCCCTCCCAGTACATACCAGTACATCCCAGTGTCCTCACAGTACGTCCCAGTTCCCTCCCAGTACATCCCAGTTCCCTACCAGTACGTCCCAGTTCCCTACCAGTTCACTCCCAGTACACAACAGTTACCTCCCAGTACATCCCAGTACATCCCAGTAGATCCTGGTACATCCCAAATCCCTGTCAGTTCCACCCGGTACAACCCAGTACAAGCCTGTACATCCTAGTTCCTCCACAGTACATCCCAGGGCATCCCCGCACATTGTAGTGCCTCCCAGTACATCCCAGTTCCCTCCCAGTACTGGGAGGGACCTGGGATGTACTGGGAGGGACCTGGGATGTACTGGGAGGGAACTGGGACGTACTGGGAGGGAACTGGGATGTACTGGGATGTAATGGGACGGAACTGGGATGTATTGGGAGGCACTGGGAAAGAAGTGGTAGTGAACCGGGAGGGAATTGGGATGTACGGGGATGAACTGGTAGGAAACTGGGATGTACTGGCATGGAACGGGGATGTATTGGGATGTACAGGCACGGAACTGGAATGTACTGCGATGTACTGGGATGTACTGGGAGCAAACTGGGATTTACTGGGATGTACTGGGAGGAAACTGGGATATACTGGGAGGCACTGGGAGGGAAGTGGGTGTCAACTGGGACATTCCAGTTTCCTCCCAGTACATCCCAGTTCCCTACCAGTGCAGCCCAGTACATCCCAGATCCCTCCCAGTACATCCCAGATCCCTCCCAGTCTGTCCCAGTACATCCCAGTTCCCTCACAGTATATCCCAGTTCACACACAGTTCACACACAGTTCACTCCCAGTTCCATTCCAGTACAGCCCAGTACATGCCACTTTCCTCCAAGTAAATCCCAGTTCTCTCCCACTACATCCAAGTTCCCTCCCACTTCCCGATAAGTACATCCCAGTACTTCACAGTTCACTCCCAGTACATCCCAGTTCCCCCTTGGTACATAACAGTTCCCTCCCAGTACACCCCAGTACATCCCAGTTCCCTCCCAGTATGTCCCACTACATCCCAGTTCCCTCCCAGTACCTCCCAGTTCCCTCCCAGTACATCCCAGTACATCCCAGTTCCCTCCCAGTACATCACAGTTCCCTCTAAGTACATCCCAGTACTTCACAGTTCCCTCCCAGTTCACTCCCAGTTCCCTCCCAGTACATCCCAGTTCCCTCTAAGTACATCCCAATACTTCATAGTTCCCTCCCAGCACGTCCCAGTACGTCCCAGTTCCCCTCAGTACATAACACTTCCCTCCCAGTACATACCAGTACATCCCAGTGTCCTCACAGTACATCCCAGTTCCCTCCCAGTACATCCCAGTTCCCTCCCAGTTCACTCCCAGTACACAACAGTTACCTCCCAGTACATCCCAGTAGATCCTGGTACATCCCAAATCCCTGCCAGTTCCACCCGGTACAACCCAGTACAAGCCTGTACATCCTAGTTCCTCCACAGTACATCCCAGGGCATCCCCGCACATTGTAGTGCCTCCCAGTACGTCCCAGTTCCCTCCCAGTACTGGGAGGGACCTGGGACGTACTGGGAGGGAACTG
Source organism: Phalacrocorax aristotelis (assembly GCF_949628215.1). Taxonomy (NCBI): domain Eukaryota; kingdom Metazoa; phylum Chordata; class Aves; order Suliformes; family Phalacrocoracidae; genus Phalacrocorax; species Phalacrocorax aristotelis. Next base: position 331,195 of record NW_027441289.1, on the reverse strand, counting down.
GGACGTACTGGGAGGGAACTGGGATGTACTGGGATGTAATGGGACGGAACTGGGATGTATTGGGAGGCACTGGGAAAGAAGTGGTAGTGAACCGGGAGGGAATTGGGATGTACGGGGATGAACTGGTAGGAAACTGGGATGTACTGGCATGGAACGGGGATGTATTGGGATGTACAGGCACGGAACTGGAATGTACTGCGATGTACTGGGATGTACTGGGAGCAAACTGGGATTTACTGGGATGTACTGGGAGGAAACTGGGATATACTGGGAGGCATTGGGAGGGAAGTGGGTGTCAACTGGGACATTCCAGTTTCCTCCCAGTACATCCCAGTACCCTACCAGTGCAGCACAGTACATCCCAGTTCCCTCCCAGTCCGTCCCAATCCCCTCCCAGTACATCCCAGTTCCCTCCCAGTACATCCCAGTTCCCTCCCACTACATCCCAGTACATCCCAGTTCCCTCCCAGTACATCCCAGTTCCCTCCCAGTACATACCAGTTCCCTCCCAGTATATCCCAGTTCCCACCCAGTACATCCTACTACATACCAGTTCCCTCCCAGTTCACTCCCAGTACATCCCAGTACTTCACAGTTCCATCCCAGTACATCCCAGTACGTCCCAGTTCCCCTCAGTACATAACACTTCCCTCCCAGTACATACCAGTACATCCCAGTGTCCTCACAGTACGTCCCAGTTCCCTCCCAGTACATCCCAGTTCCCTACCAGTACATCCCAGTTCCCTCCCTGTTCCTTCCCAGTACATAACAGTTACCTCCCAGTACATCCCAGTAGATCCTGGTACATCCCAAATCCCTGCTAGTTCCACCCGGTACAACCGAGTACAAGCCTGTACATCCTAGTTCCTCCACAGTACATCCCAGGGCATCCCCGCACATTGTAGCGCCTCCCAGTACATCCCAGGTCCCTCCCAGTACATCCCAGGTCCCTCCCAGTACATCCCAGGTCCCAACACTTTCCACCCAGTACATCCCAGTTCCCTCCCAGTACATCCCAGTTCCCTCTAAGTACATCCCAGTACTTCACAGTTCCCTCCCATTTCACTCCCAGTTCCCTCCCAGTACATCCCAGTTCCCTCTAAGTACATCCCAGTACTTCACAGTTCCCTCCCAGCACATCCCAGTTCCCCTCAGTACATAACACTTCCCTCCCAGTACATACCAGTACATCCCAGTGTCCTCACAGTACGTCCCAGTTCCCTCCCAGTACATCCCAGTTCCCTCCCAGTTCACTCCCAGTACATAACAGTTACCTCCCAGTACATCCCAGTACATCCCAGTACATCCTGGTACATCCCAAATCCCTGCCAGTTCCACCCGGTACAACCCAGTACAAGCCTGTACATCCTAGTTCCTCCACGGTACATCCCAGGGCATCCCCGCACATTGTAGTGCCTCCCAGTACATCCCAGCTCCCTCCCAGTACTGGGAGGGACCTGGGATGTACTGGGAGGGACCTGGGATGTACTGGGATGTAATGGGACGGAACTGGGATGTATTGGGAGGCACTGGGAAAGAAGTGGTAGCGAACCGGGAGGGAATTGGGATGTACGGGGATGAACTGGTAGGAAACTGGGATGTACTGGCATGGAACTGGGATGTATTGGGATGTACAGGAACGGAACTGGAATGTACTGCGATGTACTGGGAGCGAACTGGGATTTACTGGGATGTACTGGGAGGAAACTGGGATATACTGGGAGGAAACTGGGAGGGAAGTGGGTGTCAACTGGGACATTCCAGTTTCCTCCCAGTACATCCCAGTTCCCTACCAGTGCATCCCAGTCCGTCCCAGTTCCCTCCCAGTCCGTCCCAGTACATCCCAGTTCCCTCCCAGTACATCCTACTACATACCAGTTCCCTCCCAGTTCACTCCCAGTACACAACAGTTACCTCCCAGTACGTCCCAGTTCCCTCCCAGTACGTCCCAGTACATCCCAGTTCCGTCCCAGTTCCCTACCAGTGCGTCCTAGTTCCCTCTCAGTACGTCCCAGTTCCCTCTTAGTCCATTCCAGTTCCCTCCAGTATATCCCACTACATCCCAGTTCCCTCCAGTACATCCCAGTTCACTCCCAGTTCACACACAGTTCACTCCCAGTTCACACACAGTTCACTCCCAGTTCCATTCCAGTACATCCCAGTACATGCCAGTTCCCTCCCAGTACATCACACTACATCCCAGTTCCCTCCCAGTTCCTGCTAAGTACATCCCAGGACTTCACAGTTCCCTCCCAGTACATCCCAGTACGTCCCAGTTCCCCTCAGTACATAACACTTCCCTCCCAGTACATACCAGTACATCCCAGTGTCGTCACAGTACGTCCCAGTTCCCTCCCAGTACATAACAGTTCCCTCCCAGTCCGTCCCAATCCCCTCCCAGTACGTTCCAGTTCCCTGCCAGTATGTCCCAGTACATCCCAGTTCCCTGCCAGTAAATCCCAGTTCCCTCCCAGTTCCCTCCCACTACATCCCAGTTCCCTCCCAGTACATACCAGTTCCCTCCCAGTATATCCCAGTTCCCACCCAGTACATCCTGCTACATACCAGTTCCCTCCCAGTTCACTCCCAGTACATCCCAGTACTTCACAGTTCCCTCCCAGTACATCCCCGAACTTCACAGTTCCCCTCAGTACATAACACTTCCCTCCCAGTACATAACAGTACATCCCAGTGTCCTCACAGTACGTCCCAGTTCCCTCCCAGTACATCCCAGTTCCCTCCCAGTACATCCCAGTTCCCTCCCAGTTCCTTCCCAGTACATAACAGTTACCTCCCAGTACATAACAGTTACCTCCCAGTACATCCCAGTACATCCCAGTAGATCCTGGTACATCCCAAATCCCTGCCAGTTCCACCCGGTACAACCCAGTACAAGCCTGTACATCCTAGTTCCTCCACAGTACATCCCAGGGCATCCCCGCACATTGTAGTGCCTCCCAGTACATCCCAGCTCCCTCCCAGTACTGGGAGGGACCTGGGATGTACTGGGAGGGACCTGGGATGTACTGGGAGGGAACTGGGACGTACTGGGATGTAATGGGACGGAACTGGGATGTATTGGGAGGCACTGGGAAAGAAGTGGTAGTGAACCGGGAGGGAATTGGGATGTACGGGGATGAACTGGTAGGAAACTGGGATGTACTGGCATGGAACGGGGATGTATTGGGATGTACAGGAACAGAACTGGAATGTACAGCGATGTATTGGGATGTACTGGGAGCAAACTGGGATTTACTGGGATGTACTGGGAGGAAACTGGGATATACTGGGAGGCACTGGGAGGGAAGTGGGTGTCAACTGGGACATTCCAGTTTCCTCCCAGTACATCCCAGTTCCCTACCAGTGCAGCCCAGTACATCCCAGATCCCTCGCAGTACATCCCAGATCCCTCCCAGTCTGTCCCAGTACATCCCAGTACATCCCAGTTCCCTCACAGTACATCCCAGTTCACACACAGTTCACACACAGTTCATTCCCAGTTCCATTCCAGTACAGCCCAGTACATGCCACTTTCCTCCAAGTAAATCCCAGTTCCCTCCCACTACATCCAAGTTCCCTCCCACTTCCCTCTAAGTACATCCCAGTACTTCACAGTTCACTCCCAGTACATCCCAGTTCCCCCTCGGTACATAACAATTCCCTCCCAGTACACCCCAGTACATCCCAGTTCCCTCCCAGTATGTCCCACTACATCCCAGTTCCCTCCCAGTCCATCCCAGTTCCCTCCCAGTAAATCCCAATTCCCAACACTTTCCACCCAGTCCATCCCAGTTCCCTCCCAGTCCATCCCAGTTCCCTCTAAGTACATCCCAGTACTTCACAGTTCCCTCCCAGTTCACTCCCAGTACACAACAGTTACCTCCCAGTACATCCCAGTACATCCTAGTATATACTAGGACATTTCAAATCCCTGCCAGTTCCACCCGGTACAACCCAGTACAAGCCTGTACATCCTAGTTCCTCCACAGTACATCACTGTGCATCCCCGCACATTGTAGTGCCTTCCAGTACATCCCAGGTCCCTCCCAGTTCACTCCCAGTTCCTTCCCAGTACATAACAGTTACCTCCCAGTACATCCCAGTACATCCCAGTAGATCCTGGTACATCCCAAATCCCTGCCAGTTCCACCCGGTACAACCCAGTACAAGCCTGTACATCCTAGTTCCTCCACAGTACATCCCAGGGCATCCCCGCACATTGTAGTGCCTCCCAGTACATCCCAGTTCCCTCCCAGTACTGGGAGGGAGCTGGGATGTACTGGGAGGGAACTGGGATGTACTGGGATGTAATGGGACGGAACTGGGATGTATTGGGAGGCACTGGGAAAGAGGTGGTAGTGAACCGGGAGGGAATTGGGATGTACAGGGATGAACTGGCAGGAAAATGGGATGTACTGGAATGGAACGGGGATGTATTGGGATGTACAGGAACGGAACTGGAATGTACGGCGATGTATTGGGATGTACTGGGAGCGAACTGGGATTTACTGGGATGTACTGGGAGGAAACTGGGATATACTGGGAGGAAACTGGGAGGGAAGTGGGTGTCAACTGGGACATTCCAGTTTCCTCCCAGTACATCCCAGTTCCCTACCAGTGCAGCCCAGTACATCCCAGATCCCTCCCAGTCCCTCCCAGTACATCCCAGTACATCCCAGTTCCCTCCCAGTACATCCCAGTTCCCTCCCAGTTCACACACAGTTCACTCCCAGTTCCATTCCAGTACATCCCAGTACATGCCAGTTGCCTCCCAGTTTCCTCTAAGTACATCCCAGTACTTTAAAGTTCCCTCCCAGTACATCCCAGTTCCCTCACAGTACATTCCAGTACTTCACAGTTCACTCCCACTACATCCCAGTACGTCCCAGTTCCCCCTTGGTACATAACACTTCCCTCCCAATACATCCAAGTTCCCTCCCAGTACATCCCAATCCCCTCCCAGTACATCCCAGTTCCGTGCCAGTATGTCCCAGTACATCCCAGTTCCCCCCCAGTACATACCAGTTCCCTCCCACTACATCCCAGTTCCCTCCCAGTACATCCCAGTACATCCTGGTACATCCCAGTTCCCACCCAGTACATCCTACTACATACCAGTTCCCTCCCAGTTCACTCCCAGTACATCCCCGAACTTCACAGTTCCATCCCAGTACATCCCAGTACGCACCAGTTCCCCTCAGTACATAACACTTCCCACCCAGTACATAACAGTACATCCCAGTGTCCTCACAGTACGTCCCAGTTCCCTCCCAGTACATCCCAGTTCCCTACCAGTACGTCCCAGTTCCCTCCCAGTTCACTCCCAGTACATAACAGTTACCTCCCAGTACATCCCAGTACATCCCGGTACATCCCAAATCCCTGCCAGTTCCACCCGGTACAACCCAGTACAAGCCTGTACATCCTAGTTCCTCCACGGTACATCCCAGGGCATCCCCGCACATTGTAGTGCCTTCCAGTACATCCCAGCTCCCTCCCAGTTCACTCCCAGTACATAACAGTTACCACCCAGTACATCCCAGTACATCCCAGTAGATCCTGGTACATCCCAAATCCCTGCCAGTTCCACCCGGTACAACCGAGTACAAGCCTGTACATCCTAGTTCCTCCACAGTACATCCCAGGGCATCCCCACACATTGTAGTGCCTCCCAGTACATCCCAGTTCCCTCCCAGTACTGGGAGGGACCTGGGATGTACAGGAACGGAACTGGGACGTACTGGGAGGGAACTGAGATGTACTGGGATGTAATGGGACGGAACTGGGATGTATTGGGAGGCACTGGGAAAGAACTGGTAGTGAACCGGGAGGGAATTGGGATGTACGGGGATGAACTGGTAGGAAACTGGGATGTACTGGCATGGAACGGGGATGTATTGGGATGTACAGGAACAGAACTGGAATGTACAGCGATGTATTGGGATGTACTGGGAGCGAGCTGGGATTTACTGGGATGTACTGGGAGGAAGCTGGGATATACTGGGAGGAAACTGGGATATACTCGGAGGCATTGGGAGGGAAGTGGGTGTCAACTGGGACATTCCAGTTTCCTCCCAGTACATCCCAGTTCCCTCCCAGTCCGTCCCAATCCCCTCCCAGTACATCCCAGTTCCCTGCCAGTATGTCCCAGTACATCCCAGTTCCCTCCCAGTACATACCAGTACATCCCAGTTCCCACCCAGTACATCCTACTACATACCAGTTCCCTCCCAGTTCACTCCCAGTACATCCCAGTACTTCACAGTTCCCTCCCAGTACATCCCAGTACGTCCCAGTTCCCCTCAGTACATAACACTTCCCTCCCAGTACATACCAGTACATCCCAGTGTCCTCACAGTACGTCCCAGTTCCCTCCCAGTACATCCCAGTTCCCTCCCAGTTCCTTCCCAGTACATAACAGTTACCTCCCAGTACATCCCAGTACATCCCAGTAGATCCTGGTACATCCCAAATCCCTGCCAGTTCCACCCGGTACAACCCAGTACAAGCCTGTACATCCTAGTTCCTCCACAGTACATCCCAGGGCATCCCCGCACATTGTAGTGCCTCCCAGTACATCCCAGCTCCCTCCCAGTACTGGGAGGGAACTGGGATGTACTGGGAGGGAACTGGGATGTACTGGGATGTAATGGGACGGAACTGGGATGTATTGGGAGGCACTGGGAAAGAAGTGGTAGTGAACCGGGAGGGAATTGGGATGTACGGGGATGAACTGGCAGGAAACTGGGATGTACTGGAATGGAACGGGGATGTATTGGGATGTACAGGAACGGAACTGGAATGTACGGCGATGTATTGGGATGTACTGGGAGCGAACTGGGATTTACTGGGATGTACTGGGAGGAAACTGGGATATACTGGGAGGAAACTGGGAGGGAAGTGGGTGTCAACTGGGACATTCCAGTTTCCTCCCAGTACATCCCAGTTCCCTACCAGTGCAGCCCAGTACATCCCAGATCCCTCCCAGTCCCTCCCAACACATCCCAGTACATCCCAGTTCCCTCCCAGTACATCCCAGTTCCCTCCCAGTTCACACACAGTTCACTCCCAGTTCCATTCCAGTACATCCCAGTACATGCCAGTTGCCTCCCAGTTTCCTCTAAGTACATCCCAGTACTTTAAAGTTCCCTCCCAGTACATCCCAGTTCCCTCACAGTACATTCCAGTACTTCACAGTTCACTCCCACTACATCCCAGTACGTCCCAATTCCCCCTTGGTACATAACACTTCCCTCCCAATACATCCAAGTTCCCTCCCAGTACATCCCAATCCCCTCCCAGTACATCCCAGTTCCCTGCCAGTATGTCCCAGTACATCCCAGTTCCCTCCCAGTACATACCAGTTCCCTCCCAGTTCCCTCCCACTACATAGCAGTTCCCTCCCAGTACATCCCAGTACATCCTGGTACATCCCAGTTCCCACCCAGTACATCCTACTACATACCAGTTCCCTCCCAGTTCACTCCCAGTACATCCCCGAACTTCACAGTACCATCCCAGTACATCCCAGTACGCACCAGTTCCCCTCAGTACATAACACTTCCCTCCCAGTACATAACAGTACATCCCAGTGTCCTCACAGTACGTCCCAGTTCCCTCCCAGTACATCCCAGTTCCCTACTAGTACGTCCCAGTTCCCTCCCAGTTCACTCCCAGTACATAACAGTTACCTCCCAGTACATCCCAGTACATCCCGGTACATCCCAAATCCCTGCCAGTTCCACCCGGTACAACCCAGTACAAGCCTGTACATCCTAGTTCCTCCACGGTACATCCCAGGGCATCCCCGCACATTGTAGTGCCTTCCAGTACATCCCAGCTCCCTCCCAGTTCACTCCCAGTACATAACAGTTACCTCCCAGTACATCCCAGTACATCCCAGTAGATCCTGGTACATCCCAAATCCCTGCCAGTTCCACCCGGTACAACCCAGTACAAGCCTGTACATCCTAGTTCCTCCACAGTACATCCCAGGGCATCCCCACACATTGTAGTGCCTCCCAGTACATCCCAGTTCCCTCCCAGTACTGGGAGGGACCTGGGATGTACAGGAACGGAACTGGGACGTACTGGGAGGGAACTGAGATGTACTGGGATGTAATGGGACGGAACTGGGATGTATAGGGAGGCACTGGGAAAGAAGTGGTAGTGAACCGGGAGGGAATTGGGATGTACGGGGATGAACTGGTAGGAAACTGGGATGTACTGGCATGGAACGGGGATGTATTGGGATGTACAGGAACAGAACTGGAATGTACAGCGATGTATTTGGATGTACTGGGAGCGAGCTGGGATTTACTGGGATGTACTGGGAGGAAGCTGGGATATACTGGGAGGAAACTGGGATATACTTGGAGGCATTGGGAGGGAAGTGGGTGTCAACTGGGACATTCCAGTTTCCTCCCAGTACATCCCAGTTCCCTACCAGTGCAGCCCAGTACATCCCAGTTCCCTCCCAGTCCGTCCCAATCCCCTCCCAGTACATCCCAGTTCCCTGCCAGTATGTCCCAGTACATCCCAGTTCCCTCCCAGTACATCCCAGTACATCCCAGTTCCCACCCAGTACATCCTACTACATACCAGTTCCCTCCCAGTTCACTCCCAGTACATCCCAGTACTTCACAGTTCCCTCCCAGTACATCCCAGTACGTCCCAGTTCCCCTCAGTACATAACACTTCCCTCCCAGTACATACCAGTACATCCCAGTGTCCTCACAGTACGTCCCAGTTCCCTCCCAGTACATCCCAGTTCCCTCCCAGTTCCTTCCCAGTACATAACAGTTACCTCCCAGTACATCCCAGTACATCCCAGTAGATCCTGGTACATCCCAAATCCCTGCCAGTTCCACCCGGTACAACCCAGTACAAGCCTGTACATCCTAGTTCCTCCACAGTACATCCCAGGGCATCCCCGCACATTGTAGTGCCTCCCAGTACATCCCAGTTCCCTCCCAGTCCCTCCCAGTACATCCCAGTACATCCCAGTTCCCTCCCAGTACATCCCAGTTCCCTCCCAGTTCACACACAGTTCACTCCCAGTTCCATTCCAGTACATCCCAGTACATGCCAGTTGCCTCCCAGTTTCCTCTAAGTACATCCCAGTACTTTAAAGTTCCCTCCCAGTACATCCCAGTTCCCTCACAGTACATCCCAGTACTTCACAGTTCACTCCCACTACATCCCAGTACGTCCCAGTTCCCCCTTGGTACATAACACTTCCCTCCCAATACATCCAAGTTCCCTCCCAGTACATCCCAAACCCATCCCAGTACATCCCAGTTCCGTGCCAGTATGTCCCAGTACATCCCAGTTCCCTCCCAGTACATACCAGTTCCCTCCCACTACATCCCAGTTCCCTCCCAGTACATCCCAGTACATCCTGGTACATCCCAGTTCCCACCCAGTACATCCTACTACATACCAGTTCCCTCCCAGTTCACTCCCAGTACATCCCCGAACTTCACAGTTCCATCCCAGTACATCCCAGTACGCACCAGTTCCCCTCAGTACATAACACTTCCCTCCCAGTACATAACAGTACATCCCAGTGTCCTCACAGTACGTCCCAGTTCCCTCCCAGTACATCCCAGTTCCCTACCAGTACGTCCCAGTTCCCTCCCAGTTCACTCCCAGTACATAACAGTTACCTCCCAGTACATCCCAGTACATCCCGGTACATCCCAAATCCCTGCCAGTTCCACCCGGTACAACCCAGTACAAGCCTGTACATCCTAGTTCCTCCACGGTACATCCCAGGGCATCCCCGCACATTGTAGTGCCTTCCAGTACATCCCAGCTCCCTCCCAGTTCACTCCCAGTACATAACAGTTACCTCCCAGTACATCCCAGTACATCCCAGTAGATCCTGGTACATCCCAAATCCCTGCCAGTTCCACCCGGTACAACCCAGTACAAGCCTGTACATCCTAGTTCCTCCATAGTACATCCCAGGGCATCCCCGCACATTGTAGTGCCTCCCAGTACATCCCAGCTCCCTCCCAGTACTGGGAGGGACCTGGGATGTACTGGGAGGGAACTGGGACGTACTGGGAGGGAACTGGGATGTACTGGGAGGGAACTGGGATGTACTGGGAGGGACCTGGGATGTACAGGAACGGAACTGGGACGTACTGGGAGGGAACTGAGATGTACTGGGATGTAATGGGACGGAACTGGGATGTATTGGGAGGCACTGGGAAAGAACTGGTAGTGAACCGGGAGGGAATTGGGATGTACGGGGATGAACTGGTAGGAAACTGGGATGTACTGGCATGGAACGGGGATGTATTGGGATGTACAGGAACAGAACTGGAATGTACAGAGATGTATTGGGATGTACTGGCAGCGAGCTGGGATTTACTGGGATGTACTGGGAGCAAACTGGGATTTACTGGGAGGAAACTGGGATATACTGGGAGGCATTGGGAGGGAAGTGGGTGTCAACAAGGACATTCCAGTTTCCTCCCAGTACATCCCAGTTCCCTACCAGTGCAGCCCAGTACATCCCAGTTCCCTCCCAGTCCGTCCCAATCCCCTCCCAGTACATCCCAGTTCCCTCCCAGTACATCCCAGTTCCCTCCCACTACATCCCAGTACATCCCAGTTCCCTCCCAGTACATCCCAGTTCCCTCCCAGTACATACCAGTTCCCTCCCAGTATATCCCAGTTCCCACCCAGTACATCCTACTACATACCAGTTCCCTCCCAGTTCACTCCCAGTACATCCCAGTACTTCACAGTTCCCTCCCAGTACGTCCCAGTTCCCCTCAGTACATAACACTTCCCTCCCAGTACATACCAGTACATCCCAGTGTCCTCACAGTACGTCCCAGTTCCCTCCCAGTACATCCCAGTTCCCTACCAGTACATCCCAGTTCCCTCCCTGTTCCTTCCCAGTACATAACAGTTACCTCCCAGTACATCCCAGTAGATCCTGGTACATCCCAAATCCCTGCCAGTTCCACCCGGTACAACCCAGTACAAGCCTGTACATCCTAGTTCCTCCACAGTACATCCCAGGGCATCCCCGCACATTGTAGTGCCTCCCAGTACATCCCAGTTCCCCCCCAGTACTGGGAGGGACCTGGGATGTACTGGGAGGGAACTGGGATGTACTGGCATGGAACGGGGATGTATTGGGATGTACAGGAACAGAACTGGAATGTACAGCGATGTATTGGGATGTACTGGCAGCGAGCTGGGATTTACTGGGATGTACTGGGAGGAAACTGGGATATACTGGGAGGAAACTGGGATATACTGGGAGGCATTGGGAGGGAAGTGGGTGTCAACTGGGACATTCCAGTTTCCTCCCAGTACATCCCAGTTCCCTACCAGTGCAGCCCAGTACATCCCAGTTCCCTCCCAGTCCGTCCCAATCCCCTCCCAGTACATCCCAGTTCCCTGCCAGTATGTCCCAGTACATCCCAGTTCCCCCCCAGTACATACCAGTTCCCTCCCAGTACATCCCAGTTCCCTCCCAGTACATCCTGGTACATCCTGGTACATCCCAGTTCCCACCCAGTACATCCTACTACATACCAGTTCCCTCCCAGTTCCCTCCCAGTACATCCCAGTACTTCACAGTTCCATCCCAGTACATCCCAGTACGCACCAGTTCCCCTCTGTACATAACACTTCCCTCCCAGTACATACCAGTACATCCCAGTGTCCTCACAGTACGTCCCAGTTCCCTCCCAGTACATCCCAGTTCCCTACCAGTACGTCCCAGTTCCCTCCCAGTTCACTCCCAGTACATAACAGTTACCTCCCAGTACATCCCAGTACATCCCGGTACATCCCAAATCCCTGCCAGTTCCACCCGGTACAACCCAGTACAAGCCTGTACATCCTAGTTCCTCCACGGTACATCCCAGGGCATCCCCGCACATTGTAGTGCCTTCCAGTACATCCCAGCTCCCTCCCAGTTAACTCCCAGTACATAACAGTTACCTCCCAGTACATCCCAGTACATCCCAGTAGATCCTGGTACATCCCAAATCCCTGCCAGTTCCACCCGGTACAACCCAGTAAAAGCCTGTACATCCTAGTTCCTCCACAGTACATCCCAGGGCATCCCCGCACATTGTAGTGCCTCCCAGTACATCCCAGCTCCCTCCCAGTACTGGGAGGGACCTGGGATGTACTGGGAGGGAACTGGGACGTACTGGGAGGGAACTGGGATGTACTGGGAGGGAACTGGGATGTACTGGGAGGGACCTGGGATGTACAGGAACGGAACTGGGACGTACTGGGAGGGAACTGAGATGTACTGGGATGTAATGGGACGGAACTGGGATGTATTGGGAGGCACTGGGAAAGAAGTGGTAGTGAACCGGGAGGGAATTGGGATGTACGGGGATGAACTGGTAGGAAACTGGGATGTACTGGCATGGAACGGGGATGTATTGGGATGTACAGGAACAGAACTGGAATGTACAGCGATGTATTGGGATGTACTGGCAGCGAGCTGGGATTTACTGGGATGTACTGGGAGCAAACTGGGATTTACTGGGAGGAAACTGGGATATACTGGGAGGCATTGGGAGGGAAGTGGGTGTCAACTGGGACATTCCAGTTTCCTCCCAGTACATCCCAGTTCCCTACCAGTGCAGCCCAGTACATCCCAGTTCCCTCCCAGTCCGTCCCAATCCCCTCCCAGTACATCCCAGTTCCCTGCCAGTATGTCCCAGTACATCCCAGTTCCCTCCCAGTACATCCCAGTTCCCTCCCAGAACATACCAGTTCCCTCCCAGTACATCCTGGTACATCCTGGTACATCCCAGTTCCCACCCAGTACATCCTACTACATACCAGTTCCCTCCCAGTTCACTCCCAGTACATCCCAGTACTTCACAGTTCCATCCCAGTACATCCCAGTACGCACCAGTTCCCCTCTGTACATAACACTTCCCTCCCAGTACATACCAGTACATCCCAGTGTCCTCACAGTACGTCCCAGTTCCCTCCCAGTACATCCCAGTTCCCTACCAGTACGTCCCAGTTCCCTACCAGTTCACTCCCAGTCCACAACAGTTACCTCCCAGTACATCCCAGTACATCCCAGTAGATCCTGGTACATCCCAAATCCCTGCCAGTTCCACCCGGTACAACCCAGTACAAGCCTGTACATCCTAGTTCCTCCACAGTACATCCCAGGGCATCCCCGCACATTGTAGTGCCTCCCAGTACATCCCAGTTCCCTCCCAGTACTGGGAGGGACCTGGGATGTACTGGGAGGGACCTGGGATGTACTGGGAGGGAACTGGGATGTACTGGGATGTAATGGGACGGAACTGGGATGTATTGGGAGGCACTGGGAAAGAAGTGGTAGCGAACCGGGAGGGAATTGGGATGTACGGGGATGAACTGGTAGGAAACTGGGATGTACTGGCATGGAACGGGGATGTATTGGGATGTACAGGAACGGAACTGGAATGTACTGGGATGTACTGGGAGCGAACTGGGATTTACTGGGATGTACTGGGAGGAAACTGGGATATACTGGGAGGAAACTGGGAGGAAAGTGGGTGTCAACTGGGACATTCCAGTTTCCTCCCAGTACATCCCAGTTCCCTACCAGTGCATCCCAGTCCGTCCCAGTTCCCTCCCAGTCCGTCCCAGTACATCCCAGTTCCCTCCCAGTACATCCTACTACATACCAGTTCCCTCCCAGTTCACTCCCAGTACACAACAGTTACCTCCCAGTACGTCCCAGTACATCCCAGTTCCGTCCCTGTTTCCGACCAGTGCGTCCTAGTTCCCTCCCAGTACGTCCCAGTTCCCTCTTAGTCCATTCCAGTTCCCTCCAGGATATCCCAGTACATCCCAGTTCCCTACCAGTACATCCCAGTTCTCTCCCATTTCCCTCCAAGTACATCCCAGTTCCCTCCAGTTCACTCCCAGTACACAACAGTTACCTCCCAGTACATCCCAGTACATCCCAGTAGATCCTGGTACATCCCAAATCCCTGCCAGTTCCACCTGGTACAACCCAGTACAAGCCTGTACATCCTAGTTCCTCCACAGTACATCCCAGGGCATCCCCGCACATTGTAGTGCCTCCCAGTACATCCCAGGTCCCTCCCAGTACTGGGAGGGACCTGGGATGTACTGGGAGGGACCTGGGATGTACTGGGAGGGAACTGGGACGTACTGGGAGGGAACTGGGATGTACTGGGATGTAATGGGACGGAACTGGGATGTATTGGGAGGCACTGGGAAAGAAGTGGTAGTGAACCGGGAGGGAATTGGGATGTACGGGGATGAACTGGTAGGAAACTGGGATGTACTGGCATGGAACGGGGATGTATTGGGATGTACAGGCACGGAACTGGAATGTACTGCGATGTACTGGGATGTACTGGGAGCAAACTGGGATTTACTGGGATGTACTGGGAGGAAACTGGGATATACTGGGAGGCACTGGGAGGGAAGTGGGTGTCAACTGGGACATTCCAGTTTCCTCCCAGTACATCCCAGTTCCCTACCAGTGCAGCCCAGTACATCCCAGATCCCTCCCAGTACATCCCAGATCCCTCCCAGTCTGTCCCAGTACATCCCAGTTCCCTCACAGTACATCCCAGTTCACACACAGTTCACACACAGTTCACTCCCAGTTCCATTCCAGTACAGCCCAGTACATGCCACTTTCCTCCAAGTAAATCCCAGTTCTCTCCCACTACATCCAAGTTCCCTCCCACTTCCCGATAAGTACATCCTAGTACTTCACAGTTCACTCCCAGTACATCCCAGTTCCCCCTCGGTACATAACAGTTCCCTCCCAGTACACCCCAGTACATCCCAGTTCCCTCCCAGTATGTCCCACTACATCCCAGTTCCCTCCCAGTACCTCCCAGTTCCCTCCCAGTACATCCCAGTACATCCCAGTTCCCTCCCAGTACATCCCAGTTCCCTCTAAGTACATCCCAGTACTTCACAGTTCCCTCCCAGTTCACTCCCAGTTCCCTCCCAGTACATCCCAGTTCCCTCTAAGTACATCCCAATACTTCATAGTTCCCTCCCAGCACGTCCCAGTACGTCCCAGTTCCCCTCAGTACATAACACTTCCCTCCCAGTACATACCAGTACATCCCAGTGTCCTCACAGTACATCCCAGTTCCCTCCCAGTACATCCCAGTTCCCTCCCAGTTCACTCCCAGTACACAACAGTTACCTCCCAGTACATCCCAGTACATCCTAGTAGATCCTAGGACATCCCAAATCCCTGCCAGTTCCACCTGGTACAACCCAGTACAAGCCTGTACATCCTAGTTCCTCCACAGTACATCCCAGGGCATCCCCGCACATTGTAGTGCCTCCCAGTACATCCCAGTTCCCTCCCAGTACTGGGAGGGACCTGGGATGTACTGGGAGGGACCTGGGATGTACTGGGAGGGAACTGGGATGTACTGGGATGTAATGGGACGGAACTGGGATGTATTGGGAGGCACTGGGAAAGAAGTGGTAGTGAACCGGGAGGGAATTGGGATGTACGGGGATGAACTGGTAGGAAACTGGGATGTACTGGCATGGAACGGGGATGTATTGGGATGTACAGGAACAGAACTGGAATGTACAGCGATGTATTGGGATGTACTGGCAGCGAGCTGGGATTTACTGGGATGTACTGGGAGGAAACTGGGATATACTGGGAGGAAACTGGGATATACTGGGAGGCATTGGGAGGGAAGTGGGTGTCAACTGGGACATTCCAGTTTCCTCCCAGTACATCCCAGTTCCCTACCAGTGCAGCCCAGTACATCCCAGTTCCCTCCCAGTCCGTCCCAATCCCCTCCCAGTACTTCCCAGTTCCCTGCCAGTATGTCCCAGTACATCCCAGTTCCCTCCCAGTACATCCCAGTTCCCTCCCAGTACATACCAGTTCCCTCCCAGTACATCCTGGTACATCCTGGTACATCCCAGTTCCCACCCAGTACATCCTACTACATACCAGTTCCCTCCCAGTTCACTCCCAGTACATCCCAGTACTTCACAGTTCCATCCCAGTACATCCCAGTACGCACCAGTTCCCCTCTGTACATAACACTTCCCTCCCAGTACATAACAGTACATCCCAGTGTCCTCACAGTACGTCCCAGTTCCCTCCCAGTACATCCCAGTTCCCTACCAGTACGTCCCAGTTCCCTACCAGTTCACTCCCAGTCCACAACAGTTACCTCCCAGTACATCCCAGTACATCCCAGTAGATCCTGGTACATCCCAAATCCCTGCCAGTTCCACCCGGTACAACCCAGTACAAGCCTGTACATCCTAGTTCCTCCACAGTACATCCCAGGGCATCCCCGCACATTGTAGTGCCTCCCAGTACATCCCAGTTCCCTCCCAGTACTGGGAGGGACCTGGGATGTACTGGGAGGGACCTGGGATGTACTGGGAGGGAACTGGGATGTACTGGGATGTAATGGGACGGAACTGGGATGTATTGGGAGGCACTGGGAAAGAAGTGGTAGCGAACCGGGAGGGAATTGGGATGTACGGGGATGAACTGGTAGGAAACTGGGATGTACTGGCATGGAACGGGGATGTATTGGGATGTACAGGAACGGAACTGGAATGTACTGGGATGTACTGGGAGCGAACTGGGATTTACTGGGATGTACTGGGAGGAAACTGGGATATACTGGGAGGAAACTGGGAGGAAAGTGGGTGTCAACTGGGACATTCCAGTTTCCTCCCAGTACATCCCAGTTCCCTACCAGTGCATCCCAGTCCGTCCCAGTTCCCTCCCAGTCCGTCCCAGTACATCCCAGTTCCCTCCCAGTACATCCTACTACATACCAGTTCCCTCCCAGTTCACTCCCAGTACACAACAGTTACCTCCCAGTACGTCCCAGTACATCCCAGTTCCGTCCCTGTTTCCGACCAGTGCGTCCTAGTTCCCTCCCAGTACGTCCCAGTTCCCTCTTAGTCCATTCCAGTTCCCTCCAGGATATCCCAGTACATCCCAGTTCCCTCCAGTACATCTCAGTTCTCTCCCATTTCCCTCCAAGTACATCCCAGTTCCCTCCAGTTCACTCCCAGTACACAACAGTTACCTCCCAGTACATCCCAGTAGATCCTGGTACATCCCAAATCCCTGCCAGTTCCACCTGGTACAACCCAGTACAAGCCTGTACATCCTAGTTCCTCCACAGTACATCCCAGGGCATCCCCGCACATTGTAGTGCCTCCCAGTACATCCCAGGTCCCTCCCAGTACTGGGAGGGACCTGGGATGTACTGGGAGGGACCTGGGATGTACTGGGAGGGAACTGGGACGTACTGGGAGGGAACTGGGATGTACTGGGATGTAATGGGACGGAACTGGGATGTATTGGGAGGCACTGGGAAAGAAGTGGTAGTGAACCGGGAGGGAATTGGGATGTACGGGGATGAACTGGTAGGAAACTGGGATGTACTGGCATGGAACGGGGATGTATTGGGATGTACAGGCACGGAACTGGAATGTACTGCGATGTACTGGGATGTACTGGGAGCAAACTGGGATTTACTGGGATGTACTGGGAGGAAACTGGGATATACTGGGAGGCACTGGGAGGGAAGTGGGTGTCAACTGGGACATTCCAGTTTCCTCCCAGTACATCCCAGTTCCCTACCAGTGCAGCCCAGTACATCCCAGATCCCTCCCAGATCCCTCCCAGTCCCTCCCAACACATCCCAGTACATCCCAGTTCCCTCCCAGTACATCCCAGTTCCCTCCCAGTTCACACACAGTTCACTCCCAGTTCCATTCCAGTACAGCCCAGTACATGCCACTTTCCTCCAAGTAAATCCCAGTTCTCTCCCACTACATCCAAGTTCCCTCCCACTTCCCGATAAGTACATCCCAGTACTTCACAGTTCACTCCCAGTACATCCCAGTTCCCCCTCGGTACATAACAGTTCCCTCCCAGTACACCCCAGTACATCCCAGTTCCCTCCCAGTATGTCCCACTACATCCCAGTTCCCTCCCAGTACCTCCCAGTTCCCTCTAAGTACATCCCAGTACATCCCAGTTCCCTCCCAGTACATCCCAGTTCCCTCCCAGTACATCCCAGTTCCCTCTAAGTACATCCCAGTACTTCACAGTTCCCTCCCAGTTCACTCCCAGTTCCCTCCCAGTACATCCCAGTTCCCTCTAAGTACATCCCAATACTTCATAGTTCCCTCCCAGCATGTCCCAGTACGTCCCAGTTCCCCTCAGTACATAACACTTCCCTCCCAGTACATACCAGTACATCCCAGTGTCCTCACAGTACATCCCAGTTCCCTCCCAGTACATCCCAGTTCCCTCCCAGTTCACTCCCAGTACACAACAGTTACCTCCCAGTACATCCCAGTACATCCTAGTAGATCCTAGGACATTTCAAATCCCTGCCAGTTCCACCTGGTACAACCCAGTACAAGCCTGTACATCCTAGTTCCTCCACAGTACATCCCAGGGCATCCCCGCACATTGTAGTGCCTCCCAGTACGTCCCAGTTCCCTCCCAGTACTGGGAGGGACCTGGGACGTACTGGGAGGGAACTGGGACGTACTGGGAGGGAACTGGGATGTACTGGGATGTAATGGGACGGAACTGGGATGTATTGGGAGCCACTGGGAAAGAAGTGGTAGTGAACCGGGAGGGAATTGGGATGTACGGGGATGAACTGGTAGGAAACTGGGATGTACTGGCATGGAACGGGGATGTATTGGGATGTACAGGCACGGAACTGGAATGTACTGCGATGTACTGGGATGTACTGGGAGCAAACTGGGATTTACTGGGATGTACTGGGAGGAAACTGGGATATACTGGGAGGCATTGGGAGGGAAGTGGGTGTCAACTGGGACATTCCAGTTTCCTCCCAGTACATCCCAGTTCCCTACCAGTGCAGCCCAGTACATCCCAGTTCCCTCCCAGTCCGTCCCAATCCCCTCCCAGTACATCCCAGTTCCCTGCCAGTATGTCCCAGTACATCCCAGTTCCCTCCCAGTACATACCAGTTTCCTCCCAGTACATCCCAGTTCCCTACCAGTGCAGCCCAGTACATCCCAGTTCCCTCCCAGTCCGTCCCAATCCCCTCCCAGTACATCCCAGTTCCCTCCCAGTACATCCCAGTTCCCTCCCACTACATCCCAGTACATCCCAGTTCCCTCCCAGTACATCCCAGTTCCCTCGCAGTACATACCAGTTCCCTCCCAGTATATCCCAGTTCCCACCCAGTACATCCTACTACATACCAGTTCCCTCCCAGTTCACTCCCAGTACATCCCAGTACTTCACAGTTCCATCCCAGTACGTCCCAGTTCCCCTCAGTACATAACACTTCCCTCCCAGTACATACCAGTACATCCCAGTGTCCTCACAGTACGTCCCAGTTCCCTCCCAGTACATCCCAGTTCCCTCCCAGTACATCCCAGTTCCCTCCCTGTTCCTTCCCAGTACATAACAGTTACCTCCCAGTACATCCCAGTAGATCCTGGTACATCCCAAATCCCTGCCAGTTCCACCCGGTACAACCCAGTACAAGCCTGTACATCCTAGTTCCTCCACAGTACATCCCAGGGCATCCCCGCACATTGTAGTGCCTCCCAGTACATCCCAGTTCCCCCCCAGTACTGGGAGGGACCTGGGATGTACTGGGAGGGAACTGGGACGTACTGGGAGGGAACTGGGACGTACTGGGAGGGAACTGGGATGTACTGGGATGTAATGGGACGGAACTGGGATGTATTGGGAGGCACTGGGAAAGAAGTGGTAGTGAACCGGGAGGGAATTGGGATGTACGGGGATGAACTGGTAGGGAACTGGGATGTACTGGCATGGAACGGGGATGTATTGGGATGTACAGGAACAGAACTGGAATGTACAGCGATGTATTGGGATGTACTGGCAGCGAGCTGGGATTTACTGGGATGTACTGGGAGGAAACTGGGATATACTGGGAGGAAACTGGGATATACTGGGAGGCATTGGGAGGGAAGTGGGTGTCAACTGGGACATTCCAGTTTCCTCCCAGTACATCCCAGTTCCCTACCAGTGCAGCCCAGTACATCCCAGTTCCCTCCCAGTCCGTCCCAATCCCCTCCCAGTACATCCCAGTTCCCTGCCAGTATGTCCCAGTACATCCCAGTTCCCTCCCAGTACATCCCAGTTCCCTCCCAGTACATCCCAGTTCCCTCCCAGTACATCCTGGTACATCCTGGTACATCCCAGTTCCCACCCAGTACATCCTACTACATACCAGTTCCCTCCCAGTTCACTCCCAGTACATCCCAGTACTTCACAGTTCCATCCCAGTACATCCCAGTACGCACCAGTTCCCCTCTGTACATAACACTTCCCTCCCAGTACATAACAGTACATCCCAGTGTCCTCACAGTACGTCCCAGTTCCCTCCCAGTACATCCCAGTTCCCTACCAGTACGTCCCAGTTCCCTAACAGTTCACTCCCAGTCCACAACAGTTACCTCCCAGTACATCCCAGTACATCCCAGTAGATCCTGGTACATCCCAAATCCCTGCCAGTTCCACCCGGTACAACCCAGTACAAGCCTGTACATCCTAGTTCCTCCACAGTACATCCCAGGGCATCCCCGCACATTGTAGTGCCTCCCAGTACATCCCAGTTCCCTCCCAGTACTGGGAGGGACCTGGGATGTACTGGGAGGGACCTGGGATGTACTGGGAGGGAACTGGGATGTACTGGGATGTAATGGGACGGAACTGGGATGTATTGGGAGGCACTGGGAAAGAAGTGGTAGCGAACCGGGAGGGAATTGGGATGTACGGGGATGAACTGGTAGGAAACTGGGATGTACTGGCATGGAACGGGGATGTATTGGGATGTACAGGAACGGAACTGGAATGTACTGGGATGTACTGGGAGCGAACTGGGATTTACTGGGATGTACTGGGAGGAAACTGGGATATACTGGGAGGAAACTGGGAGGAAAGTGGGTGTCAACTGGGACATTCCAGTTTCCTCCCAGTACATCCCAGTTCCCTACCAGTGCATCCCAGTCCGTCCCAGTTCCCTCCCAGTCCGTCCCAGTACATCCCAGTTCCCTCCCAGTACATCCTACTACATACCAGTTCCCTCCCAGTTCACTCCCAGTACACAACAGTTACCTCCCAGTACGTCCCAGTACATCCCAGTTCCGTCCCTGTTTCCGACCAGTGCGTCCTAGTTCCCTCCCAGTACGTCCCAGTTCCCTCTTAGTCCATTCCAGTTCCCTCCAGGATATCCCAGTACATCCCAGTTCTCTCCCATTTCCCTCCAAGTACATCCCAGTTCCCTCCAGTTCACTCCCAGTACACAACAGTTACCTCCCAGTACATCCCAGTACATCCCAGTAGATCCTGGTACATCCCAAATCCCTGCCAGTTCCACCTGGTACAACCCAGTACAAGCCTGTACATCCTAGTTCCTCCACAGTACATCCCAGGGCATCCCCGCACATTGTAGTGCCTCCCAGTACATCCCAGGTCCCTCCCAGTACTGGGAGGGACCTGGGATGTACTGGGAGGGACCTGGGATGTACTGGGAGGGAACTGGGACGTACTGGGAGGGAACTGGGATGTACTGGGATGTAATGGGACGGAACTGGGATGTATTGGGAGGCACTGGGAAAGAAGTGGTAGTGAACCGGGAGGGAATTGGGATGTACGGGGATGAACTGGTAGGAAACTGGGATGTACTGGCATGGAACGGGGATGTATTGGGATGTACAGGCACGGAACTGGAATGTACTGCGATGTACTGGGATGTACTGGGAGCAAACTGGGATTTACTGGGATGTACTGGGAGGAAACTGGGATATACTGGGAGGCACTGGGAGGGAAGTGGGTGTCAACTGGGACATTCCAGTTTCCTCCCAGTACATCCCAGTTCCCTACCAGTGCAGCCCAGTACATCCCAGATCCCTCCCAGTACATCCCAGATCCCTCCCAGTCTGTCCCAGTACATCCCAGTTCCCTCACAGTACATCCCAGTTCACACACAGTTCACACACAGTTCACTCCCAGTTCCATTCCAGTACAGCCCAGTACATGCCACTTTCCTCCAAGTAAATCCCAGTTCTCTCCCACTACATCCAAGTTCCCTCCCACTTCCCGATAAGTACATCCCAGTACTTCACAGTTCACTCCCAGTACATCCCAGTTCCCCCTCGGTACATAACAGTTCCCTCCCAGTACACCCCAGTACATCCCAGTTCCCTCCCAGTATGTCCCACTACATCCCAGTTCCCTCCCAGTACCTCCCAGTTCCCTCTAAGTACATCCCAGTACATCCCAGTTCCCTCCCAGTACATCCCAGTTCCCTCTAAGTACATCCCAGTACTTCACAGTTCCCTCCCAGTTCACTCCCAGTTCCCTCCCAGTACATCCCAGTTCCCTCTAAGTACATCCCAATACTTCATAGTTCCCTCCCAGCACGTCCCAGTACGTCCCAGTTCCCCTCAGTACATAACACTTCCCTCCCAGTACATACCAGTACATCCCAGTGTCCTCACAGTACATCCCAGTTCCCTCCCAGTACATCCCAGTTCCCTCCCAGTTCACTCCCAGTACACAACAGTTACCTCCCAGTACATCCCAGTACATCCCAGTAGATCCTGGTACATCCCAAATCCCTGCCAGTTCCACCCGGTACAACCCAGTACAAGCCTGTACATCCTAGTTCCTCCACAGTACATCCCAGGGCATCCCCGCACATTGTAGTGCCTCCCAGTACATCCCAGTTCCCTCCCAGTACTGGGAGGGACCTGGGATGTACTGGGAGGGACCTGGGATGTACTGGGAGGGAACTGGGACGTACTGGGAGGGAACTGGGATGTACTGGGATGTAATGGGACGGAACTGGGATGTATTGGGAGGCACTGGGAAAGAAGTGGTAGTGAACCGGGAGGGAATTGGGATGTACGGGGATGAACTGGTAGGAAACTGGGATGTACTGGCATGGAACGGGGATGTATTGGGATGTACAGGAACAGAACTGGAATGTACAGCGATGTATTGGGATGTACTGGCAGCGAGCTGGGATTTACTGGGATGTACTGGGAGGAAACTGGGATATACTGGGAGGAAACTGGGATATACTGGGAGGCATTGGGAGGGAAGTGGGTGTCAACTGGGACATTCCAGTTTCCTCCCAGTACATCCCAGTTCCCTACCAGTGCAGCCCAGTACATCCCAGTTCCCTCCCAGTCCGTCCCAATCCCCTCCCAGTACTTCCCAGTTCCCTGCCAGTATGTCCCAGTACATCCCAGTTCCCTCCCAGTACATCCCAGTTCCCTCCCAGTACATCCCAGTTCCCTCCCAGTACATCCTGGTACATCCTGGTACATCCCAGTTCCCACCCAGTACATCCTACTACATACCAGTTCCCTCCCAGTTCACTCCCAGTACATCCCAGTACTTCACAGTTCCATCCCAGTACATCCCAGTACGCACCAGTTCCCCTCTGTACATAACACTTCCCTCCCAGTACATAACAGTACATCCCAGTGTCCTCACAGTACGTCCCAGTTCCCTCCCAGTACATCCCAGTTCCCTACCAGTACGTCCCAGTTCCCTACCAGTTCACTCCCAGTCCACAACAGTTACCTCCCAGTACATCCCAGTACATCCCAGTAGATCCTGGTACATCCCAAATCCCTGCCAGTTCCACCCGGTACAACCCAGTACAAGCCTGTACATCCTAGTTCCTCCACAGTACATCCCAGGGCATCCCCGCACATTGTAGTGCCTCCCAGTACATCCCAGTTCCCTCCCAGTACTGGGAGGGACCTGGGATGTACTGGGAGGGACCTGGGATGTACTGGGAGGGAACTGTGATGTACTGGGATGTAATGGGACGGAACTGGGATGTATTGGGAGGCACTGGGAAAGAAGTGGTAGCGAACCGGGAGGGAATTGGGATGTACGGGGATGAACTGGTAGGAAACTGGGATGTACTGGCATGGAACGGGGATGTATTGGGATGTACAGGAACGGAACTGGAATGTACTGGGATGTACTGGGAGCGAACTGGGATTTACTGGGATGTACTGGGAGGAAACTGGGATATACTGGGAGGAAACTGGGAGGAAAGTGGGTGTCAACTGGGACATTCCAGTTTCCTCCCAGTACATCCCAGTTCCCTACCAGTGCATCCCAGTCCGTCCCAGTTCCCTCCCAGTCCGTCCCAGTACATCCCAGTTCCCTCCCAGTACATCCTACTACATACCAGTTCCCTCCCAGTTCACTCCCAGTACACAACAGTTACCTCCCAGTACGTCCCAGTACATCCCAGTTCCGTCCCTGTTTCCGACCAGTGCGTCCTAGTTCCCTCCCAGTACGTCCCAGTTCCCTCTTAGTCCATTCCAGTTCCCTCCAGGATATCCCAGTACATCCCAGTTCCCTCCAGTACATCTCAGTTCTCTCCCATTTCCCTCCAAGTACATCCCAGTTCCCTCCAGTTCACTCCCAGTACACAACAGTTACCTCCCAGTACATCCCAGTAGATCCTGGTACATCCCAAATCCCTGCCAGTTCCACCTGGTACAACCCAGTACAAGCCTGTACATCCTAGTTCCTCCACAGTACATCCCAGGGCATCCCCGCACATTGTAGTGCCTCCCAGTACATCCCAGGTCCCTCCCAGTACTGGGAGGGACCTGGGATGTACTGGGAGGGACCTGGGATGTACTGGGAGGGAACTGGGACGTACTGGGAGGGAACTGGGATGTACTGGGATGTAATGGGACGGAACTGGGATGTATTGGGAGCCACTGGGAAAGAAGTGGTAGTGAACCGGGAGGGAATTGGGATGTACGGGGATGAACTGGTAGGAAACTGGGATGTACTGGCATGGAACGGGGATGTATTGGGATGTACAGGCACGGAACTGGAATGTACTGCGATGTACTGGGATGTACTGGGAGCAAACTGGGATTTACTGGGATGTACTGGGAGGAAACTGGGATATACTGGGAGGCATTGGGAGGGAAGTGGGTGTCAACTGGGACATTCCAGTTTCCTCCCAGTACATCCCAGTTCCCTACCAGTGCAGCCCAGTACATCCCAGTTCCCTCCCAGTCCGTCCCAATCCCCTCCCAGTACATCCCAGTTCCCTGCCAGTATGTCCCAGTACATCCCAGTTCCCTCCCAGTACATACCAGTTTCCTCCCAGTACATCCCAGTTCCCTACCAGTGCAGCCCAGTACATCCCAGTTCCCTCCCAGTCCGTCCCAATCCCCTCCCAGTACATCCCAGTTCCCTCCCAGTACATCCCAGTTCCCTCCCACTACATCCCAGTACATCCCAGTTCCCTCCCAGTACATCCCAGTTCCCTCCCAGTACATACCAGTTCCCTCCCAGTATATCCCAGTTCCCACCCAGTACATCCTACTACATACCAGTTCCCTCCCAGTTCCCTCCCAGTACATCCCAGTACTTCACAGTTCCCTCCCAGTACGTCCCAGTTCCCCTCAGTACATAACACTTCCCTCCCAGTACATACCAGTACATCCCAGTGTCCTCACAGTACGTCCAAATTCCCTCCCAGTACATCCCAGTTCCCTCCCAGTACATCCCAGTTCCCTCCCTGTTCCTTCCCAGTACATAACAGTTACCTCCCAGTACATCCCAGTAGATCCTGGTACATCCCAAATCCCTGCCAGTTCCACCCGGTACAACCCAGTACAAGCCTGTACATCCTAGTTCCTCCACAGTACATCCCAGGGCATCCCCGCACATTGTAGTGCCTCCCAGTACATCCCAGTTCCCCCCCAGTACTGGGAGGGACCTGGGATGTACTGGGAGGGAACTGGGACGTACTGGGAGGGAACTGGGACGTACTGGGAGGGAACTGGGATGTACTGGGATGTAATGGGACGGAACTGGGATGTATTGGGAGGCACTGGGAAAGAAGTGGTAGTGAACCGGGAGGGAATTGGGATGTACGGGGATGAACTGGTAGGGAACTGGGATGTACTGGCATGGAACGGGGATGTATTGGGATGTACAGGAACAGAACTGGAATGTACAGCGATGTATTGGGATGTACTGGCAGCGAGCTGGGATTTACTGGGATGTACTGGGAGGAAACTGGGATATACTGGGAGGAAACTGGGATATACTGGGAGGCATTGGGAGGGAAGTGGGTGTCAACTGGGACATTCCAGTTTCCTCCCAGTACATCCCAGTTCCCTACCAGTGCAGCCCAGTACATCCCAGTTCCCTCCCAGTCCGTCCCAATCCCCTCCCAGTACATCCCAGTTCCCTGCCAGTATGTCCCAGTACATCCCAGTTCCCTCCCAGTACATACCAGTTCCCTCCCAGTACATCCCAGTTCCCTCCCAGTACATCCTGGTACATCCTGGTACATCCCAGTTCCCACCCAGTACATCCTACTACATACCAGTTCCCTCCCAGTTCACTCCCAGTACATCCCAGTACTTCACAGTTCCATCCCAGTACATCCCAGTACGCACCAGTTCCCCTCTGTACATAACACTTCCCTCCCAGTACATAACAGTACATCCCAGTGTCCTCACAGTACGTCCCAGTTCCCTCCCAGTACATCCCAGTTCCCTACCAGTACGTCCCAGTTCCCTACCAGTTCACTCCCAGTACACAACAGTTACCTCCCAGTACATCCCAGTACATCCCAGTAGATCCTCGTACATCCCAAATCCCTGCCAGTTCCACCCGGTACAACCGAGTACAAGCCTGTACATCCTAGTTCCTCCACAGTACATCCCAGGGCATCCCCGCACATTGTAGTGCCTCCCAGTACATCCCAGGTCCCTCCCAGTACTGGGAGGGACCTGGGATGTACTGGGAGGGACCTGGGATGTACTGGGAGGGAACTGGGATGTACTGGGATGTACTGGGAAAGAAGTGGTAGCGAACCGGGAGGGAATTGGGATGTACGGGGATGAACTGGTAGGAAACTGGGATGTACTGGCATGGAACGGGGATGTATTGGGATGTACAGGAACGGAACTGGAATGTACTGCGATGTACTGGGAGCGAACTGGGATTTACTGGGATGTACTGGGAGGAAACTGGGATATACTGGGAGGAAACTGGGAGGAAAGTGGGTGTCAACTGGGACATTCCAGTTTCCTCCCAGTACATCCCAGTTCCCTACCAGTGCATCCCAGTCCGTCCCAGTTCCCTCCCAGTCCGTCCCAGTACATCCCAGTTCCCTCCCAGTACATCCTACTACATACCAGTTCCCTCCCAGTTCACTCCCAGTTCACAACAGTTACCTCCCAGTACGTCCCAGTTCCCTCCCAGTACGTCCCAGTACATCCCAGTTCCGTCCCTGTTTCCGACCAGTGCGTCCTAGTTCCCTCCCAGTACGTCCCAGTTCCCTCTTAGTCCATTCCAGTTCCCTCCAGGATATCCCAGTACATCCCAGTTCCCTCCAGTACATCTCAGTTCTCTCCCATTTCCCTCCAAGTACATCCCAGTTCCCTCCAGTTCACTCCCAGTACACAACAGTTACCTCCCAGTACATCCCAGTACATCCCAGTAGATCCTGGTACATCCCAAATCCATGCCAGTTCCACCCGGTACAACCCAGTACAAGCCTGTACATCCTAGTTCCTCCACAGTACATCCCAGGGCATCCCCGCACATTGTAGTGCCTCCCAGTACATCCCAGTTCCCTCCCAGTACTGGGAGGGACCTGGGATGTACTGGGAGGGACCTGGGATGTACTGGGAGGGAACTGGGATGTACTGGGATGTAATGGGACGGAACTGGGATGTATTGGGAGGCACTGGGAAAGAAGTGGTAGTGAACCGGGAGGGAATTGGGATGTACGGGGATGAACTGGTAGGAAACTGGGATGTACTGGCATGGAACGGGGATGTATTGGGATGTACAGGAACAGAACTGGAATGTACAGCGATGTATTGGGATGTACTGGCAGCGAGCTGGGATTTACTGGGATGTACTGGGAGGAAACTGGGATATACTGGGAGGAAACTGGGATATACTGGGAGGCATTGGGAGGGAAGTGGGTGTCAACTGGGACATTCCAGTTTCCTCCCAGTACATCCCAGTTCCCTACCAGTGCAGCCCAGTACATCCCAGTTCCCTCCCAGTCCGTCCCAATCCCCTCCCAGTACATCCCAGTTCCCTGCCAGTATGTCCCAGTACATCCCAGTTCCCTCCCAGTACATCCCAGTTCCCTCCCAGAACATACCAGTTCCCTCCCAGTACATCCTGGTACATCCTGGTACATCCCAGTTCCCACCCAGTACATCCTACTACATACCAGTTCCCTCCCAGTTCACTCCCAGTACATCCCAGTACTTCACAGTTCCATCCCAGTACATCCCAGTACGCACCAGTTCCCCTCTGTACATAACACTTCCCTCCCAGTACATACCAGTACATCCCAGTGTCCTCACAGTACGTCCCAGTTCCCTCCCAGTACATCCCAGTTCCCTACCAGTACGTCCCAGTTCCCTAACAGTTCACTCCCAGTCCACAACAGTTACCTCCCAGTACATCCCAGTACATCCCAGTAGATCCTGGTACATCCCAAATCCCTGCCAGTTCCACCCGGTACAACCCAGTACAAGCCTGTACATCCTAGTTCCTCCACAGTACATCCCAGGGCATCCCCGCACATTGTAGTGCCTCCCAGTACATCCCAGTTCCCTCCCAGTACTGGGAGGGACCTGGGATGTACTGGGAGGGACCTGGGATGTACTGGGAGGGAACTGGGATGTACTGGGATGTAATGGGACGGAACTGGGATGTATTGGGAGGCACTGGGAAAGAAGTGGTAGCGAACCGGGAGGGAATTGGGATGTACGGGGATGAACTGGTAGGAAACTGGGATGTACTGGCATGGAACGGGGATGTATTGGGATGTACAGGAACGGAACTGGAATGTACTGGGATGTACTGGGAGCGAACTGGGATTTACTGGGATGTACTGGGAGGAAACTGGGATATACTGGGAGGAAACTGGGAGGAAAGTGGGTGTCAACTGGGACATTCCAGTTTCCTCCCAGTACATCCCAGTTCCCTACCAGTGCATCCCAGTCCGTCCCAGTTCCCTCCCAGTCCGTCCCAGTACATCCCAGTTCCCTCCCAGTACATCCTACTACATACCAGTTCCCTCCCAGTTCACTCCCAGTACACAACAGTTACCTCCCAGTACGTCCCAGTACATCCCAGTTCCGTCCCTGTTTCCGACCAGTGCGTCCTAGTTCCCTCCCAGTACGTCCCAGTTCCCTCTTAGTCCATTCCAGTTCCCTCCAGGATATCCCAGTACATCCCAGTTCCCTCCAGTACATCTCAGTTCTCTCCCATTTCCCTCCAAGTACATCCCAGTTCCCTCCAGTTCACTCCCAGTACACAACAGTTACCTCCCAGTACATCCCAGTACATCCCAGTAGATCCTGGTACATCCCAAATCCATGCCAGTTCCACCCGGTACAACCCAGTACAAGCCTGTACATCCTAGTTCCTCCACAGTACATCCCAGGGCATCCCCGCACATTGTAGTGCCTCCCAGTACATCCCAGGTCCCTCCCAGTACTGGGAGGGACCTGGGATGTACTGGGAGGGACCTGGGATGTACTGGGAGGGAACTGGGATGTACTGGGATGTAATGGGACGGAACTGGGATGTATTGGGAGGCACTGGGAAAGAAGTGGTAGTGAACCGGGAGGGAATTGGGATGTACGGGGATGAACTGGTAGGAAACTGGGATGTACTGGCATGGAACGGGGATGTATTGGGATGTACAGGAACAGAACTGGAATGTACAGCGATGTATTGGGATGTACTGGCAGCGAGCTGGGATTTACTGGGATGTACTGGGAGGAAACTGGGATATACTGGGAGGAAACTGGGATATACTGGGAGGCATTGGGAGGGAAGTGGGTGTCAACTGGGACATTCCAGTTTCCTCCCAGTACATCCCAGTTCCCTACCAGTGCAGCCCAGTACATCCCAGTTCCCTCCCAGTCCGTCCCAATCCCCTCCCAGTACATCCCAGTTCCCTGCCAGTATGTCCCAGTACATCCCAGTTCCCTCCCAGTACATCCCAGTTCCCTCCCAGAACATACCAGTTCCCTCCCAGTACATCCTGGTACATCCTGGTACATCCCAGTTCCCACCCAGTACATCCTACTACATACCAGTTCCCTCCCAGTTCACTCCCAGTACATCCCAGTACTTCACAGTTCCATCCCAGTACATCCCAGTACGCACCAGTTCCCCTCTGTACATAACACTTCCCTCCCAGTACATAACAGTACATCCCAGTGTCCTCACAGTACGTCCCAGTTCCCTCCCAGTACATCCCAGTTCCCTACCAGTACGTCCCAGTTCCCTAACAGTTCACTCCCAGTCCACAACAGTTACCTCCCAGTACATCCCAGTACATCCCAGTAGATCCTGGTACATCCCAAATCCCTGCCAGTTCCACCCGGTACAACCCAGTACAAGCCTGTACATCCTAGTTCCTCCACAGTACATCCCAGGGCATCCCCGCACATTGTAGTGCCTCCCAGTACATCCCAGTTCCCTCCCAGTACTGGGAGGGACCTGGGATGTACTGGGAGGGACCTGGGATGTACTGGGAGGGAACTGGGATGTACTGGGATGTAATGGGACGGAACTGGGATGTATTGGGAGGCACTGGGAAAGAAGTGGTAGCGAACCGGGAGGGAATTGGGATGTACGGGGATGAACTGGTAGGAAACTGGGATGTACTGGCATGGAACGGGGATGTATTGGGATGTACAGGAACGGAACTGGAATGTACTGCGATGTACTGGGAGCGAACTGGGATTTACTGGGATGTACTGGGAGGAAACTGGGATATACTGGGAGGAAACTGGGAGGAAAGTGGGTGTCAACTGGGACATTCCAGTTTCCTCCCAGTACATCCCAGTTCCCTACCAGTGCATCCCAGTCCGTCCCAGTTCCCTCCCAGTCCGTCCCAGTACATCCCAGTTCCCTCCCAGTACATCCTACTACATACCAGTTCCCTCCCAGTTCACTCCCAGTACACAACAGTTACCTCCCAGTACGTCCCAGTACATCCCAGTTCCGTCCCTGTTTCCGACCAGTGCGTCCTAGTTCCCTCCCAGTACGTCCCAGTTCCCTCTTAGTCCATTCCAGTTCCCTCCAGGATATCCCAGTACATCCCAGTTCCCTCCCAGTACATCCCAGTTCTCTCCCATTTCCCTCCAAGTACATCCCAGTTCCCTCCAGTTCACTCCCAGTACACAACAGTTACCTCCCAGTACATCCCAGTACATCCCAGTAGATCCTGGTACATCCCAAATCCCTGCCAGTTCCACCTGGTACAACCCAGTACAAGCCTGTACATCCTAGTTCCTCCACAGTACATCCCAGGGCATCCCCGCACATTGTAGTGCCTCCCAGTACATCCCAGTACATCCCAGTACTGGGAGGGACCTGGGATGTACTGGGAGGGACCTGGGATGTACTGGGAGGGAACTGGGACGTACTGGGAGGGAACTGGGATGTACTGGGATGTAATGGGACGGAACTGGGATGTATTGGGAGGCACTGGGAAAGAAGTGGTAGTGAACCGGGAGGGAATTGGGATGTACGGGGATGAACTGGTAGGAAACTGGGATGTACTGGCATGGAACGGGGATGTATTGGGATGTACAGGCACGGAACTGGAATGTACTGCGATGTACTGGGATGTACTGGGAGCAAACTGGGATTTACTGGGATGTACTGGGAGGAAACTGGGATATACTGGGAGGCACTGGGAGGGAAGTGGGTGTCAACTGGGACATTCCAGTTTCCTCCCAGTACATCCCAGTTCCCTACCAGTGCAGCCCAGTACATCCCAGATCCCTCCCAGTACATCCCAGATCCCTCCCAGTCTGTCCCAGTACATCCCAGTTCCCTCACAGTACATCCCAGTTCACACACAGTTCACACACAGTTCACTCCCAGTTCCATTCCAGTACAGCCCAGTACATGCCACTTTCCTCCAAGTAAATCCCAGTTCTCTCCCACTACATCCAAGTTCCCTCCCACTTCCCGATAAGTACATCCCAGTACTTCACAGTTCCCTCCCAGTTCACTCCCAGTTCCCTCCCAGTACATCCCAGTTCCCTCTAAGTACATCCCAATACTTCATAGTTCCCTCCCAGCACGTCCCAGTACGTCCCAGTTCCCCTCAGTACATAACACTTCCCTCCCAGTACATACCAGTACATCCCAGTGTCCTCACAGTACATCCCAGTTCCCTCCCAGTACATCCCAGTTCCCTCCCAGTTCACTCCCAGTACACAACAGTTACCTCCCAGTACATCCCAGTACATCCTAGTAGATCCTAGGACATCCCAAATCCCTGCCAGTTCCACCTGGTACAACCCAGTACAAGCCTGTACATCCTAGTTCCTCCACAGTACATCCCAGGGCATCCCCGCACATTGTAGTGCCTCCCAGTACATCCCAGTTCCCTCCCAGTACTGGGAGGGACCTGGGATGTACTGGGAGGGACCTGGGATGTACTGGGAGGGAACTGGGATGTACTGGGATGTAATGGGACGGAACTGGGATGTATTGGGAGGCACTGGGAAAGAAGTGGTAGTGAACCGGGAGGGAATTGGGATGTACGGGGATGAACTGGTAGGAAACTGGGATGTACTGGCATGGAACGGGGATGTATTGGGATGTACAGGAACAGAACTGGAATGTACAGCGATGTATTGGGATGTACTGGCAGCGAGCTGGGATTTACTGGGATGTACTGGGAGGAAACTGGGATATACTGGGAGGAAACTGGGATATACTGGGAGGCATTGGGAGGGAAGTGGGTGTCAACTGGGACATTCCAGTTTCCTCCCAGTACATCCCAGTTCCCTACCAGTGCAGCCCAGTACATCCCAGTTCCCTCCCAGTCCGTCCCAATCCCCTCCCAGTACTTCCCAGTTCCCTGCCAGTATGTCCCAGTACATCCCAGTTCCCTCCCAGTACATCCCAGTTCCCTCCCAGTACATACCAGTTCCCTCCCAGTACATCCTGGTACATCCTGGTACATCCCAGTTCCCACCCAGTACATCCTACTACATACCAGTTCCCTCCCAGTTCACTCCCAGTACATCCCAGTACTTCACAGTTCCATCCCAGTACATCCCAGTACGCACCAGTTCCCCTCTGTACATAACACTTCCCTCCCAGTACATAACAGTACATCCCAGTGTCCTCACAGTACGTCCCAGTTCCCTCCCAGTACATCCCAGTTCCCTACCAGTACGTCCCAGTTCCCTAACAGTTCACTCCCAGTCCACAACAGTTACCTCCCAGTACATCCCAGTACATCCCAGTAGATCCTGGTACATCCCAAATCCCTGCCAGTTCCACCCGGTACAACCCAGTACAAGCCTGTACATCCTAGTTCCTCCACAGTACATCCCAGGGCATCCCCGCACATTGTAGTGCCTCCCAGTACATCCCAGTTCCCTCCCAGTACTGGGAGGGACCTGGGATGTACTGGGAGGGACCTGGGATGTACTGGGAGGGAACTGGGATGTACTGGGATGTAATGGGACGGAACTGGGATGTATTGGGAGGCACTGGGAAAGAAGTGGTAGCGAACCGGGAGGGAATTGGGATGTACGGGGATGAACTGGTAGGAAACTGGGATGTACTGGCATGGAACGGGGATGTATTGGGATGTACAGGAACGGAACTGGAATGTACTGCGATGTACTGGGAGCGAACTGGGATTTACTGGGATGTACTGGGAGGAAACTGGGATATACTGGGAGGAAACTGGGAGGAAAGTGGGTGTCAACTGGGACATTCCAGTTTCCTCCCAGTACATCCCAGTTCCCTACCAGTGCATCCCAGTCCGTCCCAGTTCCCTCCCAGTCCGTCCCAGTACATCCCAGTTCCCTCCCAGTACATCCTACTACATACCAGTTCCCTCCCAGTTCACTCCCAGTACACAACAGTTACCTCCCAGTACGTCCCAGTACATCCCAGTTCCGTCCCTGTTTCCGACCAGTGCGTCCTAGTTCCCTCCCAGTACGTCCCAGTTCCCTCTTAGTCCATTCCAGTTCCCTCCAGGATATCCCAGTACATCCCAGTTCCCTCCAGTACATCTCAGTTCTCTCCCATTTCCCTCCAAGTACATCCCAGTTCCCTCCAGTTCACTCCCAGTACACAACAGTTACCTCCCAGTACATCCCAGTAGATCCTGGTACATCCCAAATCCCTGCCAGTTCCACCTGGTACAACCCAGTACAAGCCTGTACATCCTAGTTCCTCCACAGTACATCCCAGGGCATCCCCGCACATTGTAGTGCCTCCCAGTACTGGGAGGGACCTGGGATGTACTGGGAGGGACCTGGGATGTACTGGGAGGGAACTGGGACGTACTGGGAGGGAACTGGGATGTACTGGGATGTAATGGGACGGAACTGGGATGTATTGGGAGGCACTGGGAAAGAAGTGGTAGTGAACCGGGAGGGAATTGGGATGTACGGGGATGAACTGGTAGGAAACTGGGATGTACTGGCATGGAACGGGGATGTATTGGGATGTACAGGCACGGAACTGGAATGTACTGCGATGTACTGGGATGTACTGGGAGCAAACTGGGATTTACTGGGATGTACTGGGAGGAAACTGGGATATACTGGGAGGCACTGGGAGGGAAGTGGGTGTCAACTGGGACATTCCAGTTTCCTCCCAGTACATCCCAGTTCCCTACCAGTGCAGCCCAGTACATCCCAGATCCCTCCCAGTACATCCCAGATCCCTCCCAGTCTGTCCCAGTACATCCCAGTTCCCTCACAGTACATCCCAGTTCACACACAGTTCACACACAGTTCACTCCCAGTTCCATTCCAGTACAGCCCAGTACATGCCACTTTCCTCCAAGTAAATCCCAGTTCTCTCCCACTACATCCAAGTTCCCTCCCACTTCCCGATAAGTACATCCCAGTACTTCACAGTTCACTCCCAGTACATCCCAGTTCCCCCTCGGTACATAACAGTTCCATCCCAGTACACCCCAGTACATCCCAGTTCCCTCCCAGTATGTCCCACTACATCCCAGTTCCCTCCCAGTACCTCCCAGTTCCCTCTAAGTACATCCCAGTACATCCCAGTTCCCTCCCAGTACATCCCAGTTCCCTCCCAGTACATCCCAGTTCCCTCTAAGTACATCCCAGTACTTCACAGTTCCCTCCCAGTTCACTCCCAGTTCCCTCCCAGTACATCCCAGTTCCCTCTAAGTACATCCCAATACTTCATAGTTCCCTCCCAGCACGTCCCAGTACGTCCCAGTTCCCCTCAGTACATAACACTTCCCTCCCAGTACATACCAGTACATCCCAGTGTCCTCACAGTACATCCCAGTTCCCTCCCAGTACATCCCAGTTCCCTCCCAGTTCACTCCCAGTACACAACAGTTACCTCCCAGTACATCCCAGTACATCCTAGTAGATCCTAGGACATTTCAAATCCCTGCCAGTTCCACCTGGTACAACCCAGTACAAGCCTGTACATCCTAGTTCCTCCACAGTACATCCCAGGGCATCCCCGCACATTGTAGTGCCTCCCAGTACGTCCCAGTTCCCTCCCAGTACTGGGAGGGACCTGGGACGTACTGGGAGGGAACTGGGACGTACTGGGAGGGAACTGGGATGTACTGGGATGTAATGGGACGGAACTGGGATGTATTGGGAGCCACTGGGAAAGAAGTGGTAGTGAACCGGGAGGGAATTGGGATGTACGGGGATGAACTGGTAGGAAACTGGGATGTACTGGCATGGAACGGGGATGTATTGGGATGTACAGGCACGGAACTGGAATGTACTGCGATGTACTGGGATGTACTGGGAGCAAACTGGGATTTACTGGGATGTACTGGGAGGAAACTGGGATATACTGGGAGGCATTGGGAGGGAAGTGGGTGTCAACTGGGACATTCCAGTTTCCTCCCAGTACATCCCAGTTCCCTACCAGTGCAGCCCAGTACATCCCAGTTCCCTCCCAGTCCGTCCCAATCCCCTCCCAGTACATCCCAGTTCCCTCCCAGTACATCCCAGTTCCCTCCCACTACATCCCAGTACATCCCAGTTCCCTCCCAGTACATACCAGTACATCCCAGTTCCCACCCAGTACATCCTACTACATACCAGTTCCCTCCCAGTTCACTCCCAGTACATCCCAGTACTTCACAGTTCCCTCCCAGTACATCCCAGTACGTCCCAGTTCCCCTCAGTACATAACACTTCCCTCCCAGTACATACCAGTACATCCCAGTGTCCTCACAGTACGTCCCAGTTCCCTCCCAGTACATCCCAGTTCCCTCCCAGTTCCTTCCCAGTACATAACAGTTACCTCCCAGTACATCCCAGTACATCCCAGTAGATCCTGGTACATCCCAAATCCCTGCCAGTTCCACCCGGTACAACCCAGTACAAGCCTGTACATCCTAGTTCCTCCACAGTACATCCCAGGGCATCCCCGCACATTGTAGTGCCTCCCAGTACATCCCAGCTCCCTCCCAGTACTGGGAGGGAACTGGGATGTACTGGGAGGGAACTGGGATGTACTGGGATGTAATGGGACGGAACTGGGATGTATTGGGAGGCACTGGGAAAGAAGTGGTAGTGAACCGGGAGGGAATTGGGATGTACGGGGATGAACTGGCAGGAAACTGGGATGTACTGGAATGGAACGGGGATGTATTGGGATGTACAGGAATGGAACTGGAATTTACGGCGATGTATTGGGATGTACTGGGAGCGAACTGGGATTTACTGGGATGTACTGGGAGGAAACTGGGATATACTGGGAGGAAACTGGGATATACTGGGAGGAAACTGGGAGGGAAGTGGGTGTCAACTGGGACATTCCAGTTTCCTCCCAGTACATCCCAGTTCCCTACCAGTGCAGCCCAGTACATCCCAGATCCCTCCCAGTCCCTCCCAACACATCCCAGTACATCCCAGTTCCCTCCCAGTACATCCCAGTTCCCTCCCAGTTCACACACAGTTCACTCCCAGTTCCATTCCAGTACATCCCAGTACATGCCAGTTGCCTCCCAGTTTCCTCTAAGTACATCCCAGTACTTTAAAGTTCCCTCCCAGTACATCCCAGTTCCCTCACAGTACATTCCAGTACTTCACAGTTCACTCCCACTACATCCCAGTACGTCCCAATTCCCCCTTGGTACATAACACTTCCCTCCCAATACATCCAAGTTCCCTCCCAGTACATCCCAATCCCCTCCCAGTACATCCCAGTTCCCTGCCAGTATGTCCCAGTACATCCCAGTTCCCTCCCAGTACATACCAGTTCCCTCCCAGTTCCCTCCCACTACATAGCAGTTCCCTCCCAGTACATCCCAGTACATCCTGGTACATCCCAGTTCCCACCCAGTACATCCTACTACATACCAGTTCCCTCCCAGTTCACTCCCAGTACATCCCCGAACTTCACAGTTCCATCCCAGTACATCCCAGTACGCACCAGTTCCCCTCAGTACATAACACTTCCCTCCCAGTACATAACAGTACATCCCAGTGTCCTCACAGTACGTCCCAGTTCCCTCCCAGTACATCCCAGTTCCCTACCAGTACGTCCCAGTTCCCTCCC
This sequence comes from Phalacrocorax aristotelis, assembly GCF_949628215.1. Classification (NCBI taxonomy): domain Eukaryota; kingdom Metazoa; phylum Chordata; class Aves; order Suliformes; family Phalacrocoracidae; genus Phalacrocorax; species Phalacrocorax aristotelis. Next base: position 293,556 of record NW_027441289.1, on the reverse strand, counting down.
AGTTCACTCCCAGTACATAACAGTTACCTCCCAGTACATCCCAGTACATCCCGGTACATCCCAAATCCCTGCCAGTTCCACCCGGTACAACCCAGTACAAGCCTGTACATCCTAGTTCCTCCACGGTACATCCCAGGGCATCCCCGCACATTGTAGTGCCTCCCAGTACATCCCAGTTCCCTCCCAGTACTGGGAGGGACCTGGGATGTACAGGAACGGAACTGGGACGTACTGGGAGGGAACTGAGATGTACTGGGATGTAATGGGACGGAACTGGGATGTATAGGGAGGCACTGGGAAAGAAGTGGTAGTGAACCGGGAGGGAATTGGGATGTACGGGGATGAACTGGTAGGAAACTGGGATGTACTGGCATGGAACGGGGATGTATTGGGATGTACAGGAACAGAACTGGAATGTACAGCGATGTATTTGGATGTACTGGGAGCGAGCTGGGATTTACTGGGATGTACTGGGAGGAAGCTGGGATATACTGGGAGGAAACTGGGATATACTTGGAGGCATTGGGAGGGAAGTGGGTGTCAACTGGGACATTCCAGTTTCCTCCCAGTACATCCCAGTTCCCTACCAGTCCGTCCCAATCCCCTCCCAGTACATCCCAGTTCCCTGCCAGTATGTCCCAGTACATCCCAGTTCCCTCCCAGTACATCCCAGTACATCCCAGTTCCCACCCAGTACATCCTACTACATACCAGTTCCCTCCCAGTTCACTCCCAGTACATCCCAGTACTTCACAGTTCCCTCCCAGTACATCCCAGTATGTCCCAGTTCCCCTCAGTACATAACACTTCCCTCCCAGTACATACCAGTACATCCCAGTGTCCTCACAGTACGTCCCAGTTCCCTCCCAGTACATCCCAGTTCCCTCCCAGTTCCTTCCCAGTACATAACAGTTACCTCCCAGTACATCCCAGTACATCCCAGTAGATCCTGGTACATCCCAAATCCCTGCCAGTTCCACCCGGTACAACCCAGTACAAGCCTGTACATCCTAGTTCCTCCACAGTACATCCCAGGGCATCCCCGCACATTGTAGTGCCTCCCAGTACATCCCAGTTCCCTCCCAGTCCCTCCCAGTACATCCCAGTACATCCCAGTTCCCTCCCAGTACATCCCAGTTCCCTCCCAGTTCACACACAGTTCACTCCCAGTTCCATTCCAGTACATCCCAGTACATGCCAGTTGCCTCCCAGTTTCCTCTAAGTACATCCCAGTACTTTAAAGTTCCCTCCCAGTACATCCCAGTTCCCTCACAGTACATCCCAGTACTTCACAGTTCACTCCCACTACATCCCAGTACGTCCCAGTTCCCCCTTGGTACATAACACTTCCCTCCCAATACATCCAAGTTCCCTCCCAGTACATCCCAAACCCATCCCAGTACATCCCAGTTCCGTGCCAGTATGTCCCAGTACATCCCAGTTCCCTCCCAGTACATACCAGTTCCCTCCCACTACATCCCAGTTCCCTCCCAGTACATCCCAGTACATCCTGGTACATCCCAGTTCCCACCCAGTACATCCTACTACATACCAGTTCCCTCCCAGTTCACTCCCAGTACATCCCCGAACTTCACAGTTCCATCCCAGTACATCCCAGTACGCACCAGTTCCCCTCAGTACATAACACTTCCCTCCCAGTACATAACAGTACATCCCAGTGTCCTCACAGTACGTCCCAGTTCCCTCCCAGTACATCCCAGTTCCCTACCAGTACGTCCCAGTTCCCTCCCAGTTCACTCCCAGTACATAACAGTTACCTCCCAGTACATCCCAGTACATCCCGGTACATCCCAAATCCCTGCCAGTTCCACCCGGTACAACCCAGTACAAGCCTGTACATCCTAGTTCCTCCACGGTACATCCCAGGGCATCCCCGCACATTGTAGTGCCTTCCAGTACATCCCAGCTCCCTCCCAGTTCACTCCCAGTACATAACAGTTACCTCCCAGTACATCCCAGTACATCCCAGTAGATCCTGGTACATCCCAAATCCCTGCCAGTTCCACCCGGTACAACCCAGTACAAGCCTGTACATCCTAGTTCCTCCATAGTACATCCCAGGGCATCCCCGCACATTGTAGTGCCTCCCAGTACATCCCAGCTCCCTCCCAGTACTGGGAGGGACCTGGGATGTACTGGGAGGGAACTGGGACGTACTGGGAGGGAACTAGGATGTACTGGGAGGGAACTGGGATGTACTGGGAGGGACCTGGGATGTACAGGAACGGAACTGGGACGTACTGGGAGGGAACTGAGATGTACTGGGATGTAATGGGACGGAACTGGGATGTATTGGGAGGCACTGGGAAAGAACTGGTAGTGAACCGGGAGGGAATTGGGATGTACGGGGATGAACTGGTAGGAAACTGGGATGTACTGGCATGGAACGGGGATGTATTGGGATGTACAGGAACAGAACTGGAATGTACAGCGATGTATTGGGATGTACTGGGAGCGAGCTGGGATTTACTGGGATGTACTGGGAGCAAACTGGGATTTACTGGGAGGAAACTGGGATATACTGGGAGGCATTGGGAGGGAAGTGGGTGTCAACTGGGACATTCCAGTTTCCTCCCAGTACATCCCAGTTCCCTACCAGTGCAGCCCAGTACATCCCAGTTCCCTCCCAGTCCGTCCCAATCCCCTCCCAGTACATCCCAGTTCCCTCCCAGTACATCCCAGTTCCCTCCCACTACATCCCAGTACATCCCAGTTCCCTCCCAGTACATCCCAGTTCCCTCCCAGTACATACCAGTTCCCTCCCAGTATATCCCAGTTCCCACCCAGTACATCCTACTACATACCAGTTCCCTCCCAGTTCACTCCCAGTACATCCCAGTACTTCACAGTTCCCTCCCAGTACTTCCCAGTTCCCCTCAGTACATAACACTTCCCTCCCAGTACATACCAGTACATCCCAGTGTCCTCACAGTACGTCCCAGTTCCCTCCCAGTACATCCCAGTTCCCTACCAGTACATCCCAGTTCCCTACCAGTTCCTTCCCAGTACATAACAGTTACCTCCCAGTACATCCCAGTAGATCCTGGTACATCCCAAATCCCTGCCAGTTCCACCCGGTACAACCCAGTACAAGCCTGTACATCCTAGTTCCTCCACAGTACATCCCAGGGCATCCCCGCACATTGTAGTGCCTCCCAGTACATCCCAGTTCCCCCCCAGTACTGGGAGGGACCTGGGATGTACTGGGAGGGAACTGGGATGTACTGGCATGGAACGGGGATGTATTGGGATGTACAGGAACAGAACTGGAATGTACAGCGATGTATTGGGATGTACTGGCAGCGAGCTGGGATTTACTGGGATGTACTGGGAGGAAACTGGGATATACTGGGAGGAAACTGGGATATACTGGGAGGCATTGGGAGGGAAGTGGGTGTCAACTGGGACATTCCAGTTTCCTCCCAGTACATCCCAGTTCCCTACCAGTGCAGCCCAGTACATCCCAGTTCCCTCCCAGTCCGTCCCAATCCCCTCCCAGTACATCCCAGTTCCCTGCCAGTATGTCCCAGTACATCCCAGTTCCCCCCCAGTACATACCAGTTCCCTCCCAGTACATCCCAGTTCCCTCCCAGTACATCCCAGTTCCCTCCCTGTTCCTTCCCAGTACATAACAGTTACCTCCCAGTACATCCCAGTAGATCCTGGTACATCCCAAATCCCTGCCAGTTCCACCCGGTACAACCCAGTACAAGCCTGTACATCCTAGTTCCTCCACAGTACATCCCAGGGCATCCCCGCACATTGTAGTGCCTCCCAGTACATCCCAGTTCCCCCCCAGTACTGGGAGGGACCTGGGATGTACTGGGAGGGAACTGGGACGTACTGGGAGGGAACTGGGACGTACTGGGAGGGAACTGGGATGTACTGGGATGTAATGGGACGGAACTGGGATGTATTGGGAGGCACTGGGAAAGAAGTGGTAGTGAACCGGGAGGTAATTGGGATGTACGGGGATGAACTGGTAGGGAACTGGGATGTACTGGCATGGAATGGGGATGTATTGGGATGTACAGGAACAGAACTGGAATGTACAGCGATGTATTGGGATGTACTGGCAGCGAGCTGGGATTTACTGGGATGTACTGGGAGGAAACTGGGATATACTGGGAGGAAACTGGGATATACTGGGAGGCATTGGGAGGGAAGTGGGTGTCAACTGGGACATTCCAGTTTCCTCCCAGTACATCCCAGTTCCCTACCAGTGCAGGCCAGTACATCCCAGTTCCCTCCCAGTCCGTCCCAATCCCCTCCCAGTACATCCCAGTTCCCTGCCAGTATGTCCCAGTACATCCCAGTTCCCTCCCAGTACATCCCAGTTCCCTCCCAGAACATACCAGTTCCCTCCCAGTACATCCTGGTACATCCTGGTACATCCCAGTTCCCTCCCAGTTCACTCCCAGTACATCCCAGTACTTCACAGTTCCATCCCAGTACATCCCAGTACGCACCAGTTCCCCTCTGTACATAACACTTCCCTCCCAGTACATACCAGTACATCCCAGTGTCCTCACTGTACGTCCCAGTTCCCTCCCAGTACATCCCAGTTCCCTACCAGTACGTCCCAGTTCCCTAACAGTTCACTCCCAGTACACAACAGTTACCTCCCAGTACATCCCAGTACATCCCAGTAGATCCTGGTACATCCCAAATCCCTGCCAGTTCCACACGGTACAACCCAGTACAAGCCTGTACATCCTAGTTCCTCCACAGTACATCCCAGGGCATCCCCGCACATTGTAGTGCCTCCCAGTACATCCCAGGTCCCTCCCAGTACTGGGAGGGACCTGGGATGTACTGGGAGGGACCTGGGATGTACTGGGATGTAATGGGACGGAACTGGGATGTATTGGGAGGCACTGGGAAAGAAGTGGTAGCGAACCGGGAGGGAATTGGGATGTACGGGGATGAACTGGTAGGAAACTGGGATGTACTGGCATGGAACGGGGATGTATTGGGATGTACAGGAACGGAACTGGAATGTACTGGGATGTACTGGGAGCGAACTGGGATTTACTGGGATGTACTGGGAGGAAACTGGGATATACTGGGAGGAAACTGGGAGGAAAGTGGGTGTCAACTGGGACATTCCAGTTTCCTCCCAGTACATCCCAGTTCCCTACCAGTGCATCCCAGTCCGTCCCAGTTCCCTACCAGTCCGTCCCAGTACATCCCAGTTCCCTCCCAGTACATCCTACTACATACCAGTTCCCTCCCAGTTCACTCCCAGTACACAACAGTTACCTCCCAGTACGTCCCAGTACATCCCAGTTCCGTCCCTGTTTCCGACCAGTGCGTCCTAGTTCCCTCCCAGTACGTCCCAGTTCCCTCCTAGTCCATTCCAGTTCCCTCCAGGATATCCCAGTACATCCCAGTTCCCTCCCAGTACATCCCAGTTCTCTCCCATTTCCCTCCAAGTACATCCCAGTTCCCTCCAGTTCACTCCCAGTACACAACAGTTACCTCCCAGAACATCCCAGTACATCCCAGTAGATCCTGGTACATCCCAAATCCCTGCCAGTTCCACCTGGTACAACCCAGTACAAGCCTGTACATCCTAGTTCCTCCACAGTACATCCCAGGGCATCCCCGCACATTGTAGTGCCTCCCAGTACATCCCAGTTCCCTCCCAGTACTGGGAGGGACCTGGGATGTACTGGGAGGGAACTGGGACGTACTGGGAGGGAACTGGGATGTAATGGGACGGAACTGGGATGTATTGGGAGGCACTGGGAAAGAAGTGGTAGTGAACCGGGAGGGAATTGGGATGTACGGGGATGAACTGGTAGGAAACTGGGATGTACTGGCATGGAACGGGGATGTATTGGGATGTACAGGCACGGAACTGGAATGTACTGCGATGTACTGGGATGTACTGGGAGCAAACTGGGATTTACTGGGATGTACTGGGAGGAAACTGGGATATACTGGGAGGCACTGGGAGGGAAGTGGGTGTCAACTGGGACATTCCAGTTTCCTCCCAGTACATCCCAGTTCCCTACCAGTGCAGCCCAGTACATCCCAGATCCCTCCCAGTACATCCCAGATCCCTCCCAGTCTGTCCCAGTACATCCCAGTTCCCTCACAGTACATCCCAGTTCACACACAGTTCACACACAGTTCACTCCCAGTTCCATTCCAGTACAGCCCAGTACATGCCACTTTCCTCCAAGTAAATCCCAGTTCTTTCCCACTACATCCAAGTTCCCTCCCACTTCCCGATAAGTACATCCCAGTACTTCACAGTTCACTCCCAGTACATCCCAGTTCCCCCTCGGTACATAACAGTTCCCTCCCAGTACACCCCAGTACATCCCAGTTCCCTCCCAGTATGTCCCACTACATCCCAGTTCCCTCCCAGTACCTCCCAGTTCCCTCTAAGTACATCCCAGTACATCCCAGTTCCCTCCCAGTACATCCCAGTTCCCTCTAAGTACATCCCAGTACTTCACAGTTCCCTCCCAGTTCACTCCCAGTTCCCTCCCAGTACATCCCAGTTCCCTCTAAGTACATCCCAATACTTCATAGTTCCCTCCCAGCACGTCCCAGTACGTCCCAGTTCCCCTCAGTACATAACACTTCCCTCCCAGTACATACCAGTACATCCCAGTGTCCTCACAGTACATCCCAGTTCCCTCCCAGTACATCCCAGTTCCCTCCCAGTTCACTCCCAGTACACAACAGTTACCTCCCAGTACATCCCAGTACATCCTAGTAGATCCTAGGACATCCCAAATCCCTGCCAGTTCCACCTGGTACAACCCAGTACAAGCCTGTACATCCTAGTTCCTCCACAGTACATCCCAGGGCATCCCCGCACATTGTAGTGCCTCCCAGTACATCCCAGTTCCCTCCCAGTACTGGGAGGGACCTGGGACGTACTGGGAGGGACCTGGGATGTACTGGGAGGGAACTGGGATGTACTGGGATGTAATGGGACGGAACTGGGATGTATTGGGAGGCACTGGGAAAGAAGTGGTAGTGAACCGGGAGGGAATTGGGATGTACGGGGATGAACTGGTAGGAAACTGGGATGTACTGGCATGGAACGGGGATGTATTGGGATGTACAGGAACAGAACTGGAATGTACAGCGATGTATTGGGATGTACTGGCAGCGAGCTGGGATTTACTGGGATGTACTGGGAGGAAACTGGGATATACTGGGAGGAAACTGGGATATACTGGGAGGCATTGGGAGGGAAGTGGGTGTCAACTGGGACATTCCAGTTTCCTCCCAGTACATCCCAGTTCCCTACCAGTGCAGCCCAGTACATCCCAGTTCCCTCCCAGTCCGTCCCAATCCCCTCCCAGTACTTCCCAGTTCCCTGCCAGTATGTCCCAGTACATCCCAGTTCCCTCCCAGTACATCCCAGTTCCCTCCCAGTACATACCAGTTCCCTCCCAGTACATCCTGGTACATCCTGGTACATCCCAGTTCCCACCCAGTACATCCTACTACATACCAGTTCCCTCCCAGTTCACTCCCAGTACATCCCAGTACTTCACAGTTCCATCCCAGTACATCCCAGTACGCACCAGTTCCCCTCTGTACATAACACTTCCCTCCCAGTACATAACAGTACATCCCAGTGTCCTCACAGTACGTCCCAGTTCCCTCCCAGTACATCCCAGTTCCCTACCAGTACGTCCCAGTTCCCTACCAGTTCACTCCCAGTACACAACAGTTACCTCCCAGTACATCCCAGTACATCCCAGTAGATCCTGGTACATCCCAAATCCCTGCCAGTTCCACCCGGTACAACCCAGTACAAGCCTGTACATCCTAGTTCCTCCACAGTACATCCCAGGGCATCCCCGCACATTGTAGTGCCTCCCAGTACATCCCAGTTCCCTCCCAGTACTGGGAGGGACCTGGGATGTACTGGGAGGGACCTGGGATGTACTGGGAGGGAACTGGGATGTACTGGGATGTAATGGGACGGAACTGGGATGTATTGGGAGGCACTGGGAAAGAAGTGGTAGCGAACCGGGAGGGAATTGGGATGTACGGGGATGAACTGGTAGGAAACTGGGATGTACTGGCATGGAACGGGGATGTATTGGGATGTACAGGAACGGAACTGGAATGTACTGCGATGTACTGGGAGCGAACTGGGATTTACTGGGATGTACTGGGAGGAAACTGGGATATACTGGGAGGAAACTGGGAGGAAAGTGGGTGTCAACTGGGACATTCCAGTTTCCTCCCAGTACATCCCAGTTCCCTACCAGTGCATCCCAGTCCGTCCCAGTTCCCTCCCAGTCAGTCCCAGTACATCCTACTACATACCAGTTCCCTCCCAGTTCACTCCCAGTACACAACAGTTACCTCCCAGTACGTCCCAGTACATCCCAGTTCCGTCCCTGTTTCCGACCAGTGCGTCCTAGTTCCCTCCCAGTACGTCCCAGTTCCCTCTTAGTCCATTCCAGTTCCCTCCAGGATATCCCAGTACATCCCAGTTCCCTCCCAGTACATCCCAGTTCTCTCCCATTTCCCTCCAAGTACATCCCAGTTCCCTCCAGTTCACTCCCAGTACACAACAGTTACCTCCCAGTACATCCCAGTACATCCCAGTAGATCCTGGTACATCCCAAATCCCTGCCAGTTCCACCTGGTACAACCCAGTACAAGCCTGTACATCCTAGTTCCTCCACAGTACATCCCAGGGCATCCCCGCACATTGTAGTGCCTCCCAGTACATCCCAGTTCCCTCCCAGTACTGGGAGGGACCTGGGATGTACTGGGAGGGACCTGGGATGTACTGGGAGGGAACTGGGACGTACTGGGAGGGAACTGGGATGTACTGGGATGTAATGGGACGGAACTGGGATGTATTGGGAGGCACTGGGAAAGAAGTGGTAGTGAACCGGGAGGGAATTGGGATGTACGGGGATGAACTGGTAGGAAACTGGGATGTACTGGCATGGAACGGGGATGTATTGGGATGTACAGGCACGGAACTGGAATGTACTGCGATGTACTGGGATGTACTGGGAGCAAACTGGGATTTACTGGGATGTACTGGGAGGAAACTGGGATATACTGGGAGGCACTGGGAGGGAAGTGGGTGTCAACTGGGACATTCCAGTTTCCTCCCAGTACATCCCAGTTCCCTACCAGTGCAGCCCAGTACATCCCAGATCCCTCCCAGTACATCCCAGATCCCTCCCAGTCTGTCCCAGTACATCCCAGTTCCCTCACAGTACATCCCAGTTCACACACAGTTCACACACAGTTCACTCCCAGTTCCATTCCAGTACAGCCCAGTACATGCCACTTTCCTCCAAGTAAATCCCAGTTCTCTCCCACTACATCCAAGTTCCCTCCCACTTCCCGATAAGTACATCCCAGTACTTCACAGTTCACTCCCAGTACATCCCAGTTCCCCCTCGGTACATAACAGTTCCCTCCCAGTACACCCCAGTACATCCCAGTTCCCTCCCAGTATGTCCCACTACATCCCAGTTCCCTCCCAGTACCTCCCAGTTCCCTCTAAGTACATCCCAGTACATCCCAGTTCCCTCCCAGTACATCCCAGTTCCCTCTAAGTACATCCCAGTACTTCACAGTTCCCTCCCAGTTCACTCCCAGTTCCCTCCCAGTACATCCCAGTTCCCTCTAAGTACATCCCAATACTTCATAGTTCCCTCCCAGCACGTCCCAGTACGTCCCAGTTCCCCTCAGTACATAACACTTCCCTCCCAGTACATACCAGTACATCCCAGTGTCCTCACAGTACATCCCAGTTCCCTCCCAGTACATCCCAGTTCCCTCCCAGTTCACTCCCAGTACACAACAGTTACCTCCCAGTACATCCCAGTACATCCCAGTAGATCCTGGTACATCCCAAATCCCTGCCAGTTCCACCTGGTACAACCCAGTACAAGCCTGTACATCCTAGTTCCTCCACAGTACATCCCAGGGCATCCCCGCACATTGTAGTGCCTCCCAGTACATCCCAGGTCCCTCCCAGTACTGGGAGGGAACTGGGATGTACTGGGAGGGACCTGGGATGTACTGGGAGGGAACTGGGATGTACTGGGATGTAATGGGACGGAACTGGGATGTATTGGGAGGCACTGGGAAAGAAGTGGTAGTGAACCGGGAGGGAATTGGGATGTACGGGGATGAACTGGTAGGAAACTGGGATGTACTGGCATGGAACGGGGATGTATTGGGATGTACAGGAACAGAACTGGAATGTACAGCGATGTATTGGGATGTACTGGCAGCGAGCTGGGATTTACTGGGATGTACTGGGAGGAAACTGGGATATACTGGGAGGAAACTGGGATATACTGGGAGGCATTGGGAGGGAAGTGGGTGTCAACTGGGACATTCCAGTTTCCTCCCAGTACATCCCAGTTCCCTACCAGTGCAGCCCAGTACATCCCAGTTCCCTCCCAGTCCGTCCCAATCCCCTCCCAGTACTTCCCAGTTCCCTGCCAGTATGTCCCAGTACATCCCAGTTCCCTCCCAGTACATCCCAGTTCCCTCCCAGTACATACCAGTTCCCTCCCAGTACATCCTGGTACATCCTGGTACATCCCAGTTCCCACCCAGTACATCCTACTACATACCAGTTCCCTCCCAGTTCACTCCCAGTACATCCCAGTACTTCACAGTTCCATCCCAGTACATCCCAGTACGCACCAGTTCCCCTCTGTACATAACACTTCCCTCCCAGTACATACCAGTACATCCCAGTGTCCTCACAGTACGTCCCAGTTCCCTCCCAGTACATCCCAGTTCCCTACCAGTACGTCCCAGTTCCCTACCAGTTCACTCCCAGTCCACAACAGTTACCTCCCAGTACATCCCAGTACATCCCAGTAGATCCTGGTACATCCCAAATCCCTGCCAGTTCCACCCGGTACAACCCAGTACAAGCCTGTACATCCTAGTTCCTCCACAGTACATCCCAGGGCATCCCCGCACATTGTAGTGCCTCCCAGTACATCCCAGTTCCCTCCCAGTACTGGGAGGGACCTGGGATGTACTGGGAGGGACCTGGGATGTACTGGGAGGGAACTGTGATGTACTGGGATGTAATGGGACGGAACTGGGATGTATTGGGAGGCACTGGGAAAGAAGTGGTAGCGAACCGGGAGGGAATTGGGATGTACGGGGATGAACTGGTAGGAAACTGGGATGTACTGGCATGGAACGGGGATGTATTGGGATGTACAGGAACGGAACTGGAATGTACTGGGATGTACTGGGAGCGAACTGGGATTTAATGGGATGTACTGGGAGGAAACTGGGATATACTGGGAGGAAACTGGGAGGAAAGTGGGTGTCAACTGGGACATTCCAGTTTCCTCCCAGTACATCCCAGTTCCCTACCAGTGCATCCCAGTCCGTCCCAGTTCCCTCCCAGTCCGTCCCAGTACATCCCAGTTCCCTCCCAGTACATCCTACTACATACCAGTTCCCTCCCAGTTCACTCCCAGTACACAACAGTTACCTCCCAGTACGTCCCAGTACATCCCAGTTCCGTCCCTGTTTCCGACCAGTGCGTCCTAGTTCCCTCCCAGTACGTCCCAGTTCCCTCTTAGTCCATTCCAGTTCCCTCCAGGATATCCCAGTACATCCCAGTTCCCTCCCAGTACATCCCAGTTCTCTCCCATTTCCCTCCAAGTACATCCCAGTTCCCTCCCAGTTCACTCCCAGTACACAACAGTTACCTCCCAGTACATCCCAGTACATCCCAGTAGATCCTGGTACATCCCAAATCCCTGCCAGTTCCACCTGGTACAACCCAGTACAAGCCTGTACATCCTAGTTCCTCCACAGTACATCCCAGGGCATCCCCGCACATTGTAGTGCCTCCCAGTACATCCCAGGTCCCTCCCAGTACTGGGAGGGACCTGGGATGTACTGGGAGGGACCTGGGATGTACTGGGAGGGAACTGGGACGTACTGGGAGGGAACTGGGATGTACTGGGATGTAATGGGACGGAACTGGGATGTATTGGGAGGCACTGGGAAAGAAGTGGTAGTGAACCGGGAGGGAATTGGGATGTACGGGGATGAACTGGTAGGAAACTGGGATGTACTGGCATGGAACGGGGATGTATTGGGATGTACAGGCACGGAACTGGAATGTACTGCGATGTACTGGGATGTACTGGGAGCAAACTGGGATTTACTGGGATGTACTGGGAGGAAACTGGGATATACTGGGAGGCACTGGGAGGGAAGTGAGTGTCAACTGGGACATTCCAGTTTCCTCCCAGTACATCCCAGTTCCCTACCAGTGCAGCCCAGTACATCCCAGATCCCTCCCAGTACATCCCAGATCCCTCCCAGTCTGTCCCAGTACATCCCAGTTCCCTCACAGTACATCCCAGTTCCCTCCCAGTTCACACACAGTTCACTCCCAGTTCCATTCCAGTACAGCCCAGTACATGCCACTTTCCTCCAAGTAAATCCCAGTTCTCTCCCACTACATCCAAGTTCCCTCCCACTTCCCGATAAGTACATCCCAGTACTTCACAGTTCACTCCCAGTACATCCCAGTTCCCCCTCGGTACATAACAGTTCCCTCCCAGTACACCCCAGTACATCCCAGTTCCCTCCCAGTATGTCCCACTACATCCCAGTTCCCTCCCAGTACCTCCCAGTTCCCTCTAAGTACATCCCAGTACATCCCAGTTCCCTCCCAGTACATCCCAGTTCCCTCTAAGTACATCCCAGTACTTCACAGTTCCCTCCCAGTTCACTCCCAGTTCCCTCCCAGTACATCCCAGTTCCCTCTAAGTACATCCCAATACTTCATAGTTCCCTCCCAGCACGTCCCAGTACGTCCCAGTTCCCCTCAGTACATAACACTTCCCTCCCAGTACATACCAGTACATCCCAGTGTCCTCACAGTACGTCCCAGTTCCCTCACAGTACATCCCAGTTCCCTCCCAGTTCACTCCCAGTACACAACAGTTACCTCCCAGTACATCCCAGTACATCCTAGTAGATCCTGGTACATCCCAAATCCCTGCCAGTTCCACCCGGTACAACCCAGTACAAGCCTGTACATCCTAGTTCCTCCACAGTACATCCCAGGGCATCCCCGCACATTGTAGTGCCTCCCAGTACATCCCAGGTCCCTCCCAGTACTGGGAGGGAACTGGGATGTACTGGGAGGGACCTGGGATGTACTGGGAGGGAACTGGGATGTACTGGGATGTAATGGGACGGAACTGGGATGTATTGGGAGGCACTGGGAAAGAAGTGGTAGTGAACCGGGAGGGAATTGGGATGTACGGGGATGAACTGGTAGGAAACTGGGATGTACTGGCATGGAACGGGGATGTATTGGGATGTACAGGAACAGAACTGGAATGTACAGTGATGTATTGGGATGTACTGGCAGCGAGCTGGGATTTACTGGGATGTACTGGGAGGAAACTGGGATATACTGGGAGGAAACTGGGATATACTGGGAGGCATTGGGAGGGAAGTGGGTGTCAACTGGGACATTCCAGTTTCCTCCCAGTACATCCCAGTTCCCTACCAGTGCAGCCCAGTACATCCCAGTTCCCTCCCAGTCCGTCCCAATCCCCTCCCAGTACTTCCCAGTTCCCTGCCAGTATGTCCCAGTACATCCCAGTTCCCTCCCAGTACATCCCAGTTCCCTCCCAGTACATACCAGTTCCCTCCCAGTACATCCTGGTACATCCTGGTACATCCCAGTTCCCACCCAGTACATCCTACTACATACCAGTTCCCTCCCAGTTCACTCCCAGTACATCCCAGTACTTCACAGTTCCATCCCAGTACATCCCAGTACGCACCAGTTCCCCTCTGTACATAACACTTCCCTCCCAGTACATAACAGTACATCCCAGTGTCCTCACAGTACGTCCCAGTTCCCTCCCAGTACATCCCAGTTCCCTACCAGTACGTCCCAGTTCCCTACCAGTTCACTCCCAGTCCACAACAGTTACCTCCCAGTACGTCCCAGTACATCCCAGTTCCGTCCCTGTTTCCGACCAGTGCGTCCTAGTTCCCTCCCAGTACGTCCCAGTTCCCTCTTAGTCCATTCCAGTTCCCTCCAGGATATCCCAGTACATCCCAGTTCCCTCCAGTACATCTCAGTTCTCTCCCATTTCCCTCCAAGTACATCCCAGTTCCCTCCAGTTCACTCCCAGTACACAACAGTTACCTCCCAGTACATCCCAGTAGATCCTGGTACATCCCAAATCCCTGCCAGTTCCACCCGGTACAACCCAGTACAAGCCTGTACATCCTAGTTCCTCCACAGTACATCCCAGGGCATCCCCGCACATTGTAGTGCCTCCCAGTACATCCCAGTTCCCTCCCAGTACTGGGAGGGACCTGGGATGTACTGGGAGGGAACTGGGACGTACTGGGAGGGAACTGGGATGTACTGGGATGTAATGGGACGGAACTGGGATGTATTGGGAGGCACTGGGAAAGAAGTGGTAGTGAACCGGGAGGGAATTGGGATGTACGGGGATGAACTGGTAGGAAACTGGGATGTACTGGCATGGAACGGGGATGTATTGGGATGTACAGGCACGGAACTGGAATGTACTGCGATGTACTGGGATGTACTGGGAGCAAACTGGGATTTACTGGGATGTACTGGGAGGAAACTGGGATATACTGGGAGGCACTGGGAGGGAAGTGGGTGTCAACTGGGACATTCCAGTTTCCTCCCAGTACATCCCAGTTCCCTACCAGTGCAGCCCAGTACATCCCAGATCCCTCCCAGTACATCCCAGATCCCTCCCAGTCTGTCCCAGTACATCCCAGTTCCCTCACAGTACATCCCAGTTCACACACAGTTCACACACAGTTCACTCCCAGTTCCATTCCAGTACAGCCCAGTACATGCCACTTTCCTCCAAGTAAATCCCAGTTCTCTCCCACTACATCCAAGTTCCCTCCCACTTCCCGATAAGTACATCCCAGTACTTCACAGTTCACTCCCAGTACATCCCAGTTCCCCCTCGGTACATAACAGTTCCCTCCCAGTACACCCCAGTACATCCCAGTTCCCTCCCAGTATGTCCCACTACATCCCAGTTCCCTCCCAGTACCTCCCAGTTCCCTCTAAGTACATCCCAGTACATCCCAGTTCCCTCCCAGTACATCCCAGTTCCCTCTAAGTACATCCCAGTACTTCACAGTTCCCTCCCAGTTCACTCCCAGTTCCCTCCCAGTACATCCCAGTTCCCTCTAAGTACATCCCAATACTTCATAGTTCCCTCCCAGCACGTCCCAGTACGTCCCAGTTCCCCTCAGTACATAACACTTCCCTCCCAGTACATACCAGTACATCCCAGTGTCCTCACAGTACATCCCAGTTCCCTCCCAGTACATCCCAGTTCCCTCCCAGTTCACTCCCAGTACACAACAGTTACCTCCCAGTACATCCCAGTACATCCTAGTAGATCCTAGGACATCCCAAATCCCTGCCAGTTCCACCTGGTACAACCCAGTACAAGCCTGTACATCCTAGTTCCTCCACAGTACATCCCAGGGCATCCCCGCACATTGTAGTGCCTCCCAGTACATCCCAGGTCCCTCCCAGTACTGGGAGGGACCTGGGATGTACTGGGAGGGACCTGGGATGTACTGGGAGGGAACTGGGATGTACTGGGATGTAATGGGACGGAACTGGGATGTATTGGGAGGCACTGGGAAAGAAGTGGTAGTGAACCGGGAGGGAATTGGGATGTACGGGGATGAACTGGTAGGAAACTGGGATGTACTGGCATGGAACGGGGATGTATTGGGATGTACAGGAACAGAACTGGAATGTACAGCGATGTATTGGGATGTACTGGCAGCGAGCTGGGATTTACTGGGATGTACTGGGAGGAAACTGGGATATACTGGGAGGAAACTGGGATATACTGGGAGGCATTGGGAGGGAAGTGGGTGTCAACTGGGACATTCCAGTTTCCTCCCAGTACATCCCAGTTCCCTACCAGTGCAGCCCAGTACATCCCAGTTCCCTCCCAGTCCGTCCCAATCCCCTCCCAGTACTTCCCAGTTCCCTGCCAGTATGTCCCAGTACATCCCAGTTCCCTCCCAGTACATCCCAGTTCCCTCCCAGTACATACCAGTTCCCTCCCAGTACATCCTGGTACATCCTGGTACATCCCAGTTCCCACCCAGTACATCCTACTACATACCAGTTCCCTCCCAGTTCACTCCCAGTACATCCCAGTACTTCACAGTTCCATCCCAGTACATCCCAGTACGCACCAGTTCCCCTCTGTACATAACACTTCCCTCCCAGTACATAACAGTACATCCCAGTGTCCTCACAGTACGTCCCAGTTCCCTCCCAGTACATCCCAGTTCCCTACCAGTACGTCCCAGTTCCCTAACAGTTCACTCCCAGTCCACAACAGTTACCTCCCAGTACATCCCAGTACATCCCAGTAGATCCTGGTACATCCCAAATCCCTGCCAGTTCCACCCGGTACAACCCAGTACAAGCCTGTACATCCTAGTTCCTCCACAGTACATCCCAGGGCATCCCCGCACATTGTAGTGCCTCCCAGTACATCCCAGTTCCCTCCCAGTACTGGGAGGGACCTGGGATGTACTGGGAGGGACCTGGGATGTACTGGGAGGGAACTGGGATGTACTGGGATGTAATGGGACGGAACTGGGATGTATTGGGAGGCACTGGGAAAGAAGTGGTAGCGAACCGGGAGGGAATTGGGATGTACGGGGATGAACTGGTAGGAAACTGGGATGTACTGGCATGGAACGGGGATGTATTGGGATGTACAGGCACGGAACTGGAATGTACTGGGATGTACTGGGAGCGAACTGGGATTTACTGGGATGTACTGGGAGGAAACTGGGAGGAAAGTGGGTGTCAACTGGGACATTCCAGTTTCCTCCCAGTACATCCCAGTTCCCTACCAGTGCATCCCAGTCCGTCCCAGTTCCCTCCCAGTCCGTCCCAGTACATCCCAGTTCCCTCCCAGTACATCCTACTACATACCAGTTCCCTCCCAGTTCACTCCCAGTACACAACAGTTACCTCCCAGTACGTCCCAGTACATCCCAGTTCCGTCCCTGTTTCCGACCAGTGCGTCCTAGTTCCCTCCCAGTACGTCCCAGTTCCCTCTTAGTCCATTCCAGTTCCCTCCAGGATATCCCAGTACATCCCAGTTCCCTCCCAGTACATCCCAGTTCTCTCCCATTTCCCTCCAAGTACATCCCAGTTCCCTCCAGTTCACTCCCAGTACACAACAGTTACCTCCCAGAACATCCCAGTACATCCCAGTAGATCCTGGTACATCCCAAATCCCTGCCAGTTCCACCTGGTACAACCCAGTACAAGCCTGTACATCCTAGTTCCTCCACAGTACATCCCAGGGCATCCCCGCACATTGTAGTGCCTCCCAGTACATCCCAGTTCCCTCCCAGTACTGGGAGGGACCTGGGATGTACTGGGAGGGAACTGGGACGTACTGGGAGGGAACTGGGATGTAATGGGACGGAACTGGGATGTAATGGGACGGAACTGGGAAAGAAGTGGTAGTGAACCGGGAGGGAATTGGGATGTACGGGGATGAACTGGTAGGAAACTGGGATGTACTGGCATGGAACGGGGATGTATTGGGATGTACAGGCACGGAACTGGAATGTACTGCGATGTACTGGGATGTACTGGGAGCAAACTGGGATTTACTGGGATGTACTGGGAGGAAACTGGGATATACTGGGAGGCACTGGGAGGGAAGTGGGTGTCAACTGGGACATTCCAGTTTCCTCCCAGTACATCCCAGTTCCCTACCAGTGCAGCCCAGTACATCCCAGATCCCTCCCAGTACATCCCAGATCCCTCCCAGTCTGTCCCAGTACATCCCAGTTCCCTCACAGTACATCCCAGTTCACACACAGTTCACACACAGTTCACTCCCAGTTCCATTCCAGTACAGCCCAGTACATGCCACTTTCCTCCAAGTAAATCCCAGTTCTTTCCCACTACATCCAAGTTCCCTCCCACTTCCCGATAAGTACATCCCAGTACTTCACAGTTCACTCCCAGTACATCCCAGTTCCCCCTCGGTACATAACAGTTCCCTCCCAGTACACCCCAGTACATCCCAGTTCCCTCCCAGTATGTCCCACTACATCCCAGTTCCCTCCCAGTACCTCCCAGTTCCCTCTAAGTACATCCCAGTACATCCCAGTTCCCTCCCAGTACATCCCAGTTCCCTCTAAGTACATCCCAGTACTTCACAGTTCCCTCCCAGTTCACTCCCAGTTCCCTCCCAGTACATCCCAGTTCCCTCTAAGTACATCCCAATACTTCATAGTTCCCTCCCAGCACGTCCCAGTACGTCCCAGTTCCCCTCAGTACATAACACTTCCCTCCCAGTACATACCAGTACATCCCAGTGTCCTCACAGTACATCCCAGTTCCCTCCCAGTACATCCCAGTTCCCTCCCAGTTCACTCCCAGTACACAACAGTTACCTCCCAGTACATCCCAGTACATCCTAGTAGATCCTAGGACATCCCAAATCCCTGCCAGTTCCACCTGGTACAACCCAGTACAAGCCTGTACATCCTAGTTCCTCCACAGTACATCCCAGGGCATCCCCGCACATTGTAGTGCCTCCCAGTACATCCCAGTTCCCTCCCAGTACTGGGAGGGACCTGGGACGTACTGGGAGGGACCTGGGATGTACTGGGAGGGAACTGGGATGTACTGGGATGTAATGGGACGGAACTGGGATGTATTGGGAGGCACTGGGAAAGAAGTGGTAGTGAACCGGGAGGGAATTGGGATGTACGGGGATGAACTGGTAGGAAACTGGGATGTACTGGCATGGAACGGGGATGTATTGGGATGTACAGGAACAGAACTGGAATGTACAGCGATGTATTGGGATGTACTGGCAGCGAGCTGGGATTTACTGGGATGTACTGGGAGGAAACTGGGATATACTGGGAGGAAACTGGGATATACTGGGAGGCATTGGGAGGGAAGTGGGTGTCAACTGGGACATTCCAGTTTCCTCCCAGTACATCCCAGTTCCCTACCAGTGCAGCCCAGTACATCCCAGTTCCCTCCCAGTCCGTCCCAATCCCCTCCCAGTACTTCCCAGTTCCCTGCCAGTATGTCCCAGTACATCCCAGTTCCCTCCCAGTACATCCCAGTTCCCTCCCAGTACATACCAGTTCCCTCCCAGTACATCCTGGTACATCCTGGTACATCCCAGTTCCCACCCAGTACATCCTACTACATACCAGTTCCCTCCCAGTTCACTCCCAGTACATCCCAGTACTTCACAGTTCCATCCCAGTACATCCCAGTACGCACCAGTTCCCCTCTGTACATAACACTTCCCTCCCAGTACATAACAGTACATCCCAGTGTCCTCACAGTACGTCCCAGTTCCCTCCCAGTACATCCCAGTTCCCTACCAGTACGTCCCAGTTCCCTACCAGTTCACTCCCAGTACACAACAGTTACCTCCCAGTACATCCCAGTACATCCCAGTAGATCCTGGTACATCCCAAATCCCTGCCAGTTCCACCCGGTACAACCCAGTACAAGCCTGTACATCCTAGTTCCTCCACAGTACATCCCAGGGCATCCCCGCACATTGTAGTGCCTCCCAGTACATCCCAGTTCCCTCCCAGTACTGGGAGGGACCTGGGATGTACTGGGAGGGACCTGGGATGTACTGGGAGGGAACTGGGATGTACTGGGATGTAATGGGACGGAACTGGGATGTATTGGGAGGCACTGGGAAAGAAGTGGTAGCGAACCGGGAGGGAATTGGGATGTACGGGGATGAACTGGTAGGAAACTGGGATGTACTGGCATGGAACGGGGATGTATTGGGATGTACAGGAACGGAACTGGAATGTACTGGGATGTACTGGGAGCGAACTGGGATTTACTGGGATGTACTGGGAGGAAACTGGGATATACTGGGAGGAAACTGGGAGGAAAGTGGGTGTCAACTGGGACATTCCAGTTTCCTCCCAGTACATCCCAGTTCCCTACCAGTGCATCCCAGTCCGTCCCAGTTCCCTCCCAGTCCGTCCCAGTACATCCTACTACATACCAGTTCCCTCCCAGTTCACTCCCAGTACACAACAGTTACCTCCCAGTACGTCCCAGTACATCCCAGTTCCGTCCCTGTTTCCGACCAGTGCGTCCTAGTTCCCTCCCAGTACGTCCCAGTTCCCTCTTAGTCCATTCCAGTTCCCTCCAGGATATCCCAGTACATCCCAGTTCCCTCCCAGTACATCCCAGTTCTCTCCCATTTCCCTCCAAGTACATCCCAGTTCCCTCCAGTTCACTCCCAGTACACAACAGTTACCTCCCAGTACATCCCAGTACATCCCAGTAGATCCTGGTACATCCCAAATCCCTGCCAGTTCCACCTGGTACAACCCAGTACAAGCCTGTACATCCTAGTTCCTCCACAGTACATCCCAGGGCATCCCCGCACATTGTAGTGCCTCCCAGTACATCCCAGGTCCCTCCCAGTACTGGGAGGGACCTGGGATGTACTGGGAGGGACCTGGGATGTACTGGGAGGGAACTGGGACGTACTGGGAGGGAACTGGGATGTACTGGGATGTAATGGGACGGAACTGGGATGTATTGGGAGGCACTGGGAAAGAAGTGGTAGTGAACCGGGAGGGAATTGGGATGTACGGGGATGAACTGGTAGGAAACTGGGATGTACTGGCATGGAACGGGGATGTATTGTGATGTACAGGCACGGAACTGGAATGTACTGCGATGTACTGGGATGTACTGGGAGCAAACTGGGATTTACTGGGATGTACTGGGAGGAAACTGGGATATACTGGGAGGCACTGGGAGGGAAGTGGGTGTCAACTGGGACATTCCAGTTTCCTCCCAGTACATCCCAGTTCCCTACCAGTGCAGCCCAGTACATCCCAGATCCCTCCCAGTACATCCCAGATCCCTCCCAGTCTGTCCCAGTACATCCCAGTTCCCTCACAGTACATCCCAGTTCACACACAGTTCACACACAGTTCACTCCCAGTTCCATTCCAGTACAGCCCAGTACATGCCACTTTCCTCCAAGTAAATCCCAGTTCTCTCCCACTACATCCAAGTTCCCTCCCACTTCCCGATAAGTACATCCCAGTACTTCACAGTTCACCCCCAGTACATCCCAGTTCCCCCTCGGTACATAACAGTTCCCTCCCAGTACACCCCAGTACATCCCAGTTCCCTCCCAGTATGTCCCACTACATCCCAGTTCCCTCCCAGTACCTCCCAGTTCCCTCTAAGTACATCCCAGTACATCCCAGTTCCCTCCCAGTACATCCCAGTTCCCTCTAAGTACATCCCAGTACTTCACAGTTCCCTCCCAGTTCACTCCCAGTTCCCTCCCAGTACATCCCAGTTCCCTCTAAGTACATCCCAATACTTCATAGTTCCCTCCCAGCACGTCCCAGTACGTCCCAGTTCCCCTCAGTACATAACACTTCCCTCCCAGTACATACCAGTACATCCCAGTGTCCTCACAGTACATCCCAGTTCCCTCCCAGTACATCCCAGTTCCCTCCCAGTTCACTCCCAGTACACAACAGTTACCTCCCAGTACATCCCAGTACATCCTAGTAGATCCTAGGACATCCCAAATCCCTGCCAGTTCCACCTGGTACAACCCAGTACAAGCCTGTACATCCTAGTTCCTCCACAGTACATCCCAGGGCATCCCCGCACATTGTAGTGCCTCCCAGTACGTCCCAGTTCCCTCCCAGTACTGGGAGGGACCTGGGATGTACTGGGAGGGAACTGGGACGTACTGGGAGGGAACTGGGATGTACTGGGATGTAATGGGACGGAACTGGGATGTATTGGGAGCCACTGGGAAAGAAGTGGTAGTGAACCGGGAGGGAATTGGGATGTACGGGGATGAACTGGTAGGAAACTGGGATGTACTGGCATGGAACGGGGATGTATTGGGATGTACAGGCACGGAACTGGAATGTACTGCGATGTACTGGGATGTACTGGGAGCAAACTGGGATTTACTGGGATGTACTGGGAGGAAACTGGGATATACTGGGAGGCATTGGGAGGGAAGTGGGTGTCAACTGGGACATTCCAGTTTCCTCCCAGTACATCCCAGTTCCCTACCAGTGCAGCCCAGTACATCCCAGTTCCCTCCCAGTCCGTCCCAATCCCCTCCCAGTACATCCCAGTTCCCTCCCAGTACATCCCAGTTCCCTCCCACTACATCCCAGTACATCCCAGTTCCCTCCCAGTACATACCAGTACATCCCAGTTCCCACCCAGTACATCCTACTACATACCAGTTCCCTCCCAGTTCACTCCCAGTACATCCCAGTACTTCACAGTTCCCTCCCAGTACATCCCAGTACGTCCCAGTTCCCCTCAGTACATAACACTTCCCTCCCAGTACATACCAGTACATCCCAGTGTCCTCACAGTACGTCCCAGTTCCCTCCCAGTACATCCCAGTTCCCTCCCAGTTCCTTCCCAGTACATAACAGTTACCTCCCAGTACATCCCAGTACATCCCAGTAGATCCTGGTACATCCCAAATCCCTGCCAGTTCCACCCGGTACAACCCAGTACAAGCCTGTACATCCTAGTTCCTCCACAGTACATCCCAGGGCATCCCCGCACATTGTAGTGCCTCCCAGTACATCCCAGCTCCCTCCCAGTACTGGGAGGGAACTGGGATGTACTGGGAGGGAACTGGGATGTACTGGGATGTAATGGGACGGAACTGGGATGTATTGGGAGGCACTGGGAAAGAAGTGGTAGTGAACCGGGAGGGAATTGGGATGTACGGGGATGAACTGGTAGGAAACTGGGATGTACTGGCATGGAACGGGGATGTATTGGGATGTACAGGAACAGAACTGGAATGTACAGCGATGTATTGGGATGTACTGGCAGCGAGCTGGGATTTACTGGGATGTACTGGGAGGAAACTGGGATATACTGGGAGGAAACTGGGATATACTGGGAGGCATTGGGAGGGAAGTGGGTGTCAACTGGGACATTCCAGTTTCCTCCCAGTACATCCCAGTTCCCTACCAGTGCAGCCCAGTACATCCCAGTTCCCTCCCAGTCCGTCCCAATCCCCTCCCAGTACTTCCCAGTTCCCTGCCAGTATGTCCCAGTACATCCCAGTTCCCTCCCAGTACATCCCAGTTCCCTCCCAGTACATACCAGTTCCCTCCCAGTACATCCTGGTACATCCTGGTACATCCCAGTTCCCACCCAGTACATCCTACTACATACCAGTTCCCTCCCAGTTCACTCCCAGTACATCCCAGTACTTCACAGTTCCATCCCAGTACATCCCAGTACGCACCAGTTCCCCTCTGTACATAACACTTCCCTCCCAGTACATAACAGTACATCCCAGTGTCCTCACAGTACGTCCCAGTTCCCTCCCAGTACATCCCAGTTCCCTACCAGTACGTCCCAGTTCCCTAACAGTTCACTCCCAGTCCACAACAGTTACCTCCCAGTACGTCCCAGTACATCCCAGTTCCGTCCCTGTTTCCGACCAGTGCGTCCTAGTTCCCTCCCAGTACGTCCCAGTTCCCTCTTAGTCCATTCCAGTTCCCTCCAGGATATCCCAGTACATCCCAGTTCCCTCCAGTACATCTCAGTTCTCTCCCATTTCCCTCCAAGTACATCCCAGTTCCCTCCAGTTCACTCCCAGTACACAACAGTTACCTCCCAGTACATCCCAGTAGATCCTGGTACATCCCAAATCCCTGCCAGTTCCACCCGGTACAACCCAGTACAAGCCTGTACATCCTAGTTCCTCCACAGTACATCCCAGGGCATCCCCGCACATTGTAGTGCCTCCCAGTACATCCCAGTTCCCTCCCAGTACTGGGAGGGACCTGGGATGTACTGGGAGGGACCTGGGATGTACTGGGATGTAATGGGACGGAACTGGGATGTATTGGGAGGCACTGGGAAAGAAGTGGTAGCGAACCGGGAGGGAATTGGGATGTACGGGGATGAACTGGTAGGAAACTGGGATGTACTGGCATGGAACGGGGATGTATTGGGATGTACAGGAACGGAACTGGAATGTACTGGGATGTACTGGGAGCGAACTGGGATTTACTGGAATGTACTGGGAGGAAACTGGGATATACTGGGAGGAAACTGGGAGGAAAGTGGGTGTCAACTGGGACATTCCAGTTTCCTCCCAGTACATCCCAGTTCCCTACCAGTGCATCCCAGTCCGTCCCAGTTCCCTCCCAGTCCGTCCCAGTACATCCCAGTTCCCTCCCAGTACATCCTACTACATACCAGTTCCCTCCCAGTTCACTCCCAGTACACAACAGTTACCTCCCAGTACGTCCCAGTACATCCCAGTTCCGTCCCTGTTTCCGACCAGTGCGTCCTAGTTCCCTCCCAGTACGTCCCAGTTCCCTCTTAGTCCATTCCAGTTCCCTCCAGGATATCCCAGTACATCCCAGTTCCCTCCCAGTACATCCCAGTTCTCTCCCATTTCCCTCCAAGTACATCCCAGTTCCCTCCAGTTCACTCCCAGTACACAACAGTTACCTCCCAGTACATCCCAGTACATCCCAGTAGATCCTGGTACATCCCAAATCCCTGCCAGTTCCACCTGGTACAACCCAGTACAAGCCTGTACATCCTAGTTCCTCCACAGTACATCCCAGGGCATCCCCGCACATTGTAGTGCCTCCCAGTACATCCCAGGTCCCTCCCAGTACTGGGAGGGACCTGGGATGTACTGGGAGGGAACTGGGATGTACTGGGAGGGAACTGGGACGTACTGGGAGGGAACTGGGATGTAATGGGACGGAACTGGGATGTATTGGGAGGCACTGGGAAAGAAGTGGTAGTGAACCGGGAGGGAATTGGGATGTACGGGGATGAACTGGTAGGAAACTGGGATGTACTGGCATGGAACGGGGATGTATTGGGATGTACAGGCACGGAACTGGAATGTACTGTGATGTACTGGGATGTACTGGGAGCAAACTGGGATTTACTGGGATGTACTGGGAGGAAACTGGGATATACTGGGAGGCACTGGGAGGGAAGTGGGTGTCAACTGGGACATTCCAGTTTCCTCCCAGTACATCCCAGTTCCCTACCAGTGCAGCCCAGTACATCCCAGATCCCTCCCAGTACATCCCAGATCCCTCCCAGTCTGTCCCAGTACATCCCAGTTCCCTCACAGTACATCCCAGTTCACACACAGTTCACACACAGTTCACTCCCAGTTCCATTCCAGTACAGCCCAGTACATGCCACTTTCCTCCAAGTAAATCCCAGTTCTTTCCCACTACATCCAAGTTCCCTCCCACTTCCCGATAAGTACATCCCAGTACTTCACAGTTCACTCCCAGTACATCCCAGTTCCCCCTCGGTACATAACAGTTCCCTCCCAGTACACCCCAGTACATCCCAGTTCCCTCCCAGTATGTCCCACTACATCCCAGTTCCCTCCCAGTACCTCCCAGTTCCCTCTAAGTACATCCCAGTACATCCCAGTTCCCTCCCAGTACATCCCAGTTCCCTCTAAGTACATCCCAGTACTTCACAGTTCCCTCCCAGTTCACTCCCAGTTCCCTCCCAGTACATCCCAGTTCCCTCTAAGTACATCCCAATACTTCATAGTTCCCTCCCAGCACGTCCCAGTACGTCCCAGTTCCCCTCAGTACATAACACCTCCCTCCCAGTACATACCAGTACATCCCAGTGTCCTCACAGTACATCCCAGTTCCCTCCCAGTACATCCCAGTTCCCTCCCAGTTCACTCCCAGTACACAACAGTTACCTCCCAGTACATCCCAGTACATCCTAGTAGATCCTAGGACATCCCAAATCCCTGCCAGTTCCACCTGGTACAACCCAGTACAAGCCTGTACATCCTAGTTCCTCCACAGTACATCCCAGGGCATCCCCGCACATTGTAGTGCCTCCCAGTACATCCCAGTTCCCTCCCAGTACTGGGAGGGACCTGGGATGTACTGGGAGGGAACTGGGATGTACTGGGATGTAATGGGACGGAACTGGGATGTATTGGGAGGCACTGGGAAAGAAGTGGTAGTGAACCGGGAGGGAATTGGGATGTACGGGGATGAACTGGTAGGAAACTGGGATGTACTGGCATGGAACGGGGATGTATTGGGATGTACAGGAACAGAACTGGAATGTACAGCGATGTATTGGGATGTACTGGCAGCGAGCTGGGATTTACTGGGATGTACTGGGAGGAAACTGGGATATACTGGGAGGAAACTGGGATATACTGGGAGGCATTGGGAGGGAAGTGGGTGTCAACTGGGACATTCCAGTTTCCTCCCAGTACATCCCAGTTCCCTACCAGTGCAGCCCAGTACATCCCAGTTCCCTCCCAGTCCGTCCCAATCCCCTCCCAGTACTTCCCAGTTCCCTGCCAGTATGTCCCAGTACATCCCAGTTCCCTCCCAGTACATCCCAGTTCCCTCCCAGTACATACCAGTTCCCTCCCAGTACATCCTGGTACATC
This sequence comes from Phalacrocorax aristotelis, assembly GCF_949628215.1. Lineage (NCBI taxonomy): Eukaryota > Metazoa > Chordata > Aves > Suliformes > Phalacrocoracidae > Phalacrocorax > Phalacrocorax aristotelis. The sequence continues at coordinate 266,980 of NW_027441289.1, read as the reverse complement.
CTGGTACATCCCAGTTCCCACCCAGTACATCCTACTACATACCAGTTCCCTCCCAGTTCACTCCCAGTACATCCCAGTACTTCACAGTTCCATCCCAGTACATCCCAGTACGCACCAGTTCCCCTCTGTACATAACACTTCCCTCCCAGTACATAACAGTACATCCCAGTGTCCTCACAGTACGTCCCAGTTCCCTCCCAGTACATCCCAGTTCCCTACCAGTACGTCCCAGTTCCCTACCAGTTCACTCCCAGTCCACAACAGTTACCTCCCAGTACATCCCAGTACATCCCAGTAGATCCTGGTACATCCCAAATCCCTGCCAGTTCCACCCGGTACAACCCAGTACAAGCCTGTACATCCTAGTTCCTCCACAGTACATCCCAGGGCATCCCCGCACATTGTAGTGCCTCCCAGTACATCCCAGTTCCCTCCCAGTACTGGGAGGGACCTGGGATGTACTGGGAGGGACCTGGGATGTACTGGGAGGGAACTGGGATGTACTGGGATGTAATGGGACGGAACTGGGATGTATTGGGAGGCACTGGGAAAGAAGTGGTAGCGAACCGGGAGGGAATTGGGATGTACGGGGATGAACTGGTAGGAAACTGGGATGTACTGGCATGGAACGGGGATGTATTGGGATGTACAGGAACGGAACTGGAATGTACTGCGATGTACTGGGAGCGAACTGGGATTTACTGGGATGTACTGGGAGGAAACTGGGATATACTGGGAGGAAACTGGGAGGAAAGTGGGTGTCAACTGGGACATTCCAGTTTCCTCCCAGTACATCCCAGTTCCCTACCAGTGCATCCCAGTCCGTCCCAGTTCCCTCCCAGTCCGTCCCAGTACATCCCAGTTCCCTCCCAGTACATCCTACTACATACCAGTTCCCTCCCAGTTCACTCCCAGTACACAACAGTTACCTCCCAGTACGTCCCAGTACATCCCAGTTCCGTCCCTGTTTCCGACCAGTGCGTCCTAGTTCCCTCCCAGTACGTCCCAGTTCCCTCTTAGTCCATTCCAGTTCCCTCCAGGATATCCCAGTACATCCCAGTTCCCTCCAGTACATCTCAGTTCTCTCCCATTTCCCTCCAAGTACATCCCAGTTCCCTCCAGTTCACTCCCAGTACACAACAGTTACCTCCCAGTACATCCCAGTAGATCCTGGTACATCCCAAATCCCTGCCAGTTCCACCTGGTACAACCCAGTACAAGCCTGTACATCCTAGTTCCTCCACAGTACATCCCAGGGCATCCCCGCACATTGTAGTGCCTCCCAGTACATCCCAGGTCCCTCCCAGTACTGGGAGGGACCTGGGATGTACTGGGAGGGACCTGGGATGTACTGGGAGGGAACTGGGACGTACTGGGAGGGAACTGGGATGTACTGGGATGTAATGGGACGGAACTGGGATGTATTGGGAGGCACTGGGAAAGAAGTGGTAGTGAACCGGGAGGGAATTGGGATGTACGGGGATGAACTGGTAGGAAACTGGGATGTACTGGCATGGAACGGGGATGTATTGGGATGTACAGGAACAGAACTGGAATGTACAGCGATGTATTGGGATGTACTGGCAGCGAGCTGGGATTTACTGGGATGTACTGGGAGGAAACTGGGATATACTGGGAGGAAACTGGGATATACTGGGAGGCATTGGGAGGGAAGTGGGTGTCAACTGGGACATTCCAGTTTCCTCCCAGTACATCCCAGTTCCCTACCAGTGCAGCCCAGTACATCCCAGTTCCCTCCCAGTCCGTCCCAATCCCCTCCCAGTACTTCCCAGTTCCCTGCCAGTATGTCCCAGTACATCCCAGTTCCCTCCCAGTACATCCCAGTTCCCTCCCAGTACATACCAGTTCCCTCCCAGTACATCCTGGTACATCCTGGTACATCCCAGTTCCCACCCAGTACATCCTACTACATACCAGTTCCCTCCCAGTTCACTCCCAGTACATCCCAGTACTTCACAGTTCCATCCCAGTACATCCCAGTACGCACCAGTTCCCCTCTGTACATAACACTTCCCTCCCAGTACATAACAGTACATCCCAGTGTCCTCACAGTACGTCCCAGTTCCCTCCCAGTACATCCCAGTTCCCTACCAGTACGTCCCAGTTCCCTAACAGTTCACTCCCAGTCCACAACAGTTACCTCCCAGTACGTCCCAGTACATCCCAGTTCCGTCCCTGTTTCCGACCAGTGCGTCCTAGTTCCCTCCCAGTACGTCCCAGTTCCCTCTTAGTCCATTCCAGTTCCCTCCAGGATATCCCAGTACATCCCAGTTCCCTCCAGTACATCTCAGTTCTCTCCCATTTCCCTCCAAGTACATCCCAGTTCCCTCCAGTTCACTCCCAGTACACAACAGTTACCTCCCAGTACATCCCAGTAGATCCTGGTACATCCCAAATCCCTGCCAGTTCCACCCGGTACAACCCAGTACAAGCCTGTACATCCTAGTTCCTCCACAGTACATCCCAGGGCATCCCCGCACATTGTAGTGCCTCCCAGTACATCCCAGTTCCCTCCCAGTACTGGGAGGGACCTGGGATGTACTGGGAGGGACCTGGGATGTACTGGGATGTAATGGGACGGAACTGGGATGTATTGGGAGGCACTGGGAAAGAAGTGGTAGCGAACCGGGAGGGAATTGGGATGTACGGGGATGAACTGGTAGGAAACTGGGATGTACTGGCATGGAACGGGGATGTATTGGGATGTACAGGAACGGAACTGGAATGTACTGGGATGTACTGGGAGCGAACTGGGATTTACTGGGATGTACTGGGAGGAAACTGGGATATACTGGGAGGAAACTGGGAGGAAAGTGGGTGTCAACTGGGACATTCCAGTTTCCTCCCAGTACATCCCAGTTCCCTACCAGTGCATCCCAGTCCGTCCCAGTTCCCTCCCAGTCCGTCCCAGTACATCCCAGTTCCCTCCCAGTACATCCTACTACATACCAGTTCCCTCCCAGTTCACTCCCAGTACACAACAGTTACCTCCCAGTACGTCCCAGTACATCCCAGTTCCGTCCCTGTTTCCGACCAGTGCGTCCTAGTTCCCTCCCAGTACGTCCCAGTTCCCTCTTAGTCCATTCCAGTTCCCTCCAGGATATCCCAGTACATCCCAGTTCCCTCCCAGTACATCCCAGTTCTCTCCCATTTCCCTCCAAGTACATCCCAGTTCCCTCCAGTTCACTCCCAGTACACAACAGTTACCTCCCAGTACATCCCAGTACATCCCAGTAGATCCTGGTACATCCCAAATCCCTGCCAGTTCCACCTGGTACAACCCAGTACAAGCCTGTACATCCTAGTTCCTCCACAGTACATCCCAGGGCATCCCCGCACATTGTAGTGCCTCCCAGTACATCCCAGGTCCCTCCCAGTACTGGGAGGGACCTGGGATGTACTGGGAGGGAACTGGGATGTACTGGGAGGGAACTGGGACGTACTGGGAGGGAACTGGGATGTAATGGGACGGAACTGGGATGTATTGGGAGGCACTGGGAAAGAAGTGGTAGTGAACCGGGAGGGAATTGGGATGTACGGGGATGAACTGGTAGGAAACTGGGATGTACTGGCATGGAACGGGGATGTATTGGGATGTACAGGCACGGAACTGGAATGTACTGTGATGTACTGGGATGTACTGGGAGCAAACTGGGATTTACTGGGATGTACTGGGAGGAAACTGGGATATACTGGGAGGCACTGGGAGGGAAGTGGGTGTCAACTGGGACATTCCAGTTTCCTCCCAGTACATCCCAGTTCCCTACCAGTGCAGCCCAGTACATCCCAGATCCCTCCCAGTACATCCCAGATCCCTCCCAGTCTGTCCCAGTACATCCCAGTTCCCTCACAGTACATCCCAGTTCACACACAGTTCACACACAGTTCACTCCCAGTTCCATTCCAGTACAGCCCAGTACATGCCACTTTCCTCCAAGTAAATCCCAGTTCTTTCCCACTACATCCAAGTTCCCTCCCACTTCCCGATAAGTACATCCCAGTACTTCACAGTTCACTCCCAGTACATCCCAGTTCCCCCTCGGTACATAACAGTTCCCTCCCAGTACACCCCAGTACATCCCAGTTCCCTCCCAGTATGTCCCACTACATCCCAGTTCCCTCCCAGTACCTCCCAGTTCCCTCTAAGTACATCCCAGTACATCCCAGTTCCCTCCCAGTACATCCCAGTTCCCTCTAAGTACATCCCAGTACTTCACAGTTCCCTCCCAGTTCACTCCCAGTTCACTCCCAGTACATCCCAGTTCCCTCTAAGTACATCCCAATACTTCATAGTTCCCTCCCAGCACGTCCCAGTACGTCCCAGTTCCCCTCAGTACATAACACCTCCCTCCCAGTACATACCAGTACATCCCAGTGTCCTCACAGTACATCCCAGTTCCCTCCCAGTACATCCCAGTTCCCTCCCAGTTCACTCCCAGTACACAACAGTTACCTCCCAGTACATCCCAGTACATCCTAGTAGATCCTAGGACATCCCAAATCCCTGCCAGTTCCACCTGGTACAACCCAGTACAAGCCTGTACATCCTAGTTCCTCCACAGTACATCCCAGGGCATCCCCGCACATTGTAGTGCCTCCCAGTACATCCCAGTTCCCTCCCAGTACTGGGAGGGACCTGGGATGTACTGGGAGGGACCTGGGATGTACTGGGAGGGAACTGGGATGTACTGGGATGTAATGGGACGGAACTGGGATGTATTGGGAGGCACTGGGAAAGAAGTGGTAGTGAACCGGGAGGGAATTGGGATGTACGGGGATGAACTGGTAGGAAACTGGGATGTACTGGCATGGAACGGGGATGTATTGGGATGTACAGGAACAGAACTGGAATGTACAGCGATGTATTGGGATGTACTGGCAGCGAGCTGGGATTTACTGGGATGTACTGGGAGGAAACTGGGATATACTGGGAGGAAACTGGGATATACTGGGAGGCATTGGGAGGGAAGTGGGTGTCAACTGGGACATTCCAGTTTCCTCCCAGTACATCCCAGTTCCCTACCAGTGCAGCCCAGTACATCCCAGTTCCCTCCCAGTCCGTCCCAATCCCCTCCCAGTACTTCCCAGTTCCCTGCCAGTATGTCCCAGTACATCCCAGTTCCCTCCCAGTACATACCAGTTCCCTCCCAGTACATACCAGTTCCCTCCCAGTACATCCTGGTACATCCTGGTACATCCCAGTTCCCACCCAGTACATCCTACTACATACCAGTTCCCTCCCAGTTCACTCCCAGTACATCCCAGTACTTCACAGTTCCATCCCAGTACATCCCAGTACGCACCAGTTCCCCTCTGTACATAACACTTCCCTCCCAGTACATAACAGTACATCCCAGTGTCCTCACAGTACGTCCCAGTTCCCTCCCAGTACATCCCAGTTCCCTACCAGTACGTCCCAGTTCCCTACCAGTTCACTCCCAGTCCACAACAGTTACCTCCCAGTACATCCCAGTACATCCCAGTAGATCCTGGTACATCCCAAATCCCTGCCAGTTCCACCCGGTACAACCCAGTACAAGCCTGTACATCCTAGTTCCTCCACAGTACATCCCAGGGCATCCCCGCACATTGTAGTGCCTCCCAGTACATCCCAGTTCCCTCCCAGTACTGGGAGGGACCTGGGATGTACTGGGAGGGACCTGGGATGTACTGGGAGGGAACTGGGATGTACTGGGATGTAATGGGACGGAACTGGGATGTATTGGGAGGCACTGGGAAAGAAGTGGTAGCGAACCGGGAGGGAATTGGGATGTACGGGGATGAACTGGTAGGAAACTGGGATGTACTGGCATGGAACGGGGATGTATTGGGATGTACAGGAACGGAACTGGAATGTACTGCGATGTACTGGGAGCGAACTGGGATTTACTGGGATGTACTGGGAGGAAACTGGGATATACTGGGAGGAAACTGGGAGGAAAGTGGGTGTCAACTGGGACATTCCAGTTTCCTCCCAGTACATCCCAGTTCCCTACCAGTGCATCCCAGTCCGTCCCAGTTCCCTCCCAGTCCGTCCCAGTACATCCCAGTTCCCTCCCAGTACATCCTACTACATACCAGTTCCCTCCCAGTTCACTCCCAGTACACAACAGTTACCTCCCAGTACGTCCCAGTACATCCCAGTTCCGTCCCTGTTTCCGACCAGTGCGTCCTAGTTCCCTCCCAGTACGTCCCAGTTCCCTCTTAGTCCATTCCAGTTCCCTCCAGGATATCCCAGTACATCCCAGTTCCCTCCAGTACATCTCAGTTCTCTCCCATTTCCCTCCAAGTACATCCCAGTTCCCTCCAGTTCACTCCCAGTACACAACAGTTACCTCCCAGTACATCCCAGTAGATCCTGGTACATCCCAAATCCCTGCCAGTTCCACCTGGTACAACCCAGTACAAGCCTGTACATCCTAGTTCCTCCACAGTACATCCCAGGGCATCCCCGCACATTGTAGTGCCTCCCAGTACATCCCAGGTCCCTCCCAGTACTGGGAGGGACCTGGGATGTACTGGGAGGGACCTGGGATGTACTGGGAGGGAACTGGGACGTACTGGGAGGGAACTGGGATGTACTGGGATGTAATGGGACGGAACTGGGATGTATTGGGAGGCACTGGGAAAGAAGTGGTAGTGAACCGGGAGGGAATTGGGATGTACGGGGATGAACTGGTAGGAAACTGGGATGTACTGGCATGGAACGGGGATGTATTGGGATGTACAGGCACGGAACTGGAATGTACTGCGATGTACTGGGATGTACTGGGAGCAAACTGGGATTTACTGGGATGTACTGGGAGGAAACTGGGATATACTGGGAGGCACTGGGAGGGAAGTGGGTGTCAACTGGGACATTCCAGTTTCCTCCCAGTACATCCCAGTTCCCTACCAGTGCAGCCCAGTACATCCCAGATCCCTCCCAGTACATCCCAGATCCCTCCCAGTCTGTCCCAGTACATCCCAGTTCCCTCACAGTACATCCCAGTTCACACACAGTTCACACACAGTTCACTCCCAGTTCCATTCCAGTACAGCCCAGTACATGCCACTTTCCTCCAAGTAAATCCCAGTTCTCTCCCACTACATCCAAGTTCCCTCCCACTTCCCGATAAGTACATCCCAGTACTTCACAGTTCACTCCCAGTACATCCCAGTTCCCCCTCGGTACATAACAGTTCCATCCCAGTACACCCCAGTACATCCCAGTTCCCTCCCAGTATGTCCCACTACATCCCAGTTCCCTCCCAGTACCTCCCAGTTCCCTCTAAGTACATCCCAGTACATCCCAGTTCCCTCCCAGTACATCCCAGTTCCCTCCCAGTACATCCCAGTTCCCTCTAAGTACATCCCAGTACGCACCAGTTCCCTCCCAGTTCACTCCCAGTTCCCTCTAAGTACATCCCAATACTTCATAGTTCCCTCCCAGCACGTCCCAGTACGTCCCAGTTCCCCTCAGTACATAACACTTCCCTCCCAGTACATACCAGTACATCCCAGTGTCCTCACAGTACATCCCAGTTCCCTCCCAGTACATCCCAGTTCCCTCCCAGTTCACTCCCAGTACACAACAGTTACCTCCCAGTACATCCCAGTACATCCTAGTAGATCCTAGGACATTTCAAATCCCTGCCAGTTCCACCTGGTACAACCCAGTACAAGCCTGTACATCCTAGTTCCTCCACAGTACATCCCAGGGCATCCCCGCACATTGTAGTGCCTCCCAGTACGTCCCAGTTCCCTCCCAGTACTGGGAGGGACCTGGGATGTACTGGGAGGGAACTGGGACGTACTGGGAGGGAACTGGGATGTACTGGGATGTAATGGGACGGAACTGGGATGTATTGGGAGCCACTGGGAAAGAAGTGGTAGTGAACCGGGAGGGAATTGGGATGTACGGGGATGAACTGGTAGGAAACTGGGATGTACTGGCATGGAACGGGGATGTATTGGGATGTACAGGCACGGAACTGGAATGTACTGCGATGTACTGGGATGTACTGGGAGCAAACTGGGATTTACTGGGATGTACTGGGAGGAAACTGGGATATACTGGGAGGCATTGGGAGGGAAGTGGGTGTCAACTGGGACATTCCAGTTTCCTCCCAGTACATCCCAGTTCCCTACCAGTGCAGCCCAGTACATCCCAGTTCCCTCCCAGTCCGTCCCAATCCCCTCCCAGTACATCCCAGTTCCCTCCCAGTACATCCCAGTTCCCTCCCACTACATCCCAGTACATCCCAGTTCCCTCCCAGTACATACCAGTACATCCCAGTTCCCACCCAGTACATCCTACTACATACCAGTTCCCTCCCAGTTCACTCCCAGTACATCCCAGTACTTCACAGTTCCATCCCAGTACATCCCAGTACGTCCCAGTTCCCCTCAGTACATAACACTTCCCTCCCAGTACATACCAGTACATCCCAGTGTCCTCACAGTACGTCCCAGTTCCCTCCCAGTACATCCCAGTTCCCTCCCAGTTCCTTCCCAGTACATAACAGTTACCTCCCAGTACATCCCAGTACATCCCAGTAGATCCTGGTACATCCCAAATCCCTGCCAGTTCCACCCGGTACAACCCAGTACAAGCCTGTACATCCTAGTTCCTCCACAGTACATCCCAGGGCATCCCCGCACATTGTAGTGCCTCCCAGTACATCCCAGCTCCCTCCCAGTACTGGGAGGGAACTGGGATGTACTGGGAGGGAACTGGGATGTACTGGGATGTAATGGGACGGAACTGGGATGTATTGGGAGGCACTGGGAAAGAAGTGGTAGTGAACCGGGAGGGAATTGGGATGTACGGGGATGAACTGGCAGGAAACTGGGATGTACTGGAATGGAACGGGGATGTATTGGGATGTACAGGAACGGAACTGGAATGTACGGCGATGTATTGGGATGTACTGGGAGCGAACTGGGATTTACTGGGATGTACTGGGAGGAAACTGGGATATACTGGGAGGAAACTGGGATATACTGGGAGGAAACTGGGAGGGAAGTGGGTGTCAACTGGGACATTCCAGTTTCCTCCCAGTACATCCCAGTTCCCTACCAGTGCAGCCCAGTACATCCCAGATCCCTCCCAGTCCCTCCCAACACATCCCAGTACATCCCAGTTCCCTCCCAGTACATCCCAGTTCCCTCCCAGTTCACACACAGTTCACTCCCAGTTCCATTCCAGTACATCCCAGTACATGCCAGTTGCCTCCCAGTTTCCTCTAAGTACATCCCAGTACTTTAAAGTTCCCTCCCAGTACATCCCAGTTCCCTCACAGTACATCCCAGTACTTCACAGTTCCCTCCCACTACATCCCAGTACGTCCCAGTTCCCCCTTGGTACATAACACTTCCCTCCCAATACATCCAAGTTCCCTCCCAGTACATCCCAATCCCCTCCCAGTACATCCCAGTTCCCTGCCAGTATGTCCCAGTACATCCCAGTTCCCTCCCAGTACATACCAGTTCCCTCCCAGTTCCCTCCCACTACATAGCAGTTCCCTCCCAGTACATCCCAGTACATCCTGGTACATCCCAGTTCCCACCCAGTACATCCTACTACATACCAGTTCCCTCCCAGTTCACTCCCAGTACATCCCAGTACTTCACAGTTCCATCCCAGTACATCCCAGTACGCACCAGTTCCCCTCAGTACATAACACTTCCCTCCCAGTACATAACAGTACATCCCAGTGTCCTCACAGTACGTCCCAGTTCCCTCCCAGTACATCCCAGTTCCCTCCCAGTTCACTCCCAGTACACAACAGTTACCTCCCAGTACATCCCAGTACATCCTAGTAGATCCTAGGACATTTCAAATCCCTGCCAGTTCCACCTGGTACAACCCAGTACAAGCCTGTACATCCTAGTTCCTCCACAGTACATCCCAGGGCATCCCCGCACATTGTAGTGCCTCCCAGTACGTCCCAGTTCCCTCCCAGTACTGGGAGGGACCTGGGATGTACTGGGAGGGAACTGGGACGTACTGGGAGGGAACTGGGATGTACTGGGATGTAATGGGACGGAACTGGGATGTATTGGGAGCCACTGGGAAAGAAGTGGTAGTGAACCGGGAGGGAATTGGGATGTACGGGGATGAACTGGTAGGAAACTGGGATGTACTGGCATGGAACGGGGATGTATTGGGATGTACAGGCACGGAACTGGAATGTACTGCGATGTACTGGGATGTACTGGGAGCAAACTGGGATTTACTGGGATGTACTGGGAGGAAACTGGGATATACTGGGAGGCATTGGGAGGGAAGTGGGTGTCAACTGGGACATTCCAGTTTCCTCCCAGTACATCCCAGTTCCCTACCAGTGCAGCCCAGTACATCCCAGTTCCCTCCCAGTCCGTCCCAATCCCCTCCCAGTACATCCCAGTTCCCTCCCAGTACATCCCAGTTCCCTCCCACTACATCCCAGTACATCCCAGTTCCCTCCCAGTACATACCAGTACATCCCAGTTCCCACCCAGTACATCCTACTACATACCAGTTCCCTCCCAGTTCACTCCCAGTACATCCCAGTACTTCACAGTTCCATCCCAGTACATCCCAGTACGTCCCAGTTCCCCTCAGTACATAACACTTCCCTCCCAGTACATACCAGTACATCCCAGTGGATATACTGGGAGGAAACTGGGATATACTGGGAGGAAACTGGGAGGGAAGTGGGTGTCAACTGGGACATTCCAGTTTCCTCCCAGTACATCCCAGTTCCCTACCAGTGCAGCCCAGTACATCCCAGATCCCTCCCAGTCCCTCCCAACACATCCCAGTACATCCCAGTTCCCTCCCAGTACATCCCAGTTCCCTCCCAGTTCACACACAGTTCACTCCCAGTTCCATTCCAGTACATCCCAGTACATGCCAGTTGCCTCCCAGTTTCCTCTAAGTACATCCCAGTACTTTAAAGTTCCCTCCCAGTACATCCCAGTTCCCTCACAGTACATCCCAGTACTTCACAGTTCCCTCCCACTACATCCCAGTACGTCCCAGTTCCCCCTTGGTACATAACACTTCCCTCCCAATACATCCAAGTTCCCTCCCAGTACATCCCAATCCCCTCCCAGTACATCCCAGTTCCCTGCCAGTATGTCCCAGTACATCCCAGTTCCCTCCCAGTTCCCTCCCACTACATAGCAGTTCCCTCCCAGTACATCCCAGTACATCCTGGTACATCCCAGTTCCCACCCAGTACATCCTACTACATACCAGTTCCCTCCCAGTTCACTCCCAGTACATCCCAGTACTTCACAGTTCCATCCCAGTACATCCCAGTACGCACCAGTTCCCCTCAGTACATAACACTTCCCTCCCAGTACATAACAGTACATCCCAGTGTCCTCACAGTACGTCCCAGTTCCCTCCCAGTACATCCCAGTTCCCTACCAGTACGTCCCAGTTCCCTCCCAGTTCACTCCCAGTACATAACAGTTACCTCCCAGTACATCCCAGTACATCCCGGTACATCCCAAATCCCTGCCAGTTCCACCCGGTACAACCCAGTACAAGCCTGTACATCCTAGTTCCTCCACGGTACATCCCAGGGCATCCCCGCACATTGTAGTGCCTTCCAGTACATCCCAGGTCCCTCCCAGTTCACTCCCAGTACATAACAGTTACCTCCCAGTACATCCCAGTACATCCCAGTAGATCCTGGTACATCCCAAATCCCTGCCAGTTCCACCCGGTACAACCCAGTACAAGCCTGTACATCCTAGTTCCTCCACAGTACATCCCAGGGCATCCCCACACATTGTAGTGCCTCCCAGTACATCCCAGTTCCCTCCCAGTACTGGGAGGGACCTGGGATGTACAGGAACGGAACTGGGACGTACTGGGAGGGAACTGAGATGTACTGGGATGTAATGGGACGGAACTGGGATGTATAGGGAGGCACTGGGAAAGAAGTGGTAGTGAACCGGGAGGGAATTGGGATGTACGGGGATGAACTGGTAGGAAACTGGGATGTACTGGCATGGAACGGGGATGTATTGGGATGTACAGGAACAGAACTGGAATGTACAGCGATGTATTTGGATGTACTGGGAGCGAGCTGGGATTTACTGGGATGTACTGGGAGGAAGCTGGGATATACTGGGAGGAAACTGGGATATACTTGGAGGCATTGGGAGGGAAGTGGGTGTCAACTGGGACATTCCAGTTTCCTCCCAGTACATCCCAGTTCCCTACCAGTGCAGCCCAGTACATCCCAGTTCCCTCCCAGTCCGTCCCAATCCCCTCCCAGTACATCCCAGTTCCCTGCCAGTATGTCCCAGTACATCCCAGTTCCCTCCCAGTACATCCCAGTACATCCCAGTTCCCACCCAGTACATCCTACTACATACCAGTTCCCTCCCAGTTCACTCCCAGTACATCCCAGTACTTCACAGTTCCCTCCCAGTACATCCCAGTACGTCCCAGTTCCCCTCAGTACATAACACTTCCCTCCCAGTACATACCAGTACATCCCAGTGTCCTCACAGTACGTCCCAGTTCCCTCCCAGTACATCCCAGTTCCCTCCCAGTTCCTTCCCAGTACATAACAGTTACCTCCCAGTACATCCCAGTACATCCCAGTAGATCCTGGTACATCCCAAATCCCTGCCAGTTCCACCCGGTACAACCCAGTACAAGCCTGTACATCCTAGTTCCTCCACAGTACATCCCAGGGCATCCCCGCACATTGTAGTGCCTCCCAGTACATCCCAGTTCCCTCCCAGTCCCTCCCAGTACATCCCAGTACATCCCAGTTCCCTCCCAGTACATCCCAGTTCCCTCCCAGTTCACACACAGTTCACTCCCAGTTCCATTCCAGTACATCCCAGTACATGCCAGTTGCCTCCCAGTTTCCTCTAAGTACATCCCAGTACTTTAAAGTTCCCTCCCAGTACATCCCAGTTCCCTCACAGTACATTCCAGTACTTCACAGTTCACTCCCACTACATCCCAGTACGTCCCAGTTCCCCCTTGGTACATAACACTTCCCTCCCAATACATCCAAGTTCCCTCCCAGTACATCCCAAACCCATCCCAGTACATCCCAGTTCCGTGCCAGTATGTCCCAGTACATCCCAGTTCCCTCCCAGTACATACCAGTTCCCTCCCACTACATCCCAGTTCCCTCCCAGTACATCCCAGTACATCCTGGTACATCCCAGTTCCCACCCAGTACATCCTACTACATACCAGTTCCCTCCCAGTTCACTCCCAGTACATCCCCGAACTTCACAGTTCCATCCCAGTACATCCCAGTACGCACCAGTTCCCCTCAGTACATAACACTTCCCTCCCAGTACATAACAGTACATCCCAGTGTCCTCACAGTACGTCCCAGTTCCCTCCCAGTACATCCCAGTTCCCTACCAGTACGTCCCAGTTCCCTCCCAGTTCACTCCCAGTACATAACAGTTACCTCCCAGTACATCCCAGTACATCCCGGTACATCCCAAATCCCTGCCAGTTCCACCCGGTACAACCCAGTACAAGCCTGTACATCCTAGTTCCTCCACGGTACATCCCAGGGCATCCCCGCACATTGTAGTGCCTTCCAGTACATCCCAGGTCCCTCCCAGTTCACTCCCAGTACATAACAGTTACCTCCCAGTACATCCCAGTACATCCCAGTAGATCCTGGTACATCCCAAATCCCTGCCAGTTCCACCCGGTACAACCCAGTACAAGCCTGTACATCCTAGTTCCTCCATAGTACATCCCAGGGCATCCCCGCACATTGTAGTGCCTCCCAGTACATCCCAGCTCCCTCCCAGTACTGGGAGGGACCTGGGATGTACTGGGAGGGAACTGGGACGTACTGGGAGGGAACTGGGATGTACTGGGAGGGAACTGGGATGTACAGGAACGGAACTGGGACGTACTGGGAGGGAACTGAGATGTACTGGGATGTAATGGGACGGAACTGGGATGTATTGGGAGGCACTGGGAAAGAACTGGTAGTGAACCGGGAGGGAATTGGGATGTACGGGGATGAACTGGTAGGAAACTGGGATGTACTGGCATGGAACGGGGATGTATTGGGATGTACAGGAACAGAACTGGAATGTACAGCGATGTATTGGGATGTACTGGGAGCGAGCTGGGATTTACTGGGATGTACTGGGAGCAAACTGGGATTTACTGGGAGGAAACTGGGATATACTGGGAGGCATTGGGAGGGAAGTGGGTGTCAACTGGGACATTCCAGTTTCCTCCCAGTACATCCCAGTTCCCTACCAGTGCAGCCCAGTACATCCCAGTTCCCTCCCAGTCCGTCCCAATCCCCTCCCAGTACATCCCAGTTCCCTCCCAGTACATCCCAGTTCCCTCCCACTACATCCCAGTACATCCCAGTTCCCTCCCAGTACATCCCAGTTCCCTCCCAGTACATACCAGTTCCCTCCCAGTATATCCCAGTTCCCACCCAGTACATCCTACTACATACCAGTTCCCTCCCAGTTCACTCCCAGTACATCCCAGTACTTCACAGTTCCCTCCCAGTACTTCCCAGTTCCCCTCAGTACATAACACTTCCCTCCCAGTACATACCAGTACATCCCAGTGTCCTCACAGTACGTCCCAGTTCCCTCCCAGTACATCCCAGTTCCCTACCAGTACATCCCAGTTCCCTACCAGTTCCTTCCCAGTACATAACAGTTACCTCCCAGTACATCCCAGTAGATCCTGGTACATCCCAAATCCCTGCCAGTTCCACCCGGTACAACCCAGTACAAGCCTGTACATCCTAGTTCCTCCACAGTACATCCCAGGGCATCCCCGCACATTGTAGTGCCTCCCAGTACATCCCAGTTCCCCCCCAGTACTGGGAGGGACCTGGGATGTACTGGGAGGGAACTGGGATGTACTGGCATGGAACGGGGATGTATTGGGATGTACAGGAACAGAACTGGAATGTACAGCGATGTATTGGGATGTACTGGGAGCGAGCTGGGATTTACTGGGATGTACTGGGAGGAAACTGGGATATACTGGGAGGAAACTGGGATATACTGGGAGGCATTGGGAGGGAAGTGGGTGTCAACTGGGACATTCCAGTTTCCTCCCAGTACATCCCAGTTCCCTACCAGTGCAGCCCAGTACATCCCAGTTCCCTCCCAGTCCTTCCCAATCCCCTCCCAGTACATCCCAGTTCCCTGCCAGTATGTCCCAGTACATCCCAGTTCCCTCCCAGTACATCCTGGTACATCCTGGTACATCCCAGTTCCCACCCAGTACATCCTACTACATACCAGTTCCCTCCCAGTTCACTCCCAGTACATCCCAGTACTTCACAGTTCCATCCCAGTACATCCCAGTACGCACCAGTTCCCCTCTGTACATAACACTTCCCTCCCAGTACATAACAGTACATCCCAGTGTCCTCACAGTACGTCCCAGTTCCCTCCCAGTACATCCCAGTTCCCTACCAGTACGTCCCAGTTCCCTCCCAGTTCATAACAGTTACCTCCCAGTACATCCCAGTACATCCCGGTACATCCCAAATCCCTGCGAGTTCCACCCGGTACAACCCAGTACAAGCCTGTACATCCTAGTTCCTCCACGGTACATCCCAGGGCATCCCCGCACATTGTAGTGCCTTCCAGTACATCCCAGCTCCCTCCCAGTTCACTCCCAGTACATAACAGTTACCTCCCAGTACATCCCAGTACATCCCAGTAGATCCTGGTACATCCCAAATCCCTGCCAGTTCCACCCGGTACAACCCAGTACAAGCCTGTACATCCTAGTTCCTCCACAGTACATCCCAGGGCATCCCCGCACATTGTAGTGCCTCCCAGTACATCCCAGCTCCCTCCCAGTACTGGGAGGGACCTGGGATGTACTGGGAGGGAACTGGGACGTACTGGGAGGGAACTGGGATGTACTGGGAGGGACCTGGGATGTACAGGAACGGAACTGGGACGTACTGGGAGGGAACTGAGATGTACTGGGATGTAATGGGACGGAACTGGGATGTATTGGGAGGCACTGGGAAAGAACTGGTAGTGAACCGGGAGGAAATTGGGATGTACGGGGATGAACTGGTAGGAAACTGGGATGTACTGGCATGGAACGGGGATGTATTGGGATGTACAGGAACAGAACTGGAATGTACAGCGATGTATTGGGATGTACTGGCAGCGAGCTGGGATTTACTGGGATGTACTGGGAGCAAACTGGGATTTACTGGGAGGAAACTGGGATATACTGGGAGGCATTGGGAGGGAAGTGGGTGTCAACTGGGACATTCCAGTTTCCTCCCAGTACATCCCAGTTCCCTACCAGTGCAGCCCAGTACATCCCAGTTCCCTCCCAGTCCGTCCCAATCCCCTCCCAGTACATCCCAGTTCCCTCCCAGTACATCCCAGTTCCCTCCCACTACATCCCAGTACATCCCAGTTCCCTCCCAGTACATCCCAGTTCCCTCCCAGTACATACCAGTTCCCTCCCAGTATATCCCAGTTCCCACCCAGTACATCCTACTACATACCAGTTCCCTCCCAGTTCACTCCCAGTACATCCCAGTACTTCACAGTTCCCTCCCAGTACGTCCCAGTTCCCCTCAGTACATAACACTTCCCTCCCAGTACATACCAGTACATCCCAGTGTCCTCACAGTACGTCCCAGTTCCCTCCCAGTACATCCCAGTTCCCTACCAGTACATCCCAGTTCCCTCCCTGTTCCTTCCCAGTACATAACAGTTACCTCCCAGTACATCCCAGTAGATCCTGGTACATCCCAAATCCCTGCCAGTTCCACCCGGTACAACCCAGTACAAGCCTGTACATCCTAGTTCCTCCACAGTACATCCCAGGGCATCCCCGCACATTGTAGTGCCTCCCAGTACATCCCAGTTCCCCCCCAGTACTGGGAGGGACCTGGGATGTACTGGGAGGGAACTGGGACGTACTGGGAGGGAACTGGGACGTACTGGGAGGGAACTGGGATGTACTGGGATGTAATGGGACGGAACTGGGATGTATTGGGAGGCACTGGGAAAGAAGTGGTAGTGAACCGGGAGGGAATTGGGATGTACGGGGATGAACTGGTAGGGAACTGGGATGTACTGGCATGGAACGGGGATGTATTGGGATGTACAGGAACAGAACTGGAATGTACAGCGATGTATTGGCATGTACTGGCAGCGAGCTGGGATTTACTGGGATGTACTGGGAGGAAACTGGGATATACTGGGAGGAAACTGGGATATACTGGGAGGCATTGGGAGGGAAGTGGGTGTCAACTGGGACATTCCAGTTTCCTCCCAGTACATCCCAGTTCCCTACCAGTGCAGCCCAGTACATCCCAGTTCCCTCCCAGTCCGTCCCAATCCCCTCCCAGTACATCCCAGTTCCCTGCCAGTATGTCCCAGTACATCCCAGTTCCCTCCCAGTACATACCAGTTCCCTCCCAGTACATCCCAGTTCCCTCCCAGTACATCCTGGTACATCCTGGTACATCCCAGTTCCCACCCAGTACATCCTACTACATACCAGTTCCCTCCCAGTTCCCTCCCAGTACATCCCAGTACTTCACAGTTCCATCCCAGTACATCCCAGTACGTCCCAGTTCCCCTCTGTACATAACACTTCCCTCCCAGTACATACCAGTACATCCCAGTGTCCTCACAGTACGTCCCAGTTCCCTCCCAGTACATCCCAGTTCCCTACCAGTACGTCCCAGTTCCCTACCAGTTCACTCCCAGTACACAACAGTTACCTCCCAGTACATCCCAGTACATCCCAGTAGATCCTCGTACATCCCAAATCCCTGCCAGTTCCACCCGGTACAACCGAGTACAAGCCTGTACATCCTAGTTCCTCCACAGTACATCCCAGGGCATCCCCGCACATTGTAGTGCCTCCCAGTACATCCCAGTTCCCTCCCAGTACTGGGAGGGACCTGGGATGTACTGGGAGGGACCTGGGATGTACTGGGAGGGAACTGGGATGTACTGGGATGTACTGGGAAAGAAGTGGTAGCGAACCGGGAGGGAATTGGGATGTACGGGCATGAACTGGTAGGAAACTGGGATGTACTGGCATGGAACGGGGATGTATTGGGATGTACAGGAACGGAACTGGAATGTACTGCGATGTACTGGGAGCGAACTGGGATTTACTGGGATGTACTGGGAGGAAACTGGGATATACTGGGAGGAAACTGGGAGGAAAGTGGGTGTCAACTGGGACATTCCAGTTTCCTCCCAGTACATCCCAGTTCCCTACCAGTGCATCCCAGTCCGTCCCAGTTCCCTCCCAGTCCGTCCTAGTACATCCCAGTTCCCTCCCAGTACATCCTACTACATACCAGTTCCCTCCCAGTTCACTCCCAGTTCACAACAGTTACCTCCCAGTACGTCCCAGTTCCCTCCACAGTACTGGGAGGGACCTGGGATGTACTGGGAGGGACCTGGGATGTACTGGGAGGGAACTGGGATGTACTGGGATGTAATGGGACGGAACTGGGATGTATTGGGAGGCACTGGGAAAGAAGTGGTAGTGAACCGGGAGGGAATTGGGATGTACGGGGATGAACTGGTAGGAAACTGGGATGTACTGGCATGGAACGGGGATGTATTGGGATGGACAGGAACAGAACTGGAATGTACAGCGATGTATTGGGATGTACTGGCAGCGAGCTGGGATTTACTGGGATGTACTGGGAGGAAACTGGGATATACGGGGAGGAAACTGGGATATACTGGGAGGCATTGGGAGGGAAGTGGGTGTCAACTGGGACATTCCAGTTTCCTCCCAGTACATCCCAGTTCCCTACCAGTGCAGCCCAGTACATCCCAGTTCCCTCCCAGTCCGTCCCAATCCCCTCCCAGTACATCCCAGTTCCCTGCCAGTATGTCCCAGTACATCCCAGTTCCCCCCCAGTACATACCAGTTCCCTCCCAGTACATCCCAGTTCCCTCCCAGTACATCCTGGTACATCCTGGTACATCCCAGTTCCCACCCAGTACATCCTACTACATACCAGTTCCCTCCCAGTTCCCTCCCAGTACATCCCAGTACTTCACAGTTCCATCCCAGTACATCCCAGTACGTCCCAGTTCCCCTCTGTACATAACACTTCCCTCCCAGTACATACCAGTACATCCCAGTGTCCTCACAGTACGTCCCAGTTCCCTCCCAGTACATCCCAGTTCCCTACCAGTACGTCCCAGTTCCCTACCAGTTCACTCCCAGTACACAACAGTTACCTCCCAGTACATCCCAGTACATCCCAGTAGATCCTCGTACATCCCAAATCCCTGCCAGTTCCACCCGGTACAACCGAGTACAAGCCTGTACATCCTAGTTCCTCCACAGTACATCCCAGGGCATCCCCGCACATTGTAGTGCCTCCCAGTACATCCCAGTTCCCTCCCAGTACTGGGAGGGACCTGGGATGTACTGGGAGGGACCTGGGATGTACTGGGAGGGAACTGGGATGTACTGGGATGTACTGGGAAAGAAGTGGTAGCGAACCGGGAGGGAATTGGGATGTACGGGCATGAACTGGTAGGAAACTGGGATGTACTGGCATGGAACGGGGATGTATTGGGATGTACAGGAACGGAACTGGAATGTACTGCGATGTACTGGGAGCGAACTGGGATTTACTGGGATGTACTGGGAGGAAACTGGGATATACTGGGAGGAAACTGGGAGGAAAGTGGGTGTCAACTGGGACATTCCAGTTTCCTCCCAGTACATCCCAGTTCCCTACCAGTGCATCCCAGTCCGTCCCAGTTCCCTCCCAGTCCGTCCTAGTACATCCCAGTTCCCTCCCAGTACATCCTACTACATACCAGTTCCCTCCCAGTTCACTCCCAGTTCACAACAGTTACCTCCCAGTACGTCCCAGTTCCCTCCACAGTACTGGGAGGGACCTGGGATGTACTGGGAGGGACCTGGGATGTACTGGGAGGGAACTGGGATGTACTGGGATGTAATGGGACGGAACTGGGATGTATTGGGAGGCACTGGGAAAGAAGTGGTAGTGAACCGGGAGGGAATTGGGATGTACGGGGATGAACTGGTAGGAAACTGGGATGTACTGGCATGGAACGGGGATGTATTGGGATGGACAGGAACAGAACTGGAATGTACAGCGATGTATTGGGATGTACTGGCAGCGAGCTGGGATTTACTGGGATGTACTGGGAGGAAACTGGGATATACGGGGAGGAAACTGGGATATACTGGGAGGCATTGGGAGGGAAGTGGGTGTCAACTGGGACATTCCAGTTTCCTCCCAGTACATCCCAGTTCCCTACCAGTGCAGCCCAGTACATCCCAGTTCCCTCCCAGTCCGTCCCAATCCCCTCCCAGTACATCCCAGTTCCCTGCCAGTATGTCCCAGTACATCCCAGTTCCCCCCCAGTACATCCCAGTTCCCTCCCAGTACATACCAGTTCCCTCCCAGTACATCCTGGTACATCCTGGTACATCCCAGTTCCCACCCAGTACATCCTACTACATACCAGTTCCCTCCCAGTTCACTCCCAGTACATCCCAGTACTTCACAGTTCCATCCCAGTACATCCCAGTACGCACCAGTTCCCCTCTGTACATAACACTTCCCTCCCAGTACATAACAGTACATCCCAGTGTCCTCACAGTACGTCCCAGTTCCCTCCCAGTACATCCCAGTTCCCTACCAGTACGTCCCAGTTCCCTACCAGTTCACTCCCAGTCCACAACAGTTACCTCCCAGTACATCCCAGTACATCCCAGTAGATCCTGGTACATCCCAAATCCCTGCCAGTTCCACCCGGTACAACCCAGTACAAGCCTGTACATCCTAGTTCCTCCACAGTACATCCCAGGGCATCCCCGCACATTGTAGTGCCTCCCAGTACATCCCAGTTCCCTCCCAGTACTGGGAGGGACCTGGGATGTACTGGGAGGGACCTGGGATGTACTGGGAGGGAACTGGGATGTACTGGGATGTAATGGGACGGAACTGGGATGTATTGGGAGGCACTGGGAAAGAAGTGGTAGCGAACCGGGAGGGAATTGGGATGTACGGGGATGAACTGGTAGGAAACTGGGATGTACTGGCATGGAACGGGGATGTATTGGGATGTACAGGAACGGAACTGGAATGTACTGGGATGTACTGGGAGCGAACTGGGATTTACTGGGATGTACTGGGAGGAAACTGGGATATACTGGGAGGAAACTGGGAGGAAAGTGGGTGTCAACTGGGACATTCCAGTTTCCTCCCAGTACATCCCAGTTCCCTACCAGTGCATCCCAGTCCGTCCCAGTTCCCTCCCAGTCCGTCCCAGTACATCCCAGTTCCCTCCCAGTACATCCTACTACATACCAGTTCCCTCCCAGTTCACTCCCAGTACACAACAGTTACCTCCCAGTACGTCCCAGTACATCCCAGTTCCGTCCCTGTTTCCGACCAGTGCATCCTAGTTCCCTCCCAGTACGTCCCAGTTCCCTCTTAGTCCATTCCAGTTCCCTCCAGGATATACCAGTACATCCCAGTTCCCTCCAGTACATCCCAGTTCTCTCCCATTTCCCTCCAAGTACATCCCAGTTCCCTCCAGTTCACTCCCAGTACACAACAGTTACCTCCCAGTACATCCCAGTACATCCCAGTAGATCCTGGTACATCCCAAATCCCTGCCAGTTCCACCTGGTACAACCCAGTACAAGCCTGTACATCCTAGTTCCTCCACAGTACATCCCAGGGCATCCCCGCACATTGTAGTGCCTCCCAGTACATCCCAGGTCCCTCCCAGTACTGGGATGTACTGGGAGGGACCTGGGATGTACTGGGAGGGAACTGGGACGTACTGGGAGGGAACTGGGATGTACTGGGATGTAATGGGACGGAACTGGGATGTATTGGGAGGCACTGGGAAAGAAGTGGTAGTGAACCGGGAGGGAATTGGGATGTACGGGGATGAACTGGTAGGAAACTGGGATGTACTGGCATGGAACGGGGATGTATTGGGATGTACAGGCACGGAACTGGAATGTACTGCGATGTACTGGGATGTACTGGGAGCAAACTGGGATTTACTGGGATGTACTGGGAGGAAACTGGGATATACTGGGAGGCACTGGGAGGGAAGTGGGTGTCAACTGGGACATTCCAGTTTCCTCCCAGTACATCCCAGTTCCCTACCAGTGCAGCCCAGTACATCCCAGATCCCTCCCAGTACATCCCAGATCCCTCCCAGTCTGTCCCAGTACATCCCAGTTCCCTCACAGTACATCCCAGTTCACACACAGTTCACACACAGTTCACTCCCAGTTCCATTCCAGTACAGCCCAGTACATGCCACTTTCCTCCAAGTAAATCCCAGTTCTCTCCCACTACATCCAAGTTCCCTCCCACTTCCCGATAAGTACATCCCAGTACTTCACAGTTCACTCCCAGTACATCCCAGTTCCCCCTCGGTACATAACAGTTCCATCCCAGTACACCCCAGTACATCCCAGTTCCCTCCCAGTATGTCCCACTACATCCCAGTTCCCTCCCAGTACCTGCCAGTTCCCTCTAAGTACATCCCAGTACATCCCAGTTCCCTCCCAGTACATCCCAGTTCCCTCCCAGTACATCCCAGTTCCCTCTAAGTACATCCCAGTACTTCACAGTTCCCTCCCAGTTCACTCCCAGTTCCCTCCCAGTACATCCCAGTTCCCTCTAAGTACGTCCCAATACTTCATAGTTCCCTCCCAGCACGTCCCAGTACGTCCCAGTTCCCCTCAGTACATAACACTTCCCTCCCAGTACATACCAGTACATCCCAGTGTCCTCACAGTACATCCCAGTTCCCTCCCAGTACATCCCAGTTCCCTCCCAGTTCACTCCCAGTACACAACAGTTACCTCCCAGTACATCCCAGTACATCCTAGTAGATCCTAGGACATTTCAAATCCCTGCCAGTTCCACCTGGTACAACCCAGTACAAGCCTGTACATCCTAGTTCCTCCACAGTACATCCCAGGGCATCCCCGCACATTGTAGTGCCTCCCAGTACGTCCCAGTTCCCTCCCAGTACTGGGAGGGACCTGGGACGTACTGGGAGGGAACTGGGATGTACTGGGAGGGAACTGGGATGTACTGGGATGTAATGGGACGGAACTGGGATGTATTGGGAGGCACTGGGAAAGAAGTGGTAGTGAACCGGGAGGGAATTGGGATGTACGGGGATGAACTGGTAGGAAACTGGGATGTACTGGCATGGAACGGGGATGTATTGGGATGTACAGGCACGGAACTGGAATGTACTGCGATGTACTGGGATGTACTGGGAGCAAACTGGGATTTACTGGGATGTACTGGGAGGAAACTGGGATATACTGGGAGGCATTGGGAGGGAAGTGGGTGTCAACTGGGACATTCCAGTTTCCTCCCAGTACATCCCAGTTCCCTACCAGTGCAGCCCAGTACATCCCAGTTCCCTCCCAGTCCGTCCCAATCCCCTCCCAGTACATCCCAGTTCCCTCCCAGTACATCCCAGTTCCCTCCCACTACATCCCAGTACATCCCAGTTCCCTCCCAGTACATACCAGTTCCCTCCCAGTACATACCAGTTCCCTCCCAGTATATCCCAGTTCCCACCCAGTACATCCTACTACATACCAGTTCCCTCCCAGTTCACTCCCAGTACATCCCAGTACTTCACAGTTCCATCCCAGTACATCCCAGTACGTCCCAGTTCCCCTCAGTACATAACACTTCCCTCCCAGTACATACCAGTACATCCCAGTGTCCTCACAGTACGTCCCAGTTCCCTCCCAGTACATCCCAGTTCCCTACCAGTACATCCCAGTTCCCTCCCTGTTCCTTCCCAGTACATAACAGTTACCTCCCAGTACATCCCAGTAGATCCTGGTACATCCCAAATCCCTGCTAGTTCCACCCGGTACAACCCAGTACAAGCCTGTACATCCTAGTTCCTCCACAGTACATCCCAGGGCATCCCCGCACATTGTAGTGCCTCCCAGTACATCCCAGTTCCCTCCCAGTACTGGGAGGGACCTGGGATGTACTGGGAGGGACCTGGGATGTACTGGGATGTAATGGGACGGAACTGGGATGTATTGGGAGGCACTGGGAAAGAAGTGGTAGTGAACCGGGAGGGAATTGGGATGTACGGGGATGAACTGGTAGGAAACTGGGATGTACTGGCATGGAACGGGGATGTATTGGGATGTACAGGAACAGAACTGGAATGTACAGCGATGTATTGGGATGTACTGGCAGCGAGCTGGGATTTACTGGGATGTACTGGGAGGAAACTGGGATATACTGGGAGGCACTGGGAGGGAAGTGGGTGTCAACTGGGACATTCCAGTTTCCTCCCAGTACATCCCAGTTCCCTACCAGTGCAGCCCAGTACATCCCAGATCCCTCCCAGTCTGTCCTAGTACATCCCAGTACATCCCAGTTCCCTCACAGTACATCCCAGTTCCCTCCCAGTTCACACACAGTTCACTCCCAGTTCCATTCCAGTACATCCCAGTACATGCCAGTTGCCTCTCAGTTCCCTCACAGTACATCCCAGTACTTCACAGTTCACTCCCACTACATCCCAGTACGTCCCAGTTCCCCCTTGGTACATAACACTTCCCTCCCAATACATCCAAGTTCCCTCCCCGTACATCCCAATCCCCTCCCAGTACATCCCAGTTCCCTGCCAGTATGTCCCAGTACATCCCAGTTCCCTCCCAGTACATACCAGTTCCCTGCCAGTACATCCCAGTTCCCTCCCAGTACATCCCAGTTCCCTCCCAGTACATCCCAGTACATCCTGGTACATCCCAGTTCCCACCCAGTACATCCTACTACATACCAGTTCCCTCCCAGTTCACACCCAGCACATCCCCGTACTTCACAGTTCCATCCCAGTACATCCCAGTACGCACCAGTTCCCCTCAGTACATAACACTTGCCTCCCAGTACATAACAGTACATCCCAGTGTCCTCACAGTACGTCCCAGTTCCATCCCAGTACATCCCAGTTCCCTACCAGTACATCCCAGTTCCCTCCCAGTTCACTCCCAGTACATAACAGTTACCTCCCAGTACATCCTAGTACATCCCAAGTCCCTGCCAGTTCCACCCGGTACAACCCAGTACAAGCCTGTACATCCTAGTTCCTCCACAGTACATCCCAGGGCATCCCCACACATTGTAGTGCCTCCCAGTACATCCCAGTTCCCTCCCAGTACTGGGAGGGACCTGGGATGTACAGGAACGGAACTGGGACGTACTGGGAGGGAACTGAGATGTACTGGGATGTAATGGGATGGAACTGGGATGTATTGGGAGGCACTGGGAAAGAACTGGTAGTGAACCAGGAGGGAATTGGGATGTACGGGGATGAACTGGTAGGAAACTGGGATGTACTGGCATGGAACGGGGATGTATTGGGATGGACAGGAACAGAACTGGAATGTACAGCGATGTATTGGGATGTACTGGGAGCGAGCTGGGATTTACTGGGATGTACTGGGAGGAAGCTGGGATATACTGGGAGGAAGCTGGGATATACTGGGAGGAAACTGGGATATACTGGGAGGCATTGGGAGGGAAGTGGGTGTCAACTGGGACATTCCAGTTTCCTCCCAGTACATCCCAGTTCCCTACCAGTGCAGCCCAGTACATCCCAGTTCCCTCCCAGTCCGTCCCAATCCCCTCCCAGTACATCCCAGTTCCCTGCCAGTATGTCCCAGTACATCCCAGTTCCCTCCCAGTACATCCCAGTACATCCCAGTACTTCACAGTTCCCTCCCAGTACATCCCAGTACGTCCCAGTTCCCCTCAGTACATAACACTTCCCTCCCAGTACATACCAGTACATCCCAGTGTCCTCACAGTACGTCCCAGTTCCCTCCCAGTACATCCCAGTTCCCTCCCAGTTCCTTCCCAGTACATAACAGTTACCTCCCAGTACATCCCAGTACATCCCAGTAGATCCTGGTACATCCCAAATCCCTGCCAGTTCCACCCGGTACAACCCAGTACAAGCCTGTACATCCTAGTTCCTCCACAGTACATCCCAGGGCATCCCCGCACATTATAGTGTCTCCCAGTACATCCCAGCTCCCTCCCAGTACTGGGAGGGAACTGGGATGTACTGGGAGGGAACTGGGATGTACTGGGATGTAATGGGACGGAACTGGGATGTATTGGGAGGCACTGGGAAAGAAGTGGTAGTGAACCGGGAGGGAATTGGGATGTACGGGGATGAACTGGCAGGAAACTGGGATGTACTGGAATGGAACGGGGATGTATTGGGATGTACAGGAACGGAACTGGAATGTACGGCGATGTATTGGGATGTACTGGGAGCGAACTGGGATTTACTGGGATGTACTGGGAGGAAACTGGGATATACTGGGAGGAAACTGGGAGGGAAGTGGGTGTCAACTGGGACATTCCACTTTCCTCCCAGTACATCCCAGTTCCCTACCAGTGCAGCCCAGTACATCCCAGATCCCTCCCAGTACATCCCAGTACATCCCAGTTCCCTCCCAGTTCACACACAGTTCACTCCCAGTTCCATTCCAGTACATCCCAGTACATGCCAGTTGCCTCCCAGTTTCCTCTAAGTACATCCCAGTACTTTAAAGTTCCCTCCCAGTACATCCCAGTTCCCTCACAGTACATTCCAGTACTTCACAGTTCACTCCCACTACATCCCAGTACGTCCCAGTTCCCCCTTGGTACATAACACTTCCCTCCCAATACATCCAAGTTCCCTCCCAGTACATCCCAATCCCCTCCCAGTACATCCCAGTTCCCTGCCAGTATGTCCCAGTACATCCCAGTTCCCTCCCAGTACATACCAGTTCCCTCCCAGTTCCCTCCCACTACATCCCAGTTCCCTCCCAGTACATCCTGGTACATCCCAGTTCCCACCCAGTACATCCTACTACATACCAGTTCCCTCCCAGTTCACTCCCAGTACATCCCCGAACTTCACAGTTCCATCCCAGTACATCCCAGTACGCACCAGTTCCCCTCAGTACATAACACTTCCCTCCCAGTACATAACAGTACATCCCAGTGTCCTCACAGTACGTCCCAGTTCCCTCCCAGTACATCCCAGTTCCCTACCAGTACGTCCCAGTTCCCTCCCAGTTCACTCCCAGTACATAACAGTTACCTCCCAGTACATCCCAGTACATCCCGGTACATCCCAAATCCCTGCCAGTTCCACCCGGTACAACCCAGTACAAGCCTGTACATCCTAGTTCCTCCACGGTACATCCCAGGGCATCCCCGCACATTGTAGTGCCTTCCAGTACATCCCAGCTCCCTCCCAGTACATAACAGTGACCTCCGAGTACATCCCAGTACATCCCAGTACATCCTGGTACATCCCAAATCCATGCCAGTTCCACCCGGTACAACCCAGTACAAGCCTGTACATCCTAGTTCCTCCACAGTACATCCCAGGGCATCCCCACACATTGTAGTGCCTCCCAGTACATCCCAGTTCCCTCCCAGTACTGGGAGGGACCTGGGATGTACAGGAACGGAACTGGGACGTACTGGGAGGGAACTGAGATGTACTGGGATGTAATGGGACGGAACTGGGATGTATTGGGAGGCACTGGGAAAGAAGTGGTAGTGAACCGGGAGGGAATTGGGATGTACGGGGATGAACTGGTAGGAAACTGGGATGTACTGGCATGGAACGGGGATGTATTGGGATGTACAGGAACAGAACTGGAATGTACAGCGATGTATTGGGATGTACTGGCAGCGAGCTGGGATTTACTGGGATGTACTGGGAGGAAGCTGGGATATACTGGGAGGAAACTGGGATATACTCGGAGGCATTGGGAGGGAAGTGGGTGTCAACTGGGACATTCCAGTTTCCTCCCAGTACATCCCAGTTCCCTACCAGTGCAGCCCAGTACATCCCAGTTCCCTCCCAGTCCGTCCCAATCCCCTCCCAGTACATCCCAGTTCCCTGCCAGTATGTCCCAGTACATCCCAGTTCCCTCCCAGTACATCCCAGTTCCCACCCAGTACATCCTACTACATACCAGTTCCCTCCCAGTTCACTCCCAGTACATCCCAGTACGTCCCAGTTCCCCTCACTACATAACACTTCCCTCCCAGTACATACCAGTACATCCCAGTGTCCTCACAGTACGTCCCAGTTCCCTCCCAGTACATCCCAGTTCCCTACCAGTTCCTTCCCAGTACATAACAGTTACCTCCCAGTACATCCCAGTACATCCCAGTAGATCCTGGTACATCCCAAATCCCTGCCAGTTCCACCCGGTACAACCCAGTACAAGCCTGTACATCCTAGTTCCTCCACAGTACATCCCAGGGCATCCCCGCACATTGTAGTGCCTCCCAGTACATCCCAGCTCCCTCCCAGTACTGGGAGGGACCTGGGATGTACTGGGAGGGAACTGGGATGTACTGGGATGTAATGGGACGGAACTGGGATGTATTGGGAGGCACTGGGAAAGAAGTGGTAGTGAACCGGGAGGGAATTGGGATGTACGGGGATGAACTGGCAGGAAACTGGGATGTACTGGAATGGAACTGGGATGTACTGGGATGTACAGGAACGGAACTGGAATGTACGGCGATGTATTGGGATGTACTGGGAGCGAACTGGGATTTACTGGGATGTACTGGGAGCAAACTGGGATATACTGGGAGGAAACTGGGAGGGAAGTGGGTGTCAACTGGGACATTCCAGTTTCCTCCCAGTACATCCCAGTTCCCTACCAGTGCAGCCCAGTACATCCCAGATCCCTCCCAGTCCCTCCCAGTACATCCCAGTACATCCCAGTTCCCTCCCAGTTCACACACAGTTCACTCCCAGTTCCATTCCAGTACATCCCAGTACATGCCAGTTGCCTCCCAGTTTCCTCTAAGTACATCCCAGTACTTTAAAGTTCCCTCCCAGTACATCCCAGTTCCCTCACAGTACATTCCAGTACTTCACAGTTCACTCCCACTACATCCCAGTACGTCCCAGTTCCCCCTTGGTACATAACACTTCCCTCCCAATACATCCAAGTTCCCTCCCAGTACATCCCAATCCCCTCCCAGTACATCCCAGTTCCCTGCCAGTATGTCCCAGTACATCCCAGTTCCCTCCCAGTACATACCAGTTCCCTCCCACTACATCCCAGTTCCCTCCCAGTACATCCCGGTACATCCTGGTACATCCCAGTTCCCACCCAGTACATCCTACTACATACCAGTTCCCTCCCAGTTCACTCCCAGTACATCCCAGTACTTCACAGTTCCATCCCAGTACATCCCAGTACGCACCAGTTCCCCTCAGTACATAACACTTCCCTCCCAGTACATAACAGTACATCCCAGTGTCCTCACAGTACGTCCCAGTTCCCTCCCAGTACATCCCAGTTCCCTACCAGTACGTCCCAGTTCCCTACCAGTTCACTCCCAGTACATAACAGTTACCTCCCAGTATATCCCAGTACATCCCGGTACATCCCAAATCCCTGCCAGTTCCACCCGGTACAACCCAGTACAAGCCTGTACATCCTAGTTCCTCCACAGTACATCCCAGGGCATCCCCACACATTGTAGTGCCTCCCAGTACATCCCAGCTCCCTCCCAGTTCACTCCCAGTACATAACAGTTACCTCCCAGTACATCCCAGTAGATCCTGGTACATCCCAAATCCATGCCAGTTCCACCCGGTACAACCCAGTACAAGCCTGTACATCCTAGTTCCTCCACAGTACATCCCAGGGCATCCCCGCACATTGTAGTGCCTCCCAGTACATCCCAGTTCCCTCCCAGTACTGGGAGGGAACTGGGACGTACTGGGAGGGAACTGGGACGTACTGGGAGGGAACTGGGACGTACTGGGAGGGAACTGGGACGTACTGGGAGGGAACTGGGACGTACTGGGAGGGAACTGAGATGTACTGGGATGTATTGGGAGGCACTGGGAAAGAACTGGTAGTGAACCGGGAGGGAATTGGGATGTACGGGGATGAACTGGTAGGAAACTGGGATCTACTGGCATGGAACGGGGATGTATTGGGATGTACAGGAACAGAACTGGAATGTACAGCGATGTATTGGGATGTACTGGGAGCGAGCTGGGATTTACTGCGATGTACTGGGAGGAAGCTGGGATATACTGGGAGGAAACTGGGATATACTGGGAGGAAACTGGGATATACTGGGAGGCACTGGGAGGGAAGTGGGTGTCAACTGGGACATTCCAGTTTCCTCCCAGTACATCCCAGTTCCCTCCCACTACATCCCAGTACATCCCAGTTCCCTCCCAGTCCGTCCCAATCCCCTCCCAGTCCGTCCCAGTTCCCTGCCAGTATGTCCCAGTACATCCCAGTTCCCTCCCAGTACATCCCAGTTCCCTCCCAGTTCCTTCCCAGTACATAACAGTTACCTCCCAGTACATCCCAGTACATCCTAGTAGATCCTGGTACATCCCAAATCCCTGCCAGTTCCACCCGGTACAACCCAGTACAAGCCTGTACATCCTAGTTCCTCCACGGTACATCCCTACCAGTTCATCCCCATACATCCCAATTCCCTCCCGGTTCGCTACCACTTCTTTCCCAGTTCCGTCCCATTACATCCCAGTACATCCCAGTTCCCTCCCAGTACATCCCAGTTCCCTCCCAGTACATCCCAGTTCCCTACCAGTTCCCTCCCAGTACATCCCAGTTCCCTCCCAGTACATCCCAGTTCCCTCCCAGTTCCCTCCCAGTACATCCCAGTTCCCTCCCAGTACATCCCAGTTCCCTCCCAGTACATCCCAGTTCCCTCCCAGTTCCCTCCCAGTACATCCTGGTACATAACAGTTCCCTCCCAGTTCACTCCCAGTACATCCCAGTACTTCACAGTTCCATCCCTGTACATCCCAGTACGCACCAGTTCCCCTCTGTACATAACACTTCCCTCCCAGTACATAACAGTACATCCCAGTGTCCTCACAGTACGTCCCAGTTCCCTCCCAGTACATCCCAGTACTTCACAGTTCCCTCCCAGCACATCCCAGTACGTCCCAGTTCCCCTCAGTACATAACACTTCCCTCCCAGTACATACCAGTACATCCCAGTTCCCTACCAGTTCCTTCCCAGTACATAACTGTTACCTCCCAGTACATCCCAGTACATCCTGGTACATCCTGGTACATCCCAAATTCCTGCCAGTTCCACCCGGTACAACCCAGTACAAGCCTGTACATCCTAGTTCCTCCACACTACATCCCAGGACATCCCAGGACATTGTAGAGCCTCCCAGTACGTCCCAGTTCCCTCCCAGTACAACCCAGTAGATCCTGGTACGTCCCCGTTCCCCGCACTGTACGTCCCCGTTCCCCGCACTGTACTGGGAGGACAACCGAGCCTGCGCAGTGACTGACATAGGGAACGAGCAAGTTTGTACCCATCAGCAGACAGGACAATAATGAATATGTATGAGTATGTGAAATTTTCATCTATAAATTGTAGGGGAAAGGTACGTGAGGTACGCACGCGAGGAGGAGCGATCCCCCGTGCATCCGGCGCCGCGAATAAAGAATGCCTGCTCTTTAATACTAAATTGGTGTTGAGGAGTCGTTTCCGATTTTAACGCGTTTTTCGGTAACACAGGGAGTCAGATCAAGAGAGCCAGAGAACAACAAAACACCGACAGGCTACAGGACAGAGCAGGAGGAATAAAAAAAAAAAAAAACACGGAGCCAGAGCCAGGCAGAGAGAGGCGGAGAAAGAAAAAGGAGCCACAGGCTACAGGACAGAGAGGAGGAGGACTGAAAAGACGGGGAGGCAGGGAGACACTCAGAGCGAGATGGAGAAAGAAGGTGCGGGGGGGGGGGGGGGGGGGGGGGGCAAAAAAAAAAGTAAATTTTGCAGCAGGTAAGGAAAGAGAGGGGGCCGGGGGAGAGACAGGGAGGGCCCAGGACGCACAAGAGAGGCAACGGGGCCCCAGTGGCCCAGGACTCACCGCGACTCTCGCTCTCAGCGCTGCTGGCACAATTTAGCCGTTCAGATGCTTCTTTCCCCTCCTCTCCTCCCTGCCTCTTCTGCAGCTCCAGACTCTAGGCCGTCCTCCACCTGAAGAGAATACGTGGGTGTCTTACAGCTCTTACCAGATGAGGCTTCCTAGGCACGTAGCCTAGCTCGCTCGTGCACTACACGCCCGTACCCAACTCCGGGTTACGCGTACAGACCCTACGGTGCACGTTGGTGCCCTGGCCCGCTGCGGGCTATGAAGGGGGATCCTTCCTCCCCCACCTGCATGGACAGGCTCTCTCTTGCCTGCGGCAGGAAGGCAGCTGGCAGCCAGAGCACCTTCAGTTTCTTCTTCTTTACCTTTCGTTGGCGTCTCCAGCTTCAGCCGAGGCAGCTCCTGTCCCGCAGCCGGAAGGGCTTTGTCTATCCCTTTTCGGCCCTGCGCTGCAAGGACGGCGAGGACGGGCAGAGAGAAGCCACGCGAGCCTGAGACGGCCGCAGGCAACGGCATCCCGGGGGAAGGACAGACAACCACGTCCTCAGCACGGTCTCTGGGAGAGGGAAAGAAGAAACAGCGACCGTCATTACCGTCGATCGACCCTGGCCAAAGCCTCTCCTTCCGCAGGGGCTTCTGGACACACCGCTCCCTCCCCACGCTACTGCTAAGGGCCCCTGCGCCAAGGGGGAATCCAGCGCGCTTGAGGGACGGCTTGCTGCCTTCACGACAGGGCCTGGGGGCGGCCTAAGGCTATGCAGCACGCTTATGGGGAGGTGCCGGAGCTGGGGCAGGCGCACGGGGCAAGGGGGGCCAGGGGAGGCTGAGCGGGACCTCCGGTGGGCCGGGGAGGCGGCCATCATCTGCGCCCTGGGCACGGGGAAAAGGTCATCGTCCTCCTCCTTTCCCTCTTCCCTTCTGTCAGCTCCCGGGGAACTCACCGCTTCTCGGGAAGCTGGCCGCACCCGCAAGCCCCCAGTAATCAACACGAATCCAACCCCAAAAATACACCTCGCGTACCGTACGCGCCACAGCCGCCCGGCACCCGAGCACCGGAAGACCGCGCCTCCGCCATGCCCGGCGAACCACGTGACAGGGCCGGCAGCCACTGCGCCAGGAATACAGCTCCCGGCATGCTCTGCGGCACAACCCGGCCGCCCGGCAGCCGCAAGGACTACAGCTCCCGGCATGCTCTGCGGCACAAACCCGGCCGCCCGGCAGCCGCAAGGACTACAGCTCCCGGCATGCTCTGCGGCACAACCCGGCCGCCCGGCGGCCGGTTTGATGCGGAGCCACCCAGCATCCCTGCGAGCACAGCTGCAGGCGCAACAGCAGTTACGCAGCCACAACTAGGCACTAAACAAAGGCTTTCCAACACTGGAGGTCTAGAACAGGTAGACATTAGCACAGAAGCACAAGGGGCTCTGTCACCCTGCACAAATCTCCCGTGCCTACACACGCACACGTTCAGAAGTTAGTTATCAGAAAACGCCCGACTCAGCCATTTGCCACAGTCACGAGACTCACGACATGATAACACGACATGACACACGAGGTGGGCTCAGAGTTTTAAGGCAAGAAATACCTCCCACACCCCCCACCCGAGATCTTTCAGGGTCCACACCTGCCATCGCCCCGCACCAAACCTACCCGGCCAAAGGCTTTCAGGTGGCCCGAAACACTGTACACAGAAAATAACCAGGGACAGACCTGCATTGTTCGGAAGCGAACGATGCCCGACCGGGGCTCCTCTGCGGGGCACGGAGCCCCCCGGCCCCGCCCGGAGACACACACCCGCCCCCCGCTGCCCGAACTCACCCACCAGCGCTCTCCGGCCCCCGGACACGGCCGCGCTGCTCTCTTAGGCGGCTGCCGCAGGCGAGGCTCGGGCACCGCCAGGCCTCCAGGCGTCCCGAGGGGCTGCCGGACACCGCAGGGGATGGCTGCCGGCGGCCGGACCGCCGCGGCGCTCCCCGCCCAGCTCCCAGCAGGCTCCGCCGGCCGCGGGCTTCCCACGCCGGGCCGCAGAGGGGCCCCGGCACCGCACAGGGACGCCTCGCGACCCGGCCGCCACACGCACCGGCCCTTCGGCCTCCACACGCACCGCTCCCCCCCCCGCTCCGCCGCGCCGCGCACGCGCCACCGGAAGCCCGAGCCCCGCGGGGCGGCCCTTAAAGGGCGGCCGGAAGGAACGGCCCCCACCGGCCCCGCCACCGCGCCCAGCCGGTGAGCGCCAGCGCCCCCTGCTGGCCGGGCCGCGCTCAGCTCGCGAGGGCGCCGAGGGCCGGGCGGGGCGGGACGCGCCGGCTCGGGGCCAGCGCCTTCTCGGGGCGAGCGGGAAACCCCTGCGGGCCCCGGTCACGGCCGGGCACAGCCGCGCGCCCTCCGAGAGCTGCTGAACGGGGCTGCCGCTCGTGACACATACCGAGCCGTCTGCGACGGGAGCGGGCAGAGGAGGAAGGGGCCGGCGGCCGCGGGCCCGGCCCCAGGCGGGGGGGAGGGGCTGGGGCCCGGGGGGCCGCCCCCCTACTCACAGTCCCCTCACAGTCCCCTCACAGTCCCCTCACAGTCCCCCTCACAGTCCCCCCCATGGACGGAACCGGGACCTACTGTGAGGCACTGGGAAAGAAGTGGGAGGAAGCCGGGACAGACCAATATAGCCCAGTATGGACTAGACCAATATAGCCCAGTATGGACTGGAGGGAACTGCGAGGGAACCGCGAGAGAACCCCACAGAACAAACCATGGGGCACGAGAAGGCAGAGAATTAAGAATTAGGGATAGGGAGCCAGAAAAAAAAAAGAAAAAACCAAAGGGAGACAGAGAGCAAAAGGAATCGCAATGCGTACGGAGAGGAGAGAGAAACAATTCTAGCATAGGGTCACGCGGGAGCCAGGGACAGCAAGATGGAGAAAGGACAGAAGCTACAGGCTACAGGGCAGAGAGGGAAGAATTAATGAATAGACACAGAGAGCTGGGCAGAAAGAGATGGAGAAAGGCTAAGATCACACGGCCTACAGGAAGAGAGAAGAGAGGGAGGAATTTAAAAACAGGGGCAAGAAGCAGAGAGAGGGAGAGAGAAGCAACAATAAAATGGGGACAAGCCACAGGGCAGCGAGGAGGGAATCAATGAATAAGAACACGAGACCAAAGAGAACACAATGTAGAATGGAAAAAAGGAACAGCGGCCTACAGGGAAGGAGGAATTAAAGATCAGGGACTGGGAGGCAGACAGAGACACATGAAGAAACAAGTGAAAAAAAAGAAAAAAACAAACCAACAGCAATGGGCTACAAAGACAGAGAGGGAGGAAATGAGGAAATAAAACATCGCAGCAAGGAGCTGGACAGAGAGAGATGAGGACAAACAAATAGCACGGGTCCACGTGACAGAGAACGTGGAATTAGAACACAGAGAGAGGGAGCCGGACAGAGAGAGAGGCCGAGAGAAACATCTAGACAGGCTACAGCGGGCAGAGGCAGGAATTAAAACCTAGGCACAGGGAGCTGGACAGAGAGAGATGGAGGTCACAGGGAACAGCGGTGGCTGCAGGAAGAACAGGAATTCATGAATAGGGAAAGGGAGCTGGACAGAGAAGAACTCAGAAAGGCAAGAACAGTAGCAGGGTACAGAGCAGAGAAGACAAATTAAAAAGCACGGGGGGAGCGTTGAGGCAGACAGAGAGAGATTAAGAAAAAAGTCACGGGCTACGTGGCAAAGCAGGAGGAAATCAGAAACGAGGATGGGAACCAAGGGAGAGTGTGCTGGTGAAGGATAACGGGCATTAAAAGTGAGGGACGGGGAGCTGGGAAAAGCGAGGCAGAGAAAAACAGAATCACAGAGAGAATCACACAAAGCCAAAAAAGAAGAAACTGAACAACAGGAACAGGTGTAACCAAAGCGATGAAATCAACCAACCAGAGACGGTGTTCCATTACGGGAACATGGAGCGTACCAATCAGCGCACCTGTCGATCTGCATTTTAGTGCCTAGGCGATCGTTAATGTCAGCAGAACAACAGACAACATGCTTCTGTCAGAAAAGGATGACAAAACGCGGTTTCGCTTAGCGGACTGAGAAAACTAGCCAAGACTGCCAAGAGTAAGAGCCGAGAAGCTAAACGGTAATTCCGGCAGGGGGAGATCGCGACCACCGACTCACAGACCACCACCGACCCAAGTAACACCACCTACTCAGAAGAGAACAACGGAAGAGGACAACCGAGCCTGCGCAGTGATTGACATACGGAACGAGCAAGTTTGTACCCATCGCTAGACAAGACAATAATGACTATGTATGAGTATGTAAAATTTTCATCTACAAATTGTACAGGAAAGGTGCGTGAGGTACGCACGCCAGGAGGAGCGATCCCCCGTGCATCCGGCGCCGTGAATATAGAATGCCTGCTCTTTAATACTAAATTGGTGTTGAGGAGTCGTTTCCGATTTTAACGCGTTTTTCGGTAACAGTTTTCGCACCCCAGGTGGGAACCTGCTTTTGAATCTCGACGGATCCGTGGGATCGTGGGACCTGCAGCCGGCCCCGAGGAATTCTCCGGGAGAGCTTCCGATCCCCGGGCCAGAGAATTCTGAGCAAGATCCCCTGGATTGAGGTAAACAAGGCATTCTTTGAAGAAGAAACTTAGGTAGAATAATACGTGGGGTTAGTTTCCCACATAGGATAGGATAGCGGGTTTGAGTCCCACAGGCCTGCCCGTAAGGCGCGGCGAAAGCCACGCAGGGTCGGGGCCAAGAGGTGCCTCGGTTGGTAAGTCTCTGCTAGGCGAAAGCCTGTGGAGCGGGACCCGAGGGTAGGGGAGTCTTCAACAGGGGGTTGAAGTCTCCAGGGATATCTAGCAGGGGGCTACAGATCCCAGTGGCAGATTTCCAGTGAGACCTCTAACGGGGGTTGGAGTCCCTCTGACTAGTATTTGTGATAGTGCACTATCACAACTACTAGTCGACTGGGAGACGGGAGCATTACTGAGTAGGAAACCTATCCCACAGAGAACACCTTTGCGATGTATTTTGAAGCACTGGAAAGACGTCGGGGGCGGTGACCCACTAACTCGGAAACCATTAATTGAATATTGCAATCATTGGTGGCCAACGTATCAATTGGAAGGTGGGCACAAATGGCCAGAACACGAGACATTGCAATATCGTACCATCTTGCAATTAATGTTGTTTTGTAAAAAGGGAAGGCAAATGGGAAGAAGTGGCATATGTTGATTTGTTCTTTACACCGTGGAATCATCCCGAGCAGCAGAAACAGCGTGAGGTATGTCCACAAGATTCTACGGCAATGTTTCTGAAAAGAGGAAAACGTGGTGAGAACTTGAAAGAGTGTTGCTCTACTTGTGATACTGGATACTTCGCTTGATGAAACTGACAAGAAAATAGTATGGAATACAGCCAGAAGGCAGGTGCAGGGAGCACATGCTAACGGGAATTTACAGAGAACAATGAATAAGAATTTTCCATCTACAAATCCCGAGTGGGACCCTAATCAGCCAGGACCCAGGGGAATGTTGACTAGATGTCAGAGAGAGATTTTATTTGGAGTAAGACAAGCAATGCCAAAAGCAATAAATGGGTCAAAATTTATGAAGTGAGACAAGAATTAAGTGAGTCCCCTTCAGCCTTTATGGAAAGACTGAAGGTGACCACCAGAAAATATACTCATTTGAACCCAGAAAAACCAGAAAAAGCAATTCAGCTGGTCTCTATATTCATAAGACAATCAGCCCCAGATGGGGGCGGGGGGAGAGAAAACAACCTTCAGAAACTAGAACAACCTGAATCCAGAGATCTGGGTTAAATGCTTGAAGTAGCTTGGCATGAAGGAGACCAGGGGAATCAACCCTAGCTGAACACCTGGTTACACTGAAGCTACGGAATGAAGAAATAGAATTTTTGGTAGATACGGGAGCCACTTCTTTGGTATTGAATACACGTGAAGAGAAATTTGATCATAAATCAGTAGATGTTGCTAGCGCAACAGGGCAAAGAAAAATTAGCCCCTCTCAGAGCCATTAAAGTTTAAATTGGAGAAGCAATGGGCAACTCACCAGTTTCTGTCTATGCCTGAATGTCCACTGCCTCTGTTATGACGAGATCTATTAGGTCAATTAGATGCTCAAGTAACTTTTAAAGATGGAGAGATTAAATCACTAATACCAGAATCAAAAGCCACAGAGGCGAGAGCGTTTATGTTACAGGATTCCTCCAGGGAGGAACGGGTTCCCGAGGAAGTGGAAAACGTAGTAATTCCTTTGGTTTGAGCGAGCGGAGCTCCGGAGCGATCTAAGTGGGCAGAGCCGGTAAAAGTAACCTTAAAGCCTGGAGCCAAGCCCGTAAGACAAAAACAATACCCTATTAAGCGAGAGGCTCGAAAAGGATTACAGAAGTTAATTATAAAATTTTTCAGAATATGAGCTTTTAGTGGAATGTGAATCAGAATATAGTACTCCTGTGTCGCCAGTAAAGAAATCTAGAGGCAAAGAGTATTAGCTAGTTCACGATTTAAGGGCTATAAATCAGGTGGTCCAAGATATACATCCGGTAGTAGCTAATCCATACACTTTACTGACCTCTTTTAAAGGAGGAGCATAAATGGTTTACTGTACTAGATTTGAAGGACGCCTTCTTTTGCATACCTCCAGGCATAAAAAGTCAAAGCCTATTTGCTTTGCAATGGGAAAGCCCCACCACAGAATGAAAGACACAGCTACCATGGACCGTACTTCCACAAGGATTTAAAATTAGTCCTACGATACTTGAGACTCAGCTGGCAAAAAAAAATTAGAGATATAGAAAAAACAGAACCCAGGGAGAGGCATCTTGTTACAGAATGCGGATGACATTCTGATAGCGGCACAAAGTAAAGAAAAATGTTTTGAAATTTTTAAATTTTCTGGGCCAAGGAAGATGCGGAGTTTCCAGAAACAAAACCCAAATAGGAAAAGAAGCAGCCATTTATTTAGGATTTGAAATATCTCAAAGACAAAGACAATTAGAAAGTGAAAAGAAAGAAACTATTTGTCAAATTCCCGAACCTAGCAGCCCGAAGGAACTGAGAGCTTTTCTGAAAACAATGAAATAGCATCAGCTCTGGATTCTGAACTATAGACTGTATGTAAAACCATTATTTGAGGCATTGAAAGACTCAAAAGGATAAATATTTAACCTGGACGCCCGGATGCCAAACGGCATTCAAAGAACTGAAAAGAGCCTCGATGATGGCCCCTGCATTAGGCCTACCTGATTTCGCTAAACCTTTTCAGTTGTTTGTCCACGAAAGACAACATTTAGCCCTTGGAGTGCTGACACAGCGACTGGGAACCTGGAAGAGACCTGTGGGCTACTTCTCCAAACAACTCGACCACGCGAGTTAAAGATGGCCTAGGTGTTTACGGGCAGTAGCAACGACAGCGCTGCCGATCCGGGAAGCCCCAAAGTTAACAATGGGACAGAAGATGACAGTATATGTCCCGCACATAGCGGTGACTGTTTTAGAACAAAAGGGGGGTCGTTGGCTATCCCTTAGCAGAATGTTGAAATATCAAGTTGTTCTGTTAGAACAAGACGATGTGGAATCGAAGACTACTGCTATACTGAATCCTGCTATGTTTTTAACAACAGAAAACCTTACGGACAATTTAGAACACGATCGCTTGCTAACTATTGAACAAGTCTATTCCAGCAGACCAGACCTGAGACACAAACCTCTGGGAAAATCCTGATCTGGAGTTGTTTACAGATGGAAGAAGCTCTGGGCAAGAAGAGAAGCGAATGGCCGGATATGCTGTCGTTATCGCCGCCGAGGGAACGGAGTCAGGGGTGCTGCCTGCAAACACCTCAGCACAGAAAGCAGTATTGGTAGCATTGAAGCGAGCTCTGCGAATGGCAGAAGGACAAAGGATAAATATCTAGACTGATTCCAAACGTGCATTTGGTGTGATCCACGATCATGGAGCTATTGGGAAGGAGAAAGGACTGCCATCAGCCCAAGAATCATCAATACAGCATAAAGAAGAAATTCTCCAACTTCCGGAAGACGTGCAGAAACCAAAAGAAGTGGCGGTAAAGCGTTGCAAAGCTCATCAATTTGGCCAGACGGCTGTAAACATAAGCAAACGACTGACCGATAAAGCTGCAAAGAGGACTGCAGAGCAAGGTATCCTTGCACTAGTACCAGTAAAACAGATCAGAATTCCAAAGTTGAAACCGAGATATAATAAATTGGATGAGCAATTAGCAGAACAATTGGAAGCATCACAAAACACAGAGAGATGGTAGGTAACACCAGAAAAACAAGTAATAACAACAACCACCCCACAAGTTATGACAGAACTTGCAAAAGAAAACCATGAGCAAACACATTAGGCTGTAGGCGCTACGGTTTTGAGTTTAAAAACATCTGTAGCGTGTGTAGGCATGACAAGAATAGTTAAACCCATAGTAGCTAAGTGTCCAATCTGTCCTAGAAATAATCCCCTGAACCAAAGGAAACAACCTTTAGGAGTAACAAAACAAAAAATTCTCCCAGAAATTATTAGCAAATTAAGTTCTCTGAGTTACCCAGACAAAATAGATAGAGCAGTATTTGTCAGTGCTGATTGACAAATTTTCTAGATGGCCAGAAGCTTTCTCGTGCTGCACCGACAAAGCTAGAGTAGTAGTTAAAACGTTGCTGAAGGAACTAATACCAAGATTTAGAGTGCCAACGGGAATGTCCTCTGATAGAGCACCACATTTTTTTGCAGAGGTACTTCAACAAATTAATAAAATTTTGGGTAGAAAATGGGACCTGCATACACCCTGGAGACCACAATCAAGGGAAAATTTCAGAACATGAAGCAAACACTAAACTGACATAGTGGAATATTATTGATCTAGGATGGAAGTATTGAGAAAATTATTATTTCAGAACTTCCAACAGGGGAAATGTAACCAAAGTGATGAAATCAACCAGAGACGGTGTTCCATTACGGGAACATGGAGCGTACCAATCAGCGCATCTGTCGATCTGCATTTTAGTCCCTAGGCGATCGTTAATGCGAACAGAACAACAGACAACGTGCTTCTGTCAGAAAAGGATGACAAAACGCGGTTTCGCTTAGCGGACTGAGAAAACTAGCCAAGACTGCCAAGAGTAAGAGCCGAGAAGCTAAAAGGTAATTCCGGCAGGGGGAGATCGTGACCACCGACTCACAGACCACCACCGACCCAAGTAACACCACCTACTCAGAAGAGAACAACGGAAGAGGACAACCGAGCCTGCGCAGCGATTTACATACGGAACGAGCAAGTTTGTACCAATCAGCAGACAGGACAATAATGAATATGTATGAATACGTAAAACATTGATCTACAAATTGTACGGGAAAGGTGCGTGAGGTACGCACGCCAGGAGGAGCGATCCCCCGTGCATCCGGCGCCATGAATAAAGAATGCCTGCTCTTTAATACTAAATTGGTGTTGAGGAGTCGTTTCCGATTTTAACGCGTTTTTCGGTAACACAGGGAGTCAGATCAAGAGAGCCAGAGAACAACAAAACACCGACAGGCTACAGGACAGAGCAGGAGGAATAAAAAAAAAAAAAAACGGAGCCAGAGCCAGGCAGAGAGAGGCGGAGAAAGAAAAGGAACCACAGGCTACAGGACAGAGAGAGGGAGGACTGAAAAGACGGGGAGGCAGGGAGACACTCAGAGCGAGATGGAGAAAGAAGGTGCGGGGGGGGGGGGGGGGGGCAAAAAAAAAAGTAAATTTTGCAGCAGGTAAGGAAAGAGAGGGGGCCGGGGGAGAGACAGGGAGGGCCCAGGACGCACAAGAGAGGCAACGGGGCCCCAGTGGCCCAGGACTCACCGCGACTCTCGCTCTCAGCGCTGCTGCACAATTTAGCCGTTCAGATGCTTCTTTCCCCTCCTCTCCTCCCTGCCTCTTCTGCAGCTCCAGACTCTAGGCCGTCCTCCACCTGAAGAGAATACGTGGGTGTCTTACAGCTCTTACCAGATGAGGCTTCTTAGGCACGTAGCCTAGCTCGCTCGTGCACTACACGCCCATACCCAACTCCGGGTTACGCGTACAGACCCTACGGTGCACGTTGGTGCCCTGGCCCGCTGCGGGCTATGAAGGGGGATCCTTCCTCCCCCACCTGCATGGACAGGCTCTCTCTTGCCTGCGGCAGGAAGGCAGCTGGCAGCCAGAGCACCTTCAGTTTCTTCTTCTTTACCTTTCGTTGGCGTCTCCAGCTTCAGCCGAGGCAGCTCCTGTCCGCAGCCGGGAAGGGCTTTGTCTATCCCTTTTCGGCCCTGCGCTGCAAGGACGGCGAGGACGGGCAGAGAGAAGCCACGCGAGCCTGAGACGGCCGCAGGCAACGGCATCCCCGGGGGAAGGACAGACAACCACGTCCTCAGCACGGTCTCTGGGAGAGGGAAGAAGAAACAGCGACCGTCATTACCGTCGATCGACCCTGGCCAAAGCCTCTCCTTCCGCAGGGGCTTCTGGACACACCGCTCCCTCCCCACGCTACTGCTAAGGGCCCCTGCGCCAAGGGGGAATCCAGTGCGCTTGAGGGACGGCTTGCTGCCTTCACGACAGGGCCTGGGGGCGGCCTAAGGCTATGCAGCACGCTTATGGGGAGGTGCCGGAGCTGGGGGCAGGCGCACGGGGCAAGGGGGGCCAGGGGAGGCTGAGCGGGACCTCCGGTGGGCCGGGGAGGCGGCCATCATCTGCGCCCTGGGCACGGGGAAAAGGTCATCGTCCTCCTCCTTTCCCTCTTCCCTTCTGTCAGCTCCCGGGGAACTCACCGCTTCTCGGGAAGCGGCCGCACCCGCAAGCCCCCAGTAATCAACACGAATCCAACCCCAAAAATACACCTCGCATACCGTACGCGCCACGGCCGCCCGGCACCCGAGCGCCGGAAGACCGCGCTTCCCGCCACGCCCGGCGAACCACGTGACAGGGCCGGCAGCCACTGCGCCAGGAATACAGCTCCCGGCATGCTCTGCGGCACAACCCGGCCGCCCGGCAGCCGCAAGGACTACAGCTCCCGGCATGCTCTGCGGCACAACCCGGCCGCCCGGCGGCCGGTTTGATGCGGAGCCACCCAGCATCCCTGCGAGCACAGCTGCAGGCGCAACAGCAGTTACGCAGCCACAACTAGGCACTAAACAAAGGCTTTCCAACACTGGAGGTCTAGAACAGGTAGACATTAGCACAGAAGCACAAGGGGCTCTGTCACCCTGCACAAATCTCCCCGTGCCTACACACGCACACGTTCAGAAGTTAGTTATCAGAAAACGCCCGACTCAGCCATTTGCCACAGTCACGAGACTCACGACATGACACACGAGGTGGGCTCAGAGTTTTAAGGCAAGAAATACCTCCCACGCCCCCCACCCGAGATCTTTCAGGGTCCACACCTGCCATCGCCCCGCACCAAACCTACCCGGCCAAAGGCTTTCAGGTGGCCCGAAACACTGTACACAGAAAATAACCAGGGACAGACCTGCATTGTTCGGAAGCGAACGATGCCCGACCGGGGCTCCTCTGCGGGGCACGGAGCCCCCCGGCCCCGCCCGGAGACACACACCCGCCCCCCGCTGCCCGAACTCACCCACCAGCGCTCTCCGGCCCCCGGACACGGCCGCGCTGCTCTCTTAGGCGGCTGCCGCAGGCGAGGCTCGGGCACCGCCAGGCCTCCAGGCGTCCCGAGGGGCTGCCGGCCACCGCAGGGGATGGCTGCCGGCGGCCGGACCGCCGCGGCGCTCCCCGCCCAGCTCCCAGCAGGCTCCGCCGGCCGCGGGCTTCCCACGCCGGGCCGCAGAGGGGCCCCGGCACCGCACAGGGACGCCTCGCGACCCGGCCGCCACACGCACCGGCCCTTCGGCCTCCACACGCACCGCTCCCGCCCCCGCTCCGCCGCGCCGCGCACGCGCCACCGGAAGCCCGAGCCCCGCGGGGCGGCCCTTAAAGGGCGGCCGGAAGGAACGGCCCCCACCGGCCCCGCCACCGCGCCCAGCCGGTGAGCGCCAGCGCCCCCTGCTGGCCGGGCGGCGCTCAGCTCGCGAGGGCGCCGAGGGCCGGGCGGGGCGGGACGCGCCGGCTCGGGGCCAGCGCCTTCTCGGGGCGAGCGGGAAACCCCTGCGGGCCCCGGTCACGGCCGGGCACAGCCGCGCGCCCTCCGAGAGCTGCTGAACGGGGCTGCCGCTCGTGACACATACCGAGCCGTCTGCGACGGGAGCGGGCAGAGGAGGAAGGGGCCGGCGGCCGCGGGGCCCTGGCCCCAGGCGGGGGGGGGGGGGGGGGGGGGGGGGCTGGGGCCCGGGGGGCCGCCCCCCTACTCACAGTTGCCCCCTCACAGTTGCCCCCTCACAGTTGCCCC
The DNA here is from genome assembly GCF_949628215.1 of Phalacrocorax aristotelis. NCBI lineage: Eukaryota > Metazoa > Chordata > Aves > Suliformes > Phalacrocoracidae > Phalacrocorax > Phalacrocorax aristotelis. The sequence continues at coordinate 222,598 of NW_027441289.1, read as the reverse complement.
CTCACAGTTGCCCCCTCACATTTCATCCCATGGACGGAACCGGGACCTACTGTGAGGCACTGGGAAAGAAGTGGGAGGAAGCCGGGACAGACCAATATAGCCCAGTATGGACTAGACCAATATAGCCCAGTATGGACTAGACCAATATAGCCCAGTATGGACTGGAGGGAACTGCGAGGGAACCGCGAGAGAACCCCACAGAACAAACCATGGGGCACGAGAAGGCAGAGAATTAAGAATTAGGGATAGGGAGCCAGAAAAAAAAAAAGAAAAAAACCAAAGGGAGACAGAGAGCAAAAGGAATCGCAATGCGTACGGAGAGGAGAGAGAAACAATTCTAGCATAGGGTCACGCGGGAGCCAGGGACAGCAAGATGGAGAAAGGACAGAAGCTACAGGCTACAGGGCAGAGAGGGAAGAATTAATGAATAGACACAGAGAGCTGGGCAGAAAGAGATGGAGAAAGGCTAAAGATCACACGGCCTACAGGGAAGAGAGAAGAGAGGGAGGAATTTTAAAAACAGGGGCAAGAAGCCAGAGAGAGGGAGAGAGAAGCAACAATAAAATGGGGACAAGCCACAGGGCAGCGAGGAGGGAATCAATGAATAAGAACACGAGACCAAAGAGAACACAATGTAGAATGGAAAAAAGGAACAGCGGCCTACAGGGAAGGAGGAATTAAAGATCAGGGACTGGGAGGCAGACAGAGACACATGAAGAAACAAGTGAAAAAAAAGAAAAAAACAAACCAACAGCAATGGGCTACAAAGACAGAGAGGGAGGAAATGAGGAAATAAAACATCGCAGCAAGGAGCTGGACAGAGAGAGATGAGGACAAAAACAAATAGCACGGGTCCACGTGACAGAGAACGTGGAATTAGAACACAGAGAGAGGAGCCGACAGAGAGAGAGGCCGAGAGGAAACATCTAGACAGGCTACAGCGGGCAGAGGCAGGAATTAAAACCTAGGCACAGGGAGCTGGACAGAGAGAGATGGAGGTCACAGGGACAGCGGTGGCTGCAGGAGAACAGGAATTCATGAATAGGGAAAGGGAGCTGGACAGAGAAGAACTCAGAAAGGCAAGAACAGTAGCAGGGTACAGAGCAGAGAAGACAAATTAAAAAGCACGGGGGGGAGCGTTGAGGCAGACAGAGAGAGATTAAGAAAAAAGTCACGGGGCTACGTGGCCAAAGCAGGAGGAAATCAGAAACGAGGATGGGAACCAAGGGAGAGTGTGCTGGTGAAGGATAACGGGCATTAAAAGTGAGGGACGGGGAGCTGGGAAAAGCGAGGCAGAGAAAAACAGAATCACAGAGAGAATCACACAAAGCCAAAAAAGAAGAAACTGAACAACAGGAAACAGGTGTAACCAAAGCGATGAAATCAACCAACCAGAGACGGTGTTCCATTACGGGAACATGGAGCGTACCAATCAGCGCACCTGTCGATCTGCATTTTAGTGCCTAGGCGATCGTTAATGTCAGCAGAACAACAGACAACATGCTTCTGTCAGAAAAGGATGACAAAACGCGGTTTCGCTTAGCGGACTGAGAAAACTAGCCAAGACTGCCAAGAGTAAGAGCCGAGAAGCTAAACGGTAATTCCGGCAGGGGGAGATCGCGACCACCGACTCACAGACCACACCGACCCAAGTAACACCACCTACTCAGAAGAGAACAACGGAAGAGAACAACCGAGCCTGCGCAGTGATTGACATACGGAACGAGCAAGTTTGTACCCATCGCTAGACAAGACAATAATGACTATGTATGAGTATGTAAAATTTTCATCTACAAATTGTACAGGAAAGGTGCGTGAGGTACGCACGCCAGGAGGAGCGATCCCTGTGCATCCGGCGCCGTGAATATAGAATGCCTGCTCTTTAATACTAAATTGGTGTTGAGGAGTCGTTTCCGATTTTAACGCGTTTTTCGGTAACAGTTTTCGCACCCCAGGTGGGAACCTGCTTTTGAATCTCGACGGATCCGTGGGATCGTGGGACCTGCAGCCGGCCCCGAGGAATTCTCCGGGAGAGCTTCCGATCCCCGGGCCAGAGAATTCTGAGCAAGATCCCCTGGATTGAGGTAAACAAGGCATTCTTTGAAGAAGAAACTTAGGTAGAATAATACGTGGGGTTAGTTTCCCACATAGGATAGGATAGCGGGTTTGAGTCCCACAGGCCTGCCCGTAAGGCGCGGCGAAAGCCACGCAGGGTCGGGGCCAAGAGGTGCCTCGGTTGGTAAGTCTCTGCTAGGCGAAAGCCTGTGGAGCGGGACCCGAGGGTAGGGGAGTCTTCAACAGGGGGTTGAAGTCTCCAGGGATATCTAGCAGGGGGCTACAGATCCCAGTGGCAGATTTCCAGTGAGACCTCTAACGGGGGTTGGAGTCCCTCTGACTAGTATTTGTGATAGTGCACTATCACAACTACTAGTCGACTGGGAGACGGGAGCATTACTGAGTAGGAAACCTATCCCACAGAGAACACCTTTGCGATGTATTTTGAAGCACTGGAAAGACGTCGGGGGCGGTGACCCACTAACTCGGAAACCATTAATTGAATATTGCAATCATTGGTGGCCAACGTATCAATTGGAAGGTGGGCACAAATGGCCAGAACACGAGACATTGCAATATCGTACCATCTTGCAATTAATGTTGTTTTGTAAAAAGGGAAGGCAAATGGGAAGAAGTGGCATATGTTGATTTGTTCTTTACACCGTGGAATCATCCCGAGCAGCAGAAACAGCGTGAGGTATGTCCACAAGATTCTACGGCAATGTTTCTGAAAAGAGGAAAACGTGGTGAGAACTTGAAAGAGTGTTGCTCTACTTGTGATACTGGATACTTCGCTTGATGAAACTGACAAGAAAATAGTATGGAATACAGCCAGAAGGCAGGTGCAGGGAGCACATGCTAACGGGAATTTACAGAGAACAATGAATAAGAATTTTCCATCTACAAATCCCGAGTGGGACCCTAATCAGCCAGGACCCAGGGGAATGTTGACTAGATGTCAGAGAGAGATTTTATTTGGAGTAAGACAAGCAATGCCAAAAGCAATAAATGGGTCAAAATTTATGAAGTGAGACAAGAATTAAGTGAGTCCCCTTCAGCCTTTATGGAAAGACTGAAGGTGACCACCAGAAAATATACTCATTTGAACCCAGAAAAACCAGAAAAAGCAATTCAGCTGGTCTCTATATTCATAAGACAATCAGCCCCAGATGGGGGCGGGGGGAGAGAAAACAACCTTCAGAAACTAGAACAACCTGAATCCAGAGATCTGGGTTAAATGCTTGAAGTAGCTTGGCATGAAGGAGACCAGGGGAATCAACCCTAGCTGAACACCTGGTTACACTGAAGCTACGGAATGAAGAAATAGAATTTTTGGTAGATACGGGAGCCACTTCTTTGGTATTGAATACACGTGAAGAGAAATTTGATCATAAATCAGTAGATGTTGCTAGCGCAACAGGGCAAAGAAAAATTAGCCCCTCTCAGAGCCATTAAAGTTTAAATTGGAGAAGCAATGGGCAACTCACCAGTTTCTGTCTATGCCTGAATGTCCACTGCCTCTGTTATGACGAGATCTATTAGGTCAATTAGATGCTCAAGTAACTTTTAAAGATGGAGAGATTAAATCACTAATACCAGAATCAAAAGCCACAGAGGCGAGAGCGTTTATGTTACAGGATTCCTCCAGGGAGGAACGGGTTCCCGAGGAAGTGGAAAACGTAGTAATTCCTTTGGTTTGAGCGAGCGGAGCTCCGGAGCGATCTAAGTGGGCAGAGCCGGTAAAAGTAACCTTAAAGCCTGGAGCCAAGCCCGTAAGACAAAAACAATACCCTATTAAGCGAGAGGCTCGAAAAGGATTACAGAAGTTAATTATAAAATTTTTCAGAATATGAGCTTTTAGTGGAATGTGAATCAGAATATAGTACTCCTGTGTCGCCAGTAAAGAAATCTAGAGGCAAAGAGTATTAGCTAGTTCACGATTTAAGGGCTATAAATCAGGTGGTCCAAGATATACATCCGGTAGTAGCTAATCCATACACTTTACTGACCTCTTTTAAAGGAGGAGCATAAATGGTTTACTGTACTAGATTTGAAGGACGCCTTCTTTTGCATACCTCCAGGCATAAAAAGTCAAAGCCTATTTGCTTTGCAATGGGAAAGCCCCACCACAGAATGAAAGACACAGCTACCATGGACCGTACTTCCACAAGGATTTAAAATTAGTCCTACGATACTTGAGACTCAGCTGGCAAAAAAAAATTAGAGATATAGAAAAAACAGAACCCAGGGAGAGGCATCTTGTTACAGAATGCGGATGACATTCTGATAGCGGCACAAAGTAAAGAAAAATGTTTTGAAATTTTTAAATTTTCTGGGCCAAGGAAGATGCGGAGTTTCCAGAAACAAAACCCAAATAGGAAAAGAAGCAGCCATTTATTTAGGATTTGAAATATCTCAAAGACAAAGACAATTAGAAAGTGAAAAGAAAGAAACTATTTGTCAAATTCCCGAACCTAGCAGCCCGAAGGAACTGAGAGCTTTTCTGAAAACAATGAAATAGCATCAGCTCTGGATTCTGAACTATAGACTGTATGTAAAACCATTATTTGAGGCATTGAAAGACTCAAAAGGATAAATATTTAACCTGGACGCCCGGATGCCAAACGGCATTCAAAGAACTGAAAAGAGCCTCGATGATGGCCCCTGCATTAGGCCTACCTGATTTCGCTAAACCTTTTCAGTTGTTTGTCCACGAAAGACAACATTTAGCCCTTGGAGTGCTGACACAGCGACTGGGAACCTGGAAGAGACCTGTGGGCTACTTCTCCAAACAACTCGACCACGCGAGTTAAAGATGGCCTAGGTGTTTACGGGCAGTAGCAACGACAGCGCTGCCGATCCGGGAAGCCCCAAAGTTAACAATGGGACAGAAGATGACAGTATATGTCCCGCACATAGCGGTGACTGTTTTAGAACAAAAGGGGGGTCGTTGGCTATCCCTTAGCAGAATGTTGAAATATCAAGTTGTTCTGTTAGAACAAGACGATGTGGAATCGAAGACTACTGCTATACTGAATCCTGCTATGTTTTTAACAACAGAAAACCTTACGGACAATTTAGAACACGATCGCTTGCTAACTATTGAACAAGTCTATTCCAGCAGACCAGACCTGAGACACAAACCTCTGGGAAAATCCTGATCTGGAGTTGTTTACAGATGGAAGAAGCTCTGGGCAAGAAGAGAAGCGAATGGCCGGATATGCTGTCGTTATCGCCGCCGAGGGAACGGAGTCAGGGGTGCTGCCTGCAAACACCTCAGCACAGAAAGCAGTATTGGTAGCATTGAAGCGAGCTCTGCGAATGGCAGAAGGACAAAGGATAAATATCTAGACTGATTCCAAACGTGCATTTGGTGTGATCCACGATCATGGAGCTATTGGGAAGGAGAAAGGACTGCCATCAGCCCAAGAATCATCAATACAGCATAAAGAAGAAATTCTCCAACTTCCGGAAGACGTGCAGAAACCAAAAGAAGTGGCGGTAAAGCGTTGCAAAGCTCATCAATTTGGCCAGACGGCTGTAAACATAAGCAAACGACTGACCGATAAAGCTGCAAAGAGGACTGCAGAGCAAGGTATCCTTGCACTAGTACCAGTAAAACAGATCAGAATTCCAAAGTTGAAACCGAGATATAATAAATTGGATGAGCAATTAGCAGAACAATTGGAAGCATCACAAAACACAGAGAGATGGTAGGTAACACCAGAAAAACAAGTAATAACAACAACCACCCCACAAGTTATGACAGAACTTGCAAAAGAAAACCATGAGCAAACACATTAGGCTGTAGGCGCTACGGTTTTGAGTTTAAAAACATCTGTAGCGTGTGTAGGCATGACAAGAATAGTTAAACCCATAGTAGCTAAGTGTCCAATCTGTCCTAGAAATAATCCCCTGAACCAAAGGAAACAACCTTTAGGAGTAACAAAACAAAAAATTCTCCCAGAAATTATTAGCAAATTAAGTTCTCTGAGTTACCCAGACAAAATAGATAGAGCAGTATTTGTCAGTGCTGATTGACAAATTTTCTAGATGGCCAGAAGCTTTCTCGTGCTGCACCGACAAAGCTAGAGTAGTAGTTAAAACGTTGCTGAAGGAACTAATACCAAGATTTAGAGTGCCAACGGGAATGTCCTCTGATAGAGCACCACATTTTTTTGCAGAGGTACTTCAACAAATTAATAAAATTTTGGGTAGAAAATGGGACCTGCATACACCCTGGAGACCACAATCAAGGGAAAATTTCAGAACATGAAGCAAACACTAAACTGACATAGTGGAATATTATTGATCTAGGATGGAAGTATTGAGAAAATTATTATTTCAGAACTTCCAAACAGGGGAAATGTAACCAAAGTGATGAAATCAACCAGAGACGGTGTTCCATTACGGGAACATGGAGCGTACCAATCAGCGCATCTGTCGATCTGCATTTTAGTCCCTAGGCGATCGTTAATGCGAACAGAACAACAGACAACGTGCTTCTGTCAGAAAAGGATGACAAAACGCGGTTTCGCTTAGCGGACTGAGAAAACTAGCCAAGACTGCCAAGAGTAAGAGCCGAGAAGCTAAAAGGTAATTCCGGCAGGGGGAGATCGTGACCACCGACTCACAGACCACCACCGACCCAAGTAACACCACCTACTCAGAAGAGAACAACGGAAGAGGACAACCGAGCCTGCGCAGCGATTTACATACGGAACGAGCAAGTTTGTACCAATCAGCAGACAGGACAATAATGAATATGTATGAATACGTAAAACATTGATCTACAAATTGTACGGGAAAGGTGCGTGAGGTACGCACGCCAGGAGGAGCGATCCCCCGTGCATCCGGCGCCATGAATAAAGAATGCCTGCTCTTTAATACTAAATTGGTGTTGAGGAGTCGTTTCCGATTTTAACGCGTTTTTCGGTAACACAGGGAGTCAGATCAAGAGAGCCAGAGAACAACAAAACACCGACAGGCTACAGGACAGAGCAGGAGGAATAAAAAAAAAAAAAAAACGGAGCCAGAGCCAGGCAGAGAGAGGCGGAGAAAGAAAAAGGAACCACAGGCTACAGGACAGAGAGAGGGAGGACTGAAAAGACGGGGAGGCAGGGAGACACTCAGAGCGAGATGGAGAAAGAAGGTGCGGGGGGGGGGGGGGGGGGCAAAAAAAAAAGTAAATTTTGCAGCAGGTAAGGAAAGAGAGGGGGCCGGGGGAGAGACAGGGAGGGCCCAGGACGCACAAGAGAGGCAACGGGGCCCCAGTGGCCCAGGACTCACCGCGACTCTCGCTCTCAGCGCTGCTGGCACAATTTAGCCGTTCAGATGCTTCTTTCCCCTCCTCTCCTCCCTGCCTCTTCTGCAGCTCCAGACTCTAGGCCGTCCTCCACCTGAAGAGAATACGTGGGTGTCTTACAGCTCTTACCAGATGAGGCTTCTTAGGCACGTAGCCTAGCTCGCTCGTGCACTACACGCCCATACCCAACTCCGGGTTACGCGTACAGACCCTACGGTGCACGTTGGTGCCCTGGCCCGCTGCGGGCTATGAAGGGGGATCCTTCCTCCCCCACCTGCATGGACAGGCTCTCTCTTGCCTGCGGCAGGAAGGCAGCTGGCAGCCAGAGCACCTTCAGTTTCTTCTTCTTTACCTTTCGTTGGCGTCTCCAGCTTCAGCCGAGGCAGCTCCTGTCCGCAGCCGGGAAGGGCTTTGTCTATCCCTTTTCGGCCCTGCGCTGCAAGGACGGCGAGGACGGGCAGAGAGAAGCCACGCGAGCCTGAGACGGCCGCAGGCAACGGCATCCCCGGGGGAAGGACAGACAACCACGTCCTCAGCACGGTCTCTGGGAGAGGGAAAGAAGAAACAGCGACCGTCATTACCGTCGATCGACCCTGGCCAAAGCCTCTCCTTCCGCAGGGGCTTCTGGACACACCGCTCCCTCCCCACGCTACTGCTAAGGGCCCCTGCGCCAAGGGGGAATCCAGTGCGCTTGAGGGACGGCTTGCTGCCTTCACGACAGGGCCTGGGGGCGGCCTAAGGCTATGCAGCACGCTTATGGGGAGGTGCCGGAGCTGGGGGCAGGCGCACGGGGCAAGGGGGGCCAGGGGAGGCTGAGCGGGACCTCCGGTGGGCCGGGGAGGCGGCCATCATCTGCGCCCTGGGCACGGGGAAAAGGTCATCGTCCTCCTCCTTTCCCTCTTCCCTTCTGTCAGCTCCCGGGGAACTCACCGCTTCTCGGGAAGCGGCCGCACCCGCAAGCCCCCAGTAATCAACACGAATCCAACCCCAAAAATACACCTCGCATACCGTACGCGCCACGGCCGCCCGGCACCCGAGCGCCGGAAGACCGCGCTTCCCGCCACGCCCGGCGAACCACGTGACAGGGCCGGCAGCCACTGCGCCAGGAATACAGCTCCCGGCATGCTCTGCGGCACAACCCGGCCGCCCGGCAGCCGCAAGGACTACAGCTCCCGGCATGCTCTGCGGCACAACCCGGCCGCCCGGCGGCCGGTTTGATGCGGAGCCACCCAGCATCCCTGCGAGCACAGCTGCAGGCGCAACAGCAGTTACGCAGCCACAACTAGGCACTAAACAAAGGCTTTCCAACACTGGAGGTCTAGAACAGGTAGACATTAGCACAGAAGCACAAGGGGCTCTGTCACCCTGCACAAATCTCCCCGTGCCTACACACGCACACGTTCAGAAGTTAGTTATCAGAAAACGCCCGACTCAGCCATTTGCCACAGTCACGAGACTCACGACATGACACACGAGGTGGGCTCAGAGTTTTAAGGCAAGAAATACCTCCCACGCCCCCCACCCGAGATCTTTCAGGGTCCACACCTGCCATCGCCCCGCACCAAACCTACCCGGCCAAAGGCTTTCAGGTGGCCCGAAACACTGTACACAGAAAATAACCAGGGACAGACCTGCATTGTTCGGAAGCGAACGATGCCCGACCGGGGCTCCTCTGCGGGGCACGGAGCCCCCCGGCCCCGCCCGGAGACACACACCCGCCCCCCGCTGCCCGAACTCACCCACCAGCGCTCTCCGGCCCCCGGACACGGCCGCGCTGCTCTCTTAGGCGGCTGCCGCAGGCGAGGCTCGGGCACCGCCAGGCCTCCAGGCGTCCCGAGGGGCTGCCGGCCACCGCAGGGGATGGCTGCCGGCGGCCGGACCGCCGCGGCGCTCCCCGCCCAGCTCCCAGCAGGCTCCGCCGGCCGCGGGCTTCCCACGCCGGGCCGCAGAGGGGCCCCGGCACCGCACAGGGACGCCTCGCGACCCGGCCGCCACACGCACCGGCCCTTCGGCCTCCACACGCACCGCTCCCGCCCCCGCTCCGCCGCGCCGCGCACGCGCCACCGGAAGCCCGAGCCCCGCGGGGCGGCCCTTAAAGGGCGGCCGGAAGGAACGGCCCCCACCGGCCCCGCCACCGCGCCCAGCCGGTGAGCGCCAGCGCCCCCTGCTGGCCGGGCGGCGCTCAGCTCGCGAGGGCGCCGAGGGCCGGGCGGGGCGGGACGCGCCGGCTCGGGGCCAGCGCCTTCTCGGGGCGAGCGGGAAACCCCTGCGGGCCCCGGTCACGGCCGGGCACAGCCGCGCGCCCTCCGAGAGCTGCTGAACGGGGCTGCCGCTCGTGACACATACCGAGCCGTCTGCGACGGGAGCGGGCAGAGGAGGAAGGGGCCGGCGGCCGCGGGGCCCTGGCCCCAGGCGGGGGGGGGGGGGGGGGGGGGGGGCTGGGGCCCGGGGGGCCGCCCCCCTACTCACAGTTGCCCCCTCACAGTTGCCCCCTCACAGTTGCCCCCTCACAGTTGCCCCCTCACATTTCATCCCATGGACGGAACCGGGACCTACTGTGAGGCACTGGGAAAGAAGTGGGAGGAAGCCGGGACAGACCAATATAGCCCAGTATGGACTAGACCAATATAGCCCAGTATGGACTAGACCAATATAGCCCAGTATGGACTGGAGGGAACTGCGAGGGAACCGCGAGAGAACCCCACAGAACAAACCATGGGGCACGAGAAGGCAGAGAATTAAGAATTAGGGATAGGGAGCCAGAAAAAAAAAAGAAAAAAACCAAAGGGAGACAGAGAGCAAAAGGAATCGCAATGCGTACGGAGAGGAGAGAGAAACAATTCTAGCATAGGGTCACGCGGGAGCCAGGGACAGCAAGATGGAGAAAGGACAGAAGCTACAGGCTACAGGGCAGAGAGGGAAGAATTAATGAATAGACACAGAGAGCTGGGCAGAAAGAGATGGAGAAAGGCTAAAGATCACACGGCCTACAGGGAAGAGAGAAGAGAGGGAGGAATTTTAAAAACAGGGGCAAGAAGCCAGAGAGAGGGAGAGAGAAGCAACAATAAAATGGGGACAAGCCACAGGGCAGCGAGGAGGGAATCAATGAATAAGAACACGAGACCAAAGAGAACACAATGTAGAATGGAAAAAAGGAACAGCGGCCTACAGGGAAGGAGGAATTAAAGATCAGGGACTGGGAGGCAGACAGAGACACATGAAGAAACAAGTGAAAAAAAAGAAAAAAACAAACCAACAGCAATGGGCTACAAAGACAGAGAGGGAGGAAATGAGGAAATAAAACATCGCAGCAAGGAGCTGGACAGAGAGAGATGAGGACAAACAAATAGCACGGGTCCACGTGACAGAGAACGTGGAATTAGAACACAGAGAGAGGGAGCCGGACAGAGAGAGAGGCCGAGAGAAACATCTAGACAGGCTACAGCGGGCAGAGGCAGGAATTAAAACCTAGGCACAGGGAGCTGGACAGAGAGAGATGGAGGTCACAGGGAACAGCGGTGGCTGCAGGAAGAACAGGAATTCATGAATAGGGAAAGGGAGCTGGACAGAGAAGAACTCAGAAAGGCAAGAACAGTAGCAGGGTACAGAGCAGAGAAGACAAATTAAAAAGCACGGGGGGAGCGTTGAGGCAGACAGAGAGAGATTAAGAAAAAAGTCACGGGCTACGTGGCAAAGCAGGAGGAAATCAGAAACGAGGATGGGAACCAAGGGAGAGTGTGCTGGTGAAGGATAACGGGCATTAAAAGTGAGGGACGGGGAGCTGGGAAAAGCGAGGCAGAGAAAAACAGAATCACAGAGAGAATCACACAAAGCCAAAAAAGAAGAAACTGAACAACAGGAACAGGTGTAACCAAAGCGATGAAATCAACCAACCAGAGACGGTGTTCCATTACGGGAACATGGAGCGTACCAATCAGCGCACCTGTCGATCTGCATTTTAGTGCCTAGGCGATCGTTAATGTCAGCAGAACAACAGACAACATGCTTCTGTCAGAAAAGGATGACAAAACGCGGTTTCGCTTAGCGGACTGAGAAAACTAGCCAAGACTGCCAAGAGTAAGAGCCGAGAAGCTAAACGGTAATTCCGGCAGGGGGAGATCGCGACCACCGACTCACAGACCACCACCGACCCAAGTAACACCACCTACTCAGAAGAGAACAACGGAAGAGAACAACCGAGCCTGCGCAGTGATTGACATACGGAACGAGCAAGTTTGTACCCATCGCTAGACAAGACAATAATGACTATGTATGAGTATGTAAAATTTTCATCTACAAATTGTACAGGAAAGGTGCGTGAGGTACGCACGCCAGGAGGAGCGATCCCCTGTGCATCCGGCGCCGTGAATATAGAATGCCTGCTCTTTAATACTAAATTGGTGTTGAGGAGTCGTTTCCGATTTTAACGCGTTTTTCGGTAACAGTTTTCGCACCCCAGGTGGGAACCTGCTTTTGAATCTCGACGGATCCGTGGGATCGTGGGACCTGCAGCCGGCCCCGAGGAATTCTCCGGGAGAGCTTCCGATCCCCGGGCCAGAGAATTCTGAGCAAGATCCCCTGGATTGAGGTAAACAAGGCATTCTTTGAAGAAGAAACTTAGGTAGAATAATACGTGGGGTTAGTTTCCCACATAGGATAGGATAGCGGGTTTGAGTCCCACAGGCCTGCCCGTAAGGCGCGGCGAAAGCCACGCAGGGTCGGGGCCAAGAGGTGCCTCGGTTGGTAAGTCTCTGCTAGGCGAAAGCCTGTGGAGCGGGACCCGAGGGTAGGGGAGTCTTCAACAGGGGGTTGAAGTCTCCAGGGATATCTAGCAGGGGGCTACAGATCCCAGTGGCAGATTTCCAGTGAGACCTCTAACGGGGGTTGGAGTCCCTCTGACTAGTATTTGTGATAGTGCACTATCACAACTACTAGTCGACTGGGAGACGGGAGCATTACTGAGTAGGAAACCTATCCCACAGAGAACACCTTTGCGATGTATTTTGAAGCACTGGAAAGACGTCGGGGGCGGTGACCCACTAACTCGGAAACCATTAATTGAATATTGCAATCATTGGTGGCCAACGTATCAATTGGAAGGTGGGCACAAATGGCCAGAACACGAGACATTGCAATATCGTACCATCTTGCAATTAATGTTGTTTTGTAAAAAGGGAAGGCAAATGGGAAGAAGTGGCATATGTTGATTTGTTCTTTACACCGTGGAATCATCCCGAGCAGCAGAAACAGCGTGAGGTATGTCCACAAGATTCTACGGCAATGTTTCTGAAAAGAGGAAAACGTGGTGAGAACTTGAAAGAGTGTTGCTCTACTTGTGATACTGGATACTTCGCTTGATGAAACTGACAAGAAAATAGTATGGAATACAGCCAGAAGGCAGGTGCAGGGAGCACATGCTAACGGGAATTTACAGAGAACAATGAATAAGAATTTTCCATCTACAAATCCCGAGTGGGACCCTAATCAGCCAGGACCCAGGGGAATGTTGACTAGATGTCAGAGAGAGATTTTATTTGGAGTAAGACAAGCAATGCCAAAAGCAATAAATGGGTCAAAATTTATGAAGTGAGACAAGAATTAAGTGAGTCCCCTTCAGCCTTTATGGAAAGACTGAAGGTGACCACCAGAAAATATACTCATTTGAACCCAGAAAAACCAGAAAAAGCAATTCAGCTGGTCTCTATATTCATAAGACAATCAGCCCCAGATGGGGGCGGGGGGAGAGAAAACAACCTTCAGAAACTAGAACAACCTGAATCCAGAGATCTGGGTTAAATGCTTGAAGTAGCTTGGCATGAAGGAGACCAGGGGAATCAACCCTAGCTGAACACCTGGTTACACTGAAGCTACGGAATGAAGAAATAGAATTTTTGGTAGATACGGGAGCCACTTATTTGGTATTGAATACACGTGAAGAGAAATTTGATCATAAATCAGTAGATGTTGCTAGCGCAACAGGGCAAAGAAAAATTAGCCCCTCTCAGAGCCATTAAAGTTTAAATTGGAGAAGCAATGGGCAACTCACCAGTTTCTGTCTATGCCTGAATGTCCACTGCCTCTGTTATGACGAGATCTATTAGGTCAATTAGATGCTCAAGTAACTTTTAAAGATGGAGAGATTAAATCACTAATACCAGAATCAAAAGCCACAGAGGCGAGAGCGTTTATGTTACAGGATTCCTCCAGGGAGGAACGGGTTCCCGAGGAAGTGGAAAACGTAGTAATTCCTTTGGTTTGAGCGAGCGGAGCTCCAGAGCGATCTAAGTGGGCAGAGCCGGTAAAAGTAACCTTAAAGCTTGGAGCCAAGCCCGTAAGACAAAAACAATACCCTATTAAGCGAGAGGCTCGAAAAGGATTACAGAAGTTAATTATAAAATTTTTCAGAATATGAGCTTTTAGTGGAATGTGAATCAGAATATAGTACTCCTGTGTCGCCAGTAAAGAAATCTAGAGGCAAAGAGTATTAGCTAGTTCACGATTTAAGGGCTATAAATCAGGTGGTCCAAGATATACATCCGGTAGTAGCTAATCCATACACTTTACTGACCTCTTTTAAAGGAGGAGCATAAATGGTTTACTGTACTAGATTTGAAGGACGCCTTCTTTTGCATACCTCCAGGCATAAAAAGTCAAAGCCTATTTGCTTTGCAATGGGAAAGCCCCACCACAGAATGAAAGACACAGCTACCATGGACCGTACTTCCACAAGGATTTAAAATTAGTCCTACGATACTTGAGACTCAGCTGGCAAAAAAAAATTAGAGATATAGAAAAAACAGAACCCAGGGAGAGGCATCTTGTTACAGAATGCGGATGACATTCTGATAGCGGCACAAAGTAAAGAAAAATGTTTTGAAATTTTTAAATTTTCTGGGCCAAGGAAGATGCGGAGTTTCCAGAAACAAAACCCAAATAGGAAAAGAAGCAGCCATTTATTTAGGATTTGAAATATCTCAAAGACAAAGACAATTAGAAAGTGAAAAGAAAGAAACTATTTGTCAAATTCCCGAACCTAGCAGCCCGAAGGAACTGAGAGCTTTTCTGAAAACAATGAAATAGCATCAGCTCTGGATTCTGAACTATAGACTGTATGTAAAACCATTATTTGAGGCATTGAAAGACTCAAAAGGATAAATATTTAACCTGGACGCCCGGATGCCAAACGGCATTCAAAGAACTGAAAAGAGCCTCGATGATGGCCCCTGCATTAGGCCTACCTGATTTCGCTAAACCTTTTCAGTTGTTTGTCCACGAAAGACAACATTTAGCCCTTGGAGTGCTGACACAGCGACTGGGAACCTGGAAGAGACCTGTGGGCTACTTCTCCAAACAACTCGACCACGCGAGTAAAAGATGGCCTAGGTGTTTACGGGCAGTAGCAACGACAGCGCTGCCGATCCGGGAAGCCCCAAAGTTAACAATGGGACAGAAGATGACAGTATATGTCCCGCACATAGCGGTGACTGTTTTAGAACAAAAGGGGGGTCGTTGGCTATCCCTTAGCAGAATGTTGAAATATCAAGTTGTTCTGTTAGAACAAGACGATGTGGAATCGAAGACTACTGCTATACTGAATCCTGCTATGTTTTTAACAACAGAAAACCTTACGGACAATTTAGAACACGATCGCTTGCTAACTATTGAACAAGTCTATTCCAGCAGACCAGACCTGAGACACAAACCTCTGGGAAAATCCTGATCTGGAGTTGTTTACAGATGGAAGAAGCTCTGGGCGAGAAGAGAAGCGAATGGCCGGATATGCTGTCGTTATCGCCGCCGAGGGAACGGAGTCAGGGGTGCTGCCTGCAAACACCTCAGCACAGAAAGCAGTATTGGTAGCATTGAAGCGAGCTCTGCGAATGGCAGAAGGACAAAGGATAAATATCTAGACTGATTCCAAACGTGCATTTGGTGTGATCCACGATCATGGAGCTATTGGGAAGGAGAAAGGACTGCCATCAGCCCAAGAATCATCAATACAGCATAAAGAAGAAATTCTCCAACTTCCGGAAGACGTGCAGAAACCAAAAGAAGTGGCGGTAAAGCGTTGCAAAGCTCATCAATTTGGCCAGACGGCTGTAAACATAAGCAAACGACTGACCGATAAAGCTGCAAAGAGGACTGCAGAGCAAGGTATCCTTGCACTAGTACCAGTAAAACAGATCAGAATTCCAAAGTTGAAACCGAGATATAATAAATTGGATGAGCAATTAGCAGAACAATTGGAAGCATCACAAAACACAGAGAGATGGTAGGTAACACCAGAAAAACAAGTAATAACAACAACCACCCCACAAGTTATGACAGAACTTGCAAAAGAAAACCATGAGCAAACACATTAGGCTGTAGGCGCTACGGTTTTGAGTTTAAAAACATCTGTAGCGTGTGTAGGCATGACAAGAATAGTTAAACCCATAGTAGCTAAGTGTCCAATCTGTCCTAGAAATAATCCCCTGAACCAAAGGAAACAACCTTTAGGAGTAACAAAACAAAAAATTCTCCCGGAAATTATTAGCAAATTAAGTTCTCTGAGTTACCCAGACAAAATAGATAGAGCAGTATTTGTCAGTGCTGATTGACAAATTTTCTAGATGGCCAGAAGCTTTCTCGTGCTGCACCGACAAAGCTAGAGTAGTAGTTAAAACGTTGCTGAAGGAAATAATACCAAGATTTAGAGTGCCAACGGGAATGTCCTCTGATAGAGCACCACATTTTTTTGCAGAGGTACTTCAACAAATTAATAAAATTTTGGGTAGAAAATGGGACCTGCATACACCCTGGAGACCACAATCAAGGGAAAATTTCAGAACATGAAGCAAACACTAAACTGACATAGTGGAATATTATTGATCTAGGATGGAAGTATTGAGAAAATTATTATTTCAGAACTTCCAAACAGGGGAAATGTAACCAAAGTGATGAAATCAACCAGAGACGGTGTTCCATTACGGGAACATGGAGCGTACCAATCAGCGCATCTGTCGATCTGCATTTTAGTCCCTAGGCGATCGTTAATGCGAACAGAACAACAGACAACGTGCTTCTGTCAGAAAAGGATGACAAAACGCGGTTTCGCTTAGCGGACTGAGAAAACTAGCCAAGACCGCCAAGAGTAAGAGCCGAGAAGCTAAAAGGTAATTCCGGCAGGGGGAGATCGCGACCACCGACTCACAGACCACCACCGACCCAAGTAACAGAAGAGAACAACGGAAGAGGACAACCGAGCCTGCGCAGCGATTTACATACAGAACCAGCAAGTTTGTACCAATCAGCAGACAGGACAATAATGAATATGTATGAATACGTAAAACATTGATCTACAAATTGTACGGGAAAGGTGCGTGAGGTACACACGCCAGGAGGAGCGATCCCCCGTGCATTCGGCGCCGCGAATAAAGAATGCCTGCTCTTTAATACTAAATTGGTGTTGAGGAGTCGTTTCCGATTTTAACGCGTTTTTCGGTAACACAGGGAGTCAGATCAAGAGAGCCAGAGAACAACAAAACACCGACAGGCTACAGGACAGAGCAGGAGGAATAAAAAAAAAAAAAAAACGGAGCCAGAGCCAGGCAGAGAGAGGCGGAGAAAGAAAAAGGAACCACAGGCTACAGGACAGAGAGAGGGAGGACTGAAAAGACAGGGAGGCAAGGAGACACTCAGAGCGAGATGGAGAAAGAAGGTGCGGTGGGGGGGGCCGCAAAAAAAAAAAGTAAATTTTGCAGCAGGTAAGGAAAGAGAGGGGGCCGGGGGAGAGACAGGGAGGGCCCAGGACGCACAAGAGAGGCAACGGGGCCCCAGTGGCCCAGGACTCACCGCGACTCTCGCTCTCAGCGCTGCTGGCACAATTTAGCCGTTCAGATGCTTCTTTCCCCTCCTCTCCTCCCTGCCTCTTCTGCAGCTCCAGACTCTAGGCCGTCCTCCACCTGAAGAGAATACGTGGGTGTCTTACAGCTCTTACCAGATGAGGCTTCCTAGGCACGTAGCCTAGCTCGCCCGTGCTGGAGCTGGGGGCAGGCGCACGGGGCAAGGGGGGCCAGGGGAGGCTGAGGGGGAGCTCTGGTGAGCTGGGGAGTCGGCCATCTTCTGCACCCAGAAGCTGCAGGGGGAAAAGGTCATCATCCTCCTCCTCCTTTCCCTCTTCCCTTCTATCAGCTCCCGGGTAACTCCTAGGGCTGCCCTCACCCGCTCGCCTTTAGCATACCAGAAGCCTGCCTCGGCGGGTCGTTTGAAGCTTCCCATCCCACCAGCCCCAGTAGTACAGGCACACAAGGAGATACCCCTGCACCCACCAAAGGGGCTCGCTCACCTCGCCGGCAGCCCTAGGCCTCACCCGACACAGGGAATCGTGTCCGACACACCACCACGCTGCAGCAAGAGCAGAGGAGGCCTTTCCTTAC
The DNA here is from genome assembly GCF_949628215.1 of Phalacrocorax aristotelis. NCBI lineage: Eukaryota > Metazoa > Chordata > Aves > Suliformes > Phalacrocoracidae > Phalacrocorax > Phalacrocorax aristotelis. The sequence continues at coordinate 204,820 of NW_027441289.1, read as the reverse complement.
CAGGAAGCAGCAACGAGCACGGCGGCATCACCTCGCAGGCACTGCAGCATCGCAGGGCTGTTACCTGCGGAGAGAGCAATGGGGATCACAGGGACGCCACCGCGCGTGCGCGGCTCCCGGGCTCAGTACCCAATTCTGGTCGCTGGGCAGCAGCATTATCTGAATTACTCTTCTCGATTAATACCATCCAGAAACCGTAACTTGGCTGCATCCACAGAGCTTCTATTCCTCTGCACCTTTCCCCCTCGCAGCCCCAGCAGCGCCGTTCATTGCCTCTGCACCAAACAGCAAAGTGTCTCGAGGGAGGAGAAGCAGCACAGCAAACCTGGGGAACAAGGTCGGGTTCCCACCCCCGCAGAATAAGCCCCAGGAACTGCTTGTAGGCATGTGGCATCAGGGTTGTGATCGGGTTTTGGTTTGGTTTTCTTTTTTTTTCCCCCGCCTTCTTTACATAATGTAATAATTGGGGTTGCTTTTCCAAACTACTGAGTTCTGTGGGGATTTTTTGTGCTTTTGCCCTACAAAAAATGGTCATTTTCACTTTCGGTTTTGTGCATGAGAATGGTTGGCGGGTGCTTTTAGGTTGTTGTTCCTTCCCCCCACCCCCTTTTTTTTTTTCCTTTCCAGCCGCACAAATCCAGCTGGAGTTGGCTTTCCCAGAAGCCCCAAGTTGTTTTCTTTCCACCAGAATTCTTCCTGTATTTTCACCCCTCATTGCAGGCCCAGAGTCAAGGGGTTTGAGGTATTTTTGTGCCCAGGCAGCAGCTCCCAGGCTGCATAAGCAGCCCCACAGGGGGAAGTCCCCGTTTGAGGGAATCGGCCCCAAATTGGGATGGGAAAGTGAAGAGAAGGAGAAAAAACCCTGAATAACCTGAAAAAGAACACCTACTCCAGCCCACCAAGCACCGGTCACCTTGCCTGACTCACCTCCAGGGCCCAGATCACGCTCGGCTCATCGCTTAGCACCCTCAGATCACAAAAAAAAAAAAAAAAAAGAGTAAAACCCATAATGGAGCCCTATAGCCATCAGTCACATCTTCCCTCCAGTACTACACACAGACTCACCTTCTTACAGCGCTCCCCTGGGCTCTCCTCCGTTGCCCTGCACGACTCATCCATCTGCACCTGGAAAAACAGTGTTACTGAACAAGTCACCTGGAGGCACAGCAACAGCTTAACCATTCCACAGCTCCTGCGCCCACGTAGGAATACCATCTAGAGCCCAACTACAGCCTGCCGTTAAAGGAAATGCATTAAATCAAACGTTAAGCCCTCGCACGTACAAGCCGGAACAGCAAAAACACGGCACGCTCGCGCACCCAGGGCGCAGCCCGACGGAGGTCCACGCGCACCTCGCCGGTTTGATGCGGAGCCACCCAGCATCCCTGCGAGCACAGCTGCAGGCGCAACAGCAGTTTCACCTACACCCATCTCAGCGCGCAGCGCTTCTGAAGCTTTAAGCTGAAAGCCCTACCTTGACGCTTGGCCACACTAGAAGCGAGCCGTAGCTAGGACTCCACAGAAACACAGCAACACAAATTGCACACCCACAGCGGCGACAGCCTTGCAACTACTTAGACCAGGAACAACAGAGGAAAGTAAAACAGCTTCATCACCCGCACAGGAAAAGCGGCAGACGGAGGCAAAGGGTCAGCATTCATAGCCCTTACAGAACACAGGCGTTCTCTCTCCTTCCATTCCTAAACCCATCCCTTAGGTCTAAATATCGCAGCCCTGCTGTGGCAATAGCGAGAGCGGGGAACGAGAGCCCTGCCGCCGGCCATTTGTGCGGCAGGACACAAAAACAGAGGGACATGTTTTGCCACACACAACCCTGAATCTCCTGAAAAGTTATGTTTACCAAAAATAGGCATTTGGAACATATTGCCAAAAACAAAACATTCGGCAATAAAACTTTTATGTGTTTGACACCCGCACATTTTTTGGGAACTTACTATTTGCTTCCTGGTTTTGCTGGTCTTCCCTCAGAAGTTCTACCTGCAGCCAAGTTATTCCCACCCGCCCGACCGGTTCAAGCATTCACCTTCCTGGTATTACCAGCACATTGAGACACAGGCGAGGAACTTAACTGCTCTTCTAAAACTATCCAAATGACAATTACAGCCCTGAAAGAGGAGTGGAAGAGAAGAACAGGAGAGATCAGGCAGCAAAAATGCTCTGCAGGCTGCTGCCAGCCAACACTGCACTCTTTTGTTAAAGCCACCCCGCCCCCCCAAATGCAAACAAAAAAACCCCCCATGACTTCATGAAGTGCGTGGTTTTTTTTTCTTTTCAGTAGTCCTTTTGGAGCTCATCCCTGTCTCAGCATCTTGTCTTGTCAGAGCATGAAGTGCAGATGATCTGTATCCCGATGACATTTGCATGGGATGAATACGTTTTCAGAAATAGACCCGATCCGTGAGACTCCTGTCACCTTTGTGGTTTTAATAATCGTAACTCAATTTTATCGACTGACACACTTGTGAGAAAACTAATTAACTTGAAACGTAGCCTCTCCTCGGGGAAAAAATGTGTTAGACACCAAATGAAACCGATTCAGAGCTCCAAACCACGATGGAGCCGATAGAGCTGTTGTGACTTAGTTTGTATGTTTAATTAATTGGTTAATAACTCTTCTAAGCAGCGCAGAATGAAGAGCTGGACCCAAAGAGGGTGCGCTGCGCTGGATCCAAAAAGCACCCTTCCTCCAGAGACCCGCCTCAGGTGGCGAGTTCGCTCTGGTGCATGCCGGCCTCCCGAACTTCGGGGTCCGATGTGACCGGACCCCCACCTCCGGGGAGGGTCCTCGTACCCTGCCCAACCCTTGCTTTCCCCTGCAGCCCCCGATGCCCCCACGCCACCCCCACAAGCAGCCAAACCGGCTTCTGCTTTTGGCCCCCAAACCAGCTCACTTTGGGACCGGTTCTGAGCCAAAAAGCCCAGCTGCTGAGCCTGTTCTCAAGTCCCAAAAGCGCAGCACTTGACCTCTGCTCCTCAGCCCAAAACCACACCACTTAGTCCCCTTGCTCAGGCCCTCAAAACGCACGACTCGATCTGTTTCAGGGCCCCGGCGTCAGCCACAGGAGCCTGCTCTCAAGGCCCAGGAACAGAAGAGCTGTGCTCTCCACGCTCAGGGACCAAACCAGCTGAACCTGGCTGCGTCCCGGCCCCCTCCGCAGTCCCCACGGGCAACGCTCAGGGCCGCGGAGAGCGCAGCCACCCCGCAGCCCTGCACCCCCACGGCCCACGCGGGCACTGTCGGGGAGGCCTTGGGAACTGAACTGCGCGGGCCCGGCCCCGCACCCCGGCGGGGCAGCCCAGCGCCGGCCCGGCAGCGCTTTCTTCCTGCTCTCGCAGGCCTCGTTTCCCCGGCAGCGCCGGGCCCGCACCCCAACCCCACAGGGGGCCGGGCCCAGCCCGCCTCCAGCAAACCGCGGCGGCAGCAGCCGGGGTCCCTGCCTGCCTCGCGGGCAAGGGGGGACCCGCCCGGCACCGCAGGAGCCCCCGCCGGGGTCGCCGCCGCCGCCGCCCGACCCCGACGAGGAGCAGCCGAGAGCCGGGTGGGGCTGCCCCTACTCCCCGGGGACGGGCACGGGCTTGGCCCCAAAACCCAGCCACCGACCCACGACAGCACTCGGCCCGGGGCCGCTGCTGCCCGCACCCCGCCGCCCCCCCGGGGGCTCCGCGGACCGGGAGACCCCACAGCCCAAACCCGCCGACCCACAGCGCGCCCGGCCATGCGGCTCCTCACCTGCTCTGGCGCGGCTCCGGCTGCCCCACGGCCCGGCACGGAGCCGAACCCGGCCACCGGACCATCCGCCGACCCCCCCAACCCCCGGACGCTCCGGGACGGTTCTCGTCCCTTTTCGCTCTGACGCCTCGAGCCGAGCCGGCCCCGCTCCTCCGAGCTACCGGCGGTGCCCGCTCTGCTGCTCGGGGCCAGGCCCTGTTCTCGCCCAGCCGCGAGAAGCCGCCCCGGGGTCTCCTCGGTGCGTCCAGCCCCGTGCCGTGCCGGAGCGGGGAGAGCCGGGTACGAGCGCGGAGCCCTGGGGCAGGGGTTGCCCCAGTGCCACCGACGGTGTGTGGGGGGGTGTCGTCGTCCCCCGCCCCACGCGGGGGGCGCACACACGGTACACCCGCGGGCAGGGGCATCCCCGGGGAGCCGTGCGGCCGGGCTGCGCCGTAGGAGGGGAAGGTGATGTTGGTTTCCCATTTTCCCCGCAAACTGATCCTCCCCCCCGGCCCCCCTTTCCCGCGCGTTACAGCCCGCGAAAAAGCTTTTAACAACCCGATCGACAACACTCCCTTTATCCCTCTTCCAGCAGCAGCAGCAAGAGATTAAGGCAACTACAGCAGAGGGGAGGAAGGCAAGGAGAGCCTTTTCAAGCAAGGGCAGGACAAAATGCACGGCGTGGACAGGCACAGGAGAGGCTGCATTATCTGGAAAGCACAACGCCTGCCCAAGGGCAGAAAATAAGGAACAAATTGTTTCCAAGGAGCTGCAGCAGACGAATCACCTTTTTCTTTATTGCACTCCTGCCCTTTGTTATCCAAAGCGATAGGCTTCACCACCGGGCAGAAAATAGCTGCCTAGATTTACACAGACAACCAGAAACAATCAAGCCACCCAGCAAGAAGTTCGCAGCAGAGGTATAACCCATCAGCAGCTAAAACATTTGTTACGCAGGCACAACTAGGCACTAAACAAAGGCTTTCCAACACTGGAGGTCTAGAACAGGTAGACATTAGCACAGAAGCACAAGGGGCTCCGTCACACTGCACAAATCTCCCCGTGCCTACACACGCACACGTTCAGAAGTTAGTTATCAGAAAACGCCCGACTCAGCCATTTGCCACAGTCACGAGACTCACGACATGACACACGAGGTGGGCTCAGAGTTTTAAGGCAAGAAATACCTCCCCCACCCCCCACCAGAGATCTTTCAGGCTCCAGACCTGCCATCTCCCCGCACCAAACGTAACCGGCCAAAGGGTTTCAGGTGACCCAAAACACAGTACACAAAAAATAACCGGGGAGAGCCCTACATTGTGGAAAAGCGAACGATGCCCGACCGGGGCTTCTCTGCGGGGCCCGGCCCCCGCCCCGCCCCCGGCCCGACCCGCACGGAGATACCCCCCGGCCCGCGCCAGGCCTCACCTCACACGGAGACCCACCCGCTGCCCGAACTCACCCACCAGCGCTCTCCGGCCCCCGGACACGGCCGCGCTGCTCTCTCAGGCGGCTGCCGCAGGCGAGGCTCGGGCACCGCCAGGCCTCCAGGCGTCCCGAGGGGCTGCCGGACACCGCAGGGGATGGCTGCCGGCGGCCGGACCGCCGCGGCGCTCCCCGCCCAGCTCCCAGCAGGCTCCGCCGGCCGCGGGCTTCCCACGCCGGGCCGCAGAGGGGCCCCGGCACCGCACAGGGACGCCTCGCGACCCGGCCGCCACACGCACCGGCCCTTCGCCCTCCACACGCACCGCTCCCGCCCCCGCTCCGCCGCGCCGCGCACGCGCCACCGGAAGCCCGAGCCCCGCGGGGCGGCCCTTAAAGGGCGGCCGGAAGGAACGGCCCCCACCGGCCCCGCCACCGCGCCCAGCCGGTGAGCGCCAGCGCCCCCTGCTGGCCGGGCCGCGCTCAGCTCGCGAGGGCGCCGAGGGCCGGGCGGGGCGGGACGCGCCGGCTCGGGGCCAGCGCCTTCTCGGGGCGAGCGGGAAACCCCTGCGGGCCCCGGTCACGGCCGGGCACAGCCGCGCGCCCTCCGAGAGCTGCTGAACGCGGCTGCCGCTCGTGACACATACCGAGCCGTCTGCGACGGGAGCGGGCAGAGGAGGAAGGGGCCGGCGGCCGCGGGGCCCTGGCCCCAGGCGGGGGGGGGGGGGGGGGGGGGCTGGGGCCCGTGGGGCCGCCCTGCTGGGTCACTGCCCTGCGCCGCACCGCGCTGGGGGCTGGGGCCCGACCGGCGCCGGGCGACCGGGGGCAGCCACGAGCAGGGGGCCTGAGCTTAGCCACGGCCTGCAAAACACCCCGAAGCGTGAGACGCTGCAAGGCCAAGGTGGTCCTTGGCAATGGGGGCGCCTGGGCTCGGCCTCCGCCTTACCTGTCCTGGGTCTGCGTGGCGTTCCAGGGGAATGGTGTTTTCCTTGGGCGGAAGGTGGGCTGGCCGTTCGGCCGTGCCCCGGCCGTTACCGATCCTGCCAAAGGCGCTCGCACGCTCTGGCCCATTACTGCTGCGGTACCGCGCCGTAGCAGAAAGGTGTTGTGTTTTCTCACAAAAAGCCTCCTATGGTCAGTTGAAGAAATAACCTCCTTCCGTGGCACTGACTCTTTTTGTACAGTCCATAGCCGGCTTTCGGCTTTTGTCTTTACAGCATTCAGTTTGCTTTCTGCCTAGCTTTCTACCTGCTGTGAAACATTTGGATGGTTTTTTCTTGTTGTTTTTTTTTTCCCCCTACTTGCTCCACAACTCCCACACCAACCACCCAGCGCGGCTCGCCTTTCAGCCCCCAGACCGAGGAGCCTTGCCCTGGGACGGCCCTTACATGTCAGCAGAGTTGTTCCAGCTCTCACCCTGTCCCTACCCAGCTGAGGACGTCTGTGTCCATGGGAGACACCCAGACACTCCCCCTGCAGCGTGGCAGCCCCCTGCCCCGTCAGTGAAAACTGCGGCAATATCGGCTAAGTTTAAAAGCGTCGGCAGGAGGTGCAGAATACGTAAATAAAGCGGCGGTTGGCTGCCGGGTATGGGTGCGATATAAATACATTTTGTTTACAGGCCTTCGTGCCTATTCAGCGTTGAACGGCACCGCAGCCCACCCACCCCGGGGCTCACGGGGCTCGGAGAAGGGTCTCTCCAAGGGCACAACCTAAGGCAGCGCAGGAAGCCCAGCTGCCACGCTCCCAGTCGCTACGGGACGCTTGCTTACAGCTACGCCGACGAGGGTACGGATGAGGCTGGAACTAGCAGAAATGCTGACTCTTCTGGCCTTTTATTTGTGGAAGGTACAGCGCGCGAGCCTCGGCGGCTCACGGGAGAAGCGCGCAGTGCTGCCTAACTCTCATTCTCAGCTCACGTACTACTGCCAAAGCTCCTGCCCTGTGCTGTGCCAGATGCCGGCTGGCGTGAGCGCCTGGGCTCCTGAGGGACCCCCTTGTCCTGAGAGCCAGAGGTACTCACTTCCCTTTGCATGAGGCCTGTAGGAGATATACCCTGCAATTTAAAAAATCCGTATCAAATGTGGCAGACTCAAAAGAGGGCATTTTTAAAAAGGCAGGTTTGTTTTCTTTGTTAACTTTACGATCTACAGCCTAGCAAAGAGCTCCCTTCCAGTGTCAGTCGCTTGGCTTTCTCCCCTACTGACGAGGTCCCAGCCTCCCAGTGAGATCTCGCTGGAGATATTCTGAGTTTCCCTCAAGTACGGGGCTGCCCTAGCCCGAGGCCAGCGAAGAAGCTGACTTTGCCCGTGCCTGAATCAGCAACACGTCCAGCAGGCGACTTGCAGAGCCCAGGGAACCCTCGTAAAGAGGTTTGGGGGTGGGGCGCGCCACATCTGCGGCATCGGCCGTGGGAAAGGACCGGCGCAGTAAAACAGGTGGGTGAAACCGCGGTCCGCGCCAATACGTGCTGCTGCCTGGGGCATCGCTTTGCTGCGGGTCAAGTCAGATGCTCTCTGTAAGAGTCAGTCAGGGTAAAGGCAGCAGCAGATTTCTTTTCTGCTCATTTTAACAAAGGCTGGACGGAGCCCATAGAGGAAGGCACTACGCGTCTTGCTGGGTTGGTTTCCCTGCCTTCTCGTAAGCTGTCGCGTAAACTTGCACGAGGAAAGCCTGTGCAAGCTGATGACAGCCACACACGGTTGAAGAGGGAGCAGACGGTGAGAGCAGAGGTGTGCGCTCAGGCTGTGCGCTGGAAGCTAATGCTAATGCTGCAAAATAAAGAGTGGATTTTCTTTTTTGGGTTTAGGTGAGCGCTAAACATGACATGTGCATATGTGCGTGTGTCTCTCGCAGGTTTTTGTCATACACCCCACCCTCCCACCCCAAAAAAACAACCCACACATGCCACGCGTTAAACAGTGCTTTTCCATTGTACTTAGAAGTGCTTACATAGGTGTGTTGGTTTTTTTCTTTTTTATTTTTTAATGCAGAAACAGCAATACGATAGATTTAATACAGCTAGCAATTAGATGGGTGTAGCTTTAGAGCGTCGGCTGTTTACAAAGCAACCGCACACCTTCTTTAACTCACAGTTTAAACAAGTAAACTTGCAGTGCATCACACGTGCTTTGTACAGTCACGTTCCACACGGCAGGCCAGATGCTTCACCCTGCCTTGTCCTTGTTGCCCCGACTCCAACGGGACCGCCGAGGCCATCCTGGGGACAGCGCCGCTTTCTAGCAGCTGGGTTGCTTGCCTGGACGCCCCACAGACAAAGAGTCATTTCCCCACTGAACCTCTTCTCAAATAATTTCCTAGCCCTGCAGGCCCCACGTCCTTTGGTTCATATTTCCTTTTTTCCGGGCTTGATGCACAGGACCGACGATTTCCAGAAATAGAAACAGAGGCTGATTCAGTCCAGGCTCAACATTCTCTGACCTAAACCAAACTGTCTTCGAAGAGATAGCTGTACCGTAGGCACCACCTCGGGAACAGAAGTTGCCCTGTCATAAAAAAAAAAAAAAAGAAGGAAAACAAGGCATTTCAGGCTGAGGAGGCTGAGCGGTGTGCTGGGGGCGGTGGGGGTTGGAAAGAAACAGTTCAGACGATTAGAGCGAGCTTAGCGTTGCAAAGCGTGCCATTATTTTTAATTTGGCAGTCAGAAGACAATAGATTCTGACACTGATTTCCTGTGTGCTGCGGGAGTTCTCTCCTCAGCATTCCTGTGCACCATTTTACTTTTGTGTCCCGTCCGCTTCGCTTTTGCGCTGTAGCTCTCCGGTTCTAGCTACGCTTCCCACCACCCCCATTACTCTTTGACAAGCCCAGCTCTCACTGTGCTTCCCTTCCCTTCCCTTCCCGTATGCGCGTGCAGGGAAAAGCCCGCGCGTCTGCCACTACAGGACACGCTCTGGGAGGCAGGAGAGATGACGACGCTCCCTGACAGAGGACACAGCTGAGGGGCGGTCCGCCGGGGCTGGGGAGATGGCAGCACCTTCCCTCAGCTGCCCCATCCGAGCACAGGTGCAGGTGAGCACTGAGGAGAGACAAGCAGGCAGGAGCCGCAGAGCGAGAGAGAAAATAAAATTCACGGGTGGGTGCTACTTGCGTCTCATTTTTAGCGCAAGGGATGAATTCTCAGCACATTCTTGGAGCTGCCCCTTTGGGACTCACGGAGAAGAGGGAGGTTGGCCACGCGGTGCAGCCCAGCTCTGCTTCCCCTAAATGGTTTTACTGTTCAGGTGTTGCCCTAATCTGGCCGGTACCCCTGCAAAGAGTTTGGGATTTCTGCTGCCTCTCCGGGCCAGCCGCAGACCCTGACTTCATCGCAGCGAATGACCCTGCGCTCGTCAGAGCGGTTGCCGAGTCACATCCCGCTGCCTTCCCTGCAGAACCGGTGACCCTTTTTCAGCCCTTGCCCCCTCTTCTCTCCGCTCGTTGCCCATCCCTTTATCAGTGCCGGCACCGATCCTGCCTCCAGCTCGCCCTGTCTCCACCTGCGAGCGCCCAACAGGAGCTAAATGTCTCCTCAAGGACGCACGGAAGAGACGCGCAGGTAACCCAGCACAGACCCCCTGCAAACATCTTCTTTCCATTTTCTTTCCTCTCCTGACACGAAGAGATGACTTAGGAAAAAGCGTACTGCTCGCACTTCACCTGCACTGCTTCTACTTTCACTTTCGCTCTCCTTGGCAGTAATTAATAGCGGTGGCTGGGGGGGCTGGGGCATTCCCCCAAAGCGGCTGCAGTTACATCCGGGCGGTTGTGGCACTCCATTAGCTCTGTAGTTTTTAAATCTAAATCTTCTGGAATTGTTAGTTCTGCTCAGGAATCACCCGTACCTGCAAATTTTCTTAATAGCTACGCTTGACCCCAGCCACTGTTTAACAGCTCACCTTTATTTCTCTTCATTTAAGAACCTAAAGCTTCGTTTACTGCTTGGGTTGGAAGCAGGAGCTGTCGCTGCCTCTGAACTTTCTAACAGCCCTGTTACAATTTCAGTACTACCCGCTCCCAATTTAGCTTTCCGGGTCGATTTTCATTCTAGATTCGAAAATTTCCTTATTTTGTTTCTGATCAGGAGTCATTAATGCCTGCAGTTGATTTAGTAACGGCTGTATTTAGATTGAGCTATTAATGACTCGCAACTCTATTTATGGCATAAAAAAGGACTGCCTTTATTTTTTTTAACTACAGATTAGGAATAATGACTGCCTGGTTTGTTCAGTAATAGGTGTGATTAAATTTAGTCACGACTCCTCCCTAAATAATATGTATTTATTTGCACTCTAACAATTTAACCTTCCCTTTACCGGCCAGGGGCACCGACAAGTGCCCGTGCGTACCTCCGCTCCCCCTGCGCCGGCTCCCCAGGGAACAGCCTCTTACCCTGACCAGAGTCTGCAGCGGCCCGTTGTCATCCCAGCTCCTCGCCCTCGAGAAAGCGGCCGCCTGAAGCGGCGGCAGCTCCGCTGCTGCCCAGAGGGGACGGAAATGGCGCGGGGTAAAGCTCTCCGGGCCGCCTGCGTCCCGCGCGGAGGCGGTGACCTCAGCAGCCTGTACGCTGTTGGGGCCGAGCCAACAACCTGAGGAGGAGTCGCAGGGCGTAGCTGTTTCTGCAACAACCACGCTTTCCCGCCTGGCTGGACAAGAAAGCGGGGCCTGCGGGGGCCTGGAGAGGCAGCATCGCTGCAGGTTGTGCCACGGCTGTTGAGAGGCCAAGGCAACACCTGAAACAGTGAACGGCACAACTAGTGAAAACCCCCAAGGTTCCGGGTTCAGTAAAGACAGGAATTGCAGCAGCACAATAAAATGATCTCACGAGGGGAAAAAAAACAGCAAAGCAAAAACCAAACCCCAAACAGAACACCATACCACTAACCCGTCTCACCGCCCCCTCAGCGCCCAAAACAGCATCCTGGGAGAAAAAAAGCAAAGCAGGCCACAAGGGACCTTTCTAGTACAGATGCCGCCAAAGAGTGCCAAGCTCTGGAATCCTTACCTCAGGCAACGCCTCCGCTTCTCTAAACGCCAGAGCACGCCTGCCCGGGGGGCTGAGACAGCCCCAAAGCTGCGACCGCCCGAGGGAACACGGGAGCACCGACGCCAGAGAAGCCCAGGGCCAGAGCCGGGGCTCTTCCACCCCCGGGCCCCGCCCCCGCCCTTCCCACAGCGCCCCGCGAAAGGGGCGGGCCGAGCCCCCCGGGGGGTGAAGGCCCCGGGAGCCGTACGAGAGCCGCCTGGAGTTCCCGGCACGGGAGGGAGGGGGGAGAGAAAACACCCAAACCGAGCCCCCCGAGCGGAGCAAACACAGGCTCGGGCTGTTGCCGGGGGGCGGGGCCTGTCGCTAAGGGGAGAGAGCCGGCACCGCCCCCCGGGCCGTTGCCGGGGGGTGGGGCCTGTCGCTAAGGGGAGAGAGCCGGCACCGCCCCCCGGGCCGTTGCCGGGGGGTGGGGCCTGTCACTAAGGGGGTGTGTCCAAAGGGACGCTGGCAATGCCCCTGGAGCCATCACCAAGGGCAGGGCCTGTTGCTATGGAGGGTGGGGCCAGGCAGCACCAGCAACACCCCCAGGCTGTCACCAGGGGGTAGGACCTGTTGCTAACTGGGGATGCTGGGGAGCACACGAGCACGGCCCCACCCCACCAGGCCCTCGCCAGGGGGCGGGGCCTGTCGCAAAGGTGGGTGGGGCCAGAGGGGTCAGATATCAGCCCGCGCGTATAGACCAGTGCGTCCCAGTAATGACCAACATGCCACACAGTATGGATCCCAGTACATCCCAGCTCCCTCCCAGCGACGCCCAGTACATCCCAGTTCCCTCCCAGTACATCCCAGTTCCCTACCAGTGCAGCCCAGTACATCCCAGATCCCTCCCAGTCCGTCCCACTTCCCTCCCAGTCCGTCCCAGTCCGTCCCAGTACATCCCAGTTCCCTCACAGTACATCCCAGTTCCCTCACAGTTCACACACAGTTCACTCCCAGTTCCATTCCAGTACATCCCAGTACATGCCAGTTGCCTCCCAGTTTCCTCTAAGTACATCCCAGTACTTCAAAGTTCCCTCCCAGTACATCCCAGTTCCCTCTAAGTACATCCCAGTACTTCGAAGTTCACTCCCACTACATCCCAGTACGTCCCACTTCCCCCTTGGTACATAACACTTCCCTCCCAATACATCCCAGTTCCCTCCCATTAAATCCCGATTCCCTCTCAGTACATCCCAGTTCCCTGCCAGTATGTCCCAGTACATCCCAGTTCCCTCCCAGTACATACCAGTTCCCTCCCAGTACATCCCAGTACATCCCAGTTCCCTCCCAGTACATACCAGTTCCCTCCCAGTACATCCCAGTACATCCTGGTACATCCCAGTTCCCACCCAGTACATCCTACTACATACCAGTTCCCTCCCAGTTCCATCCCAGTACATCACAGTTCCATCCCAGTACATCCCAGTACTTCACAGTTCCCTCCCAGTACATCCCAGTTCCCTCCCAGTACATCCCAGTACATCCCAGTTCCCTCCCAGCACATCCCAGTACGTCCCAGTTCCCCTCAGTACATACCAGTACATCCCAGTGTCCTCACAGTACGTCCCAGTTCCTTCCCAGTACATAACAGTTACCTCCCAGTACATCCCAGTACATCCCAGTAGATCCTGGTACATCCCAAATCCCTGCCAGTTCCACCCGGTACAACCCAGTACAAGCCTGTACATCCTAGTTCCTCCACAGTACATCCCAGGGCATCCCCGCACATTGTAGTGCCTCCCAGTACATCCCAGGTCCCTCCCAGTACATCCCAGTTCCCTCTAAGTATATCCCAGTACTTCACAGTTCCCTCCCAGTTCACTCCCAGTTCCCTCCCAGTACATCCCAGTTCCCTCTAAAGTACATCCCAGTACTTCACAGTTCCCTCCCAGTACATCCCAGTTCCCTCTAAGTACATCCCAGTACTTCACAGTTCCCTCCCAGCACATCCCAGTATGTCCCAGTTGCCCTCAGTACGTAACACTTCCCTCCCAGTACATACCAGTACATCCCAGTGTCCTCACAGTACGTCCCAGTTCCCTCCCAGTTCAGTCCCAGTACACAACAGTTACCTCCCAGTACATCCCAGTTCCAACCCAGTACTGGGAGGGAACTGGGATGTACTGGGATGTAATGGGACGGAACTGGCATGTATTGGGAGGCACTGGGAAAGAAGTGGTAGCGAACCGGGAGGGAATTGGGATGTACGGGGATGAACTGGTAGGGAACTGGGATGTACTGGCATGGAACGGGGATGTATTGGGATGTACAGGCACGGAACTGGAATGTACTGCGATGTACTGGGAGCAAACTGGGATTTACTGGGATGTACTGGGAGGAAACTGGGATATACTGGGTGGAAACTGGAATATACTGGGAGGCACTGGGAGGGAAGTGGGTGTCAACTGGGACATTCCAGTTTCCTCCCAGTACATCCCAGTTCCCTACCAGTGCAGCCCAGTACATCCCAGATCCCTCCCAGTACATCCCAGATCCCTCCCAGTCTGTCCCAGTACATCCCAGTACATCCCAGTTCCCTCACAGTACATCCCAGTTCACACACAGTTCACACACAGTTCACTCCCAGTTCCATTCCAGTACAGCCCAGTACATGCCACTTTCCTCCAAGTAAATCCCAGTTCCCGCCCACTACATCCAAGTTCCCTCCCACTTCCCTCTAAGTACATCCCAGTACTTCACAGTTCACTCCCAGTACATCCCAGTTCCCCCTCGGTACATAACAGTTCCCTCCCAGTACACCCCAGTACATCCCAGTTCCCTCCCAGTATGTCCCACTACATCCCAGTTCCCTCCCAGTCCATCCCAGTTCCCTCCCAGTAAATCCCAATGCCCAACACTTTCCACCCAGTACATCCCAGTTCCCTCCCAGTACAACCCAGTTCCCTCTAAGTACATACCAGTACTTCACAGTTCCCTCCCAGTTCACTCCCAGTACACAACAGTTACCTCCCAGTACATCCCAGTACATCCTAGTAGATCCTAGGACATTTCAAATCCCTGCCAGTTCCACCCGGTACAACCCAGTACAAGCCTGTACATCCTAGTTCCTCCACGGTACATCCCAGGGCATCCCCGCACATTGTAGTGCCTCCCAGTACATCCCAGTTCCCTCCCAGTACTGGGAGGGACCTGGGATGTACTGGGAGGGACCTGGGACGTACTGGGAGGGAACTGGGATGTACTGGGATGTAATGGGACGGAACTGGGATGTATTGGGAGGCACTGGGAAAGAAGTGGTAGTGAACCGGGAGGGAATTGGGATGTACGGGGATGAACTGGTAGGAAACTGGGATGTACTGGAATGGAACGGGGATGTATTGGGATGTACAGGAACGGAACTGGAATGTACGGCGATGTATTGGCATGTACTGGGAGCGAACTGGGATTTACTGGGATGTACTGGGAGGAAACTGGGAGGGAAGTGGGTGTCAACTGGGACATTCCAGTTTCCTCCCAGTACATCCCAGTTCCCTACCAGTGCAGCCCAGTACATCCCAGATCCCTCCCAGTCCCTCCCAGTACATCCCAGTACATCCCAGTTCCCTCACAGTACATCCCAGTTCCCTCCCAGTTCACACACAGTTCACTCCCAGTTCCATTCCAGTACATCCTGGTACATGCCTGTTGCCTCCCAGTTTCCTCTAAGTACATCCCAGTACTTCAAAGTTCCCTCCCAGTACATCCCAGTTCCCTCACAGTACATCCCAGTACTTCACAGTTCACTCCCACTACATCCCAGTACGTCCCAGTTCCCCCTCGGTACATAACACTTCCCTCCCAATACATCCAAGTTCCCTACCAGTACATCCCAATCCCCTCCCAGTACATCCCAGTTCCCTGCCAGTATGTCCCAGTACATCCCAGTTCCCTCCCAGTACATACCAGTTCCCTCCCAGTACATCCCAGTACATCCTGGTACATCCCAGTTCCCACCCAGTACATCCTACTACATACCAGTTCCCTCCCAGTTCACTCCCAGTACATCCCAGTACTTCACAGTTCCATCCCAGTACATCCCAGTACGTCCCAGTTCCCCTCTGTACATAACACTTCCCTCCCAGTACATACCAGTACATCCCAGTGTCCTCACAGTACGTCCCAGTTCCCTCCCAGTACATACCAGTTCCCTACCAGTACGTCCCAGTTCCCTCCCAGTTCACTCCCAGTACATAACAGATACCTCCCAGTACATCCCAGTACATCCCAGTAGATCCTGGTACATCCCAAATCCCTGCCAGTTCCACCCGGTACAACCCAGTACAAGCCTGTACATCCTAGTTCCTCCACAGTACATCCCAGGGCATCCCCGCACATTGTAGTGCCTCCCAGTACATCCCAGTTCCCTCCCAGTACTGGGAGGGACCTGGGATGTACTGGGAGGGAACTGGGACGTACTGGGAGGGACCTGGGATGTACTGGGATGTAATGGGACGGAACTGGGATGTATTGGGAGGCACTGGGAAAGAAGTGGTAGTGAACCGGGAGGGAATTGGGATGTACGGGGATGAACTGGTAGGAAACTGGGATGTACTGGCATGGAACGGGGATGTATTGGGATGTACAGGAACAGAACTGGAATGTACAGCGATGTATTGGGATGTACTGGCAGCGAGCTGGGATTTACTGGGATGTACTGGGAGGAAACTGGGATATACTGGGAGGAAACTGGGATATACTGGGAGGCATTGGGAGGGAAGTGGGTGTCAACTGGGACATTCCAGTTTCCTCCCAGTACATCCCAGTTCCCTACCAGTGCAGCCCAGTACATCCCAGTTCCCTCCCAGTCCGTCCCAATCCCCTCCCAGTACATCCCAGTTCCCTGCCAGTATGTCCCAGTACATCCCAGTTCCCTCCCAGTACATACCAGTTCCCTCCCAGTACATCCCAGTTCCCTACCAGCTCCCTCCCACTACATCCCAGTACATCCCAGTTCCCTCCCACTACATCCCAGTTCCCTCCCAGTACATCCCAGTACATCCGGGTACATCCCAGTTCCCACCCAGTACATCCTACTACATACCAGTTCCCTCCCAGTTCACTCCCAGTACATCCCAGTACTTCACAGTTCCCTCCCAGTACATCCCAGTACGTCCCAGTTCCCCTCAGTACATAACACTTCCCTCCCAGTACATACCAGTACATCCCAGTGTCCTCACAGTACGTCCCAGTTCCCTCACAGTACATCCCAGTTCCCTACCAGTACATCCCAGTTCCCTCCCTGTTCCTTCCCAGTACATAACAGTTACCTCCCAGTACATCCCAGTAGATCCTGGTACATCCCAAATCCCTGCCAGTTCCACCCGGTACAACCCAGTACAAGCCTGTACATCCTAGTTCCTCCACAGTACATCCCAGGGCATCCCCGCACATTGTAGTGCCTCCCAGTACATCTCAGTTCTGGGAGGGAACTGGGATGTACTGGGAGGGACCTGGGATGTACTGGGAGGGAACTGGGATGTACTGGGATGTAATGGGACGGAACTGGGATGTAATGGGACGGAACTGGGAAAGAAGTGGTAGTGAACCGGGAGGGAATTGGGATGTACGGGGATGAACTGGTAGGGAACTGGGATGTACTGGCATGGAATGGGGATGTATTGGGATGTACAGGAACGGAACTGGAATGTACTGCGATGTACTGGGATGTACTGGGAGCGAACTGGGATTTACTGGGATGTACTGGGAGGAAACTGGGATATACTGGGAGGAAACTGGGATATACTGGGAGGAACCTGGGAGGGAAGTGGGTGTCAACTGGGACATTCCAGTTTCCTCCCAGTACATCCCAGTTCCCTACCAGTGCAGCCCAGTACATCCCAGATCCCTCCCAGTCCCTCCCAGTACATCCCAGTACATCCCAGTTCCCTCCCAGTTCACACACAGTTCACTCCCAGTTCCATTCCAGTACATCCCAGTACATGCCAGTTGCCTCCCAGTTTCCTCTAAGTACATCCCAGTACTTTAAAGTTCCCTCCCAGTACATCCCAGTTCCCTCACAGTACATCCCAGTACTTCACAGTTCACTCCCACTACATCCCAGTACGTCCCAGTTCCCCCTTGGTACATAACAATTCCCTCCCAATACATCCCAGTTCCCTCCCAGTCCGTCCCAATCCCCTCCCAGTACATCCCAGTTCCCTGCCAGTATGTCCCAGTACATCCCAGTTCCCTCCCAGTACATACCAGTTCCCTCCCAGTACATCCCAGTACATCCTGGTACATCCCAGTTCCCACCCAGTACATCCTACTACATACCAGTTCCCTCCCAGTTCACTCCCAGTACATCCCAGTACTTCACAGTTCCCTCCCAGTACATCCCAGTACGTCCCAGTTCCCCTCAGTACATAACACTTCCCTCCCAGTACATACCAGTACATCCCAGTGTCCTCACAGTACGTCCCAGTTCCCTCACAGTACATCCCAGTTCCCTACCAGTACATCCCAGTTCCCTCCCTGTTCCTTCCCAGTACATAACAGTTACCTCCCAGTACATCCCAGTAGATCCTGGTACATCCCAAATCCCTGCCAGTTCCACCCGGTACAACCCAGTACAAGCCTGTACATCCTAGTTCCTCCACAGTACATCCCAGGGCATCCCCGCACATTGTAGTGCCTCCCAGTACATCCCAGTTCCCTCCCAGTACTGGGAGGGACCTGGGATGTACTGGGAGGGACCTGGGATGTACTGGGAGGGAACTGGGATGTACTGGGATGTAATGGGACGGAACTGGGATGTAATGGACCGAACTGGGAAAGAAGTGGAAGTGAACCGGGAGGGAATTGGGATGTACGGGGATGAACTGGTAGGGAACTGGGATGTACAGGCATGGAACGGGGATGTATTGGGATGTACAGGAACAGAACTGGAATGTACAGCGATGTATTGGCATGTACTGGCAGCGAGCTGGGATTTACTGGGATGTACTGGGAGGAAACTGGGATATACTGGGAGGAAACTGGGATATACTGGGAGGCATTGGGAGGGAAGTGGGTGTCAACTGGGACATTCCAGTTTCCTCCCAGTACATCCCAGTTCCCTACCAGTGCAGCCCAGTACATCCCAGTTCCCTCCCAGTCCGTCCCAATCCCCTCCCAGTACATCCCAGTTCCCTGCCAGTATGTCCCAGTACATCCCAGTTCCCTCCCAGTACATACCAGTTCCCTCCCAGTACATCCCAGTTCCCTACCAGTTCACTCCCAGTACATAACAGTTCCCTCCCAGTACATCCTAGTAGATCCTAGGACATTTCAAATCCCTGCCAGATCCACCCGGTACAACCCAGTACAAGCCTGTACATCCTAGTTCCTCCACAGTACATCCCAGGGCATCCCGGCACATTGTAGTGCCTCCCAGTACATCCCAGTTCCCTCCCAGTACTGGGAGGGACCTGGGATGTAATGGGAGGGAACTGGGACGTACTGGGAGGGAACTGGGACGTACTGGGAGGGAACTGGGATGTACTGGGATGTAATGGGACGGAACTGGGATGTATTGGGAGGCACTGGGAAAGAAGTGGTAGTGAACCGGGAGGGAATTGGAATGTACGGGGATGAACTGGCAGGAAACTGGGATGTACTGGCATGGAACGGGGATGTATTGGGATGTACAGGAACAGAACTGGAATGTACAGCGATGTATTGGCATGTACTGGCAGCGAGCTGGGATTTACTGGGATGTACTGGGAGGAAACTGGGATATACTGGGAGGAAACTGGGATATACTGGGAGGCATTGGGAGGGAAGTGGGTGTCAACTGGGACATTCCAGTTTCCTCCCAGTACATCCCAGTTCCCTACCAGTGCAGCCCAGTACATCCCAGTTCCCTCCCAGTCCGTCCCAATCCCCTCCCAGTACATCCCAGTTCCCTGCCAGTATGCCCCAGTACATCCCAGTTCCCTCCCAGTACATACCAGTTCCCTCCCAGTACATCCCAGTTCCCTCCCAGTTCACTCCCAGTACATAACAGTTACCTCCCAGTACATCCTAGTAGATCCTAGGACATTTCAAATCCCTGCCAGATCCACCCGGTACAACCCAGTACAAGCCTGTACATCCTAGTTCCTCCACAGTACATCCCAGGGCATCCCGGCACATTGTAGTGCCTCCCAGTACATCCCAGTTCCCTCCCAGTACTGGGAGGGACCTGGGATGTAATGGGAGGGAACTGGGACGTACTGGGAGGGAACTGGGACGTACTGGGAGGGAACTGGGATGTACTGGGATGTAATGGGACGGAACTGGGATGTATTGGGAGGCACTGGGAAAGAAGTGGTAGTGAACCGGGAGGGAATTGGGATGTACGGGGATGAACTGGCAGGAAACTGGGATGTACTGGCATGGAACGGGGATGTATTGGGATGTACAGGAACAGAACTGGAATGTACAGCGATGTATTGGCATGTACTGGCAGCGAGCTGGGATTTACTGGGATGTACTGGGAGGAAACTGGGATATACTGGGAGGAAACTGGGATATACTGGGAGGCATTGGGAGGGAAGTGGGTGTCAACTGGGACATTCCAGTTTCCTCCCAGTACATCCCAGTTCCCTACCAGTGCAGCACAGTACATCCCAGTTCCCTCCCAGTCCGTCCCAATCCCCTCCCAGTACATCCCAGTTCCCTGTCAGTATGTCCCAGTACATCCCAGTTCCCTCCCAGTACATACCAGTTCCCTCCCAGTACATCCCAGTTTCCTCCCAGTTCCCTCCCACTACATCCCAGTACATCCCAGTTCCCTCCCAGTACATACCAGTTCCCTCCCACTACATACCAGTTCCCTCCCGGTACATCCCAGTTCCCACCCAGTACATCCTACTACATACCAGTTCCCTCCCAGTTCACTCCCAGTACATCCCAGTACTTCACAGTTCCCTCCCAGTACATCCCAGTACGTCCCAGTTCCCCTCAGTACATAACACTTCCCTCCCAGTACATACCAGTACATCCCAGTGTCCTCACAGTACGTCCCAGTTCCCTCACAGTACATCCCAGTTCCCTACCAGTACATCCCAGTTCCCTCCCTGTTCCTTCCCAGTACATAACAGTTACCTCCCAGTACATCCCAGTAGATCCTGGTACATCCCAAATCCCTGCCAGTTCCACCCGGTACAACCCAGTACAAGCCTGTACATCCTAGTTCCTCCACAGTACATCCCAGGGCATCCCCGCACATTGTAGTGCCTCCCAGTACATCCCAGTTCCCTCCCAGTACTGGGAGGGAACTGGGATGTACTGGGAGGGACCTGGGATGTACTGGGAGGGAACTGGGATGTACTGGGATGTAATGGGACGGAACTGGGATGTATTGGGAGGCACTGGGAAAGAAGTGGTAGTGAACCGGGAGGGAATTGGGATGTACGGGGATGAACTGGTAGGAAACTGGGATGTACTGGCATGGAACGGGGATGTATTGGGATGTACAGGAACAGAACTGGAATGTACAGCGATGTATTGGGATGTACTGGCAGCGAGCTGGGATTTACTGGGATGTACTGGGAGGAAGCTGGGATATACTGGGAGGAAACTGGGATATACTCGGAGGCATTGGGAGGGAAGTGGGTGTCAACTGGGACATTCCAGTTTCCTCCCAGTACATCCCAGTTCCCTACCAGTGCAGCCCAGTACATCCCAGTTCCCTCCCAGTCCGTCCCAATCCCCTCCCAGTACATCCCAGTTCCCTGCCAGTATGTCCCAGTACATCCCAGTTCCCTCCCAGTACATCCCGGTACATCCCAGTTCCCACCCAGTACATCCTACTACATACCAGTTCCCTCCCAGTTCACTCCCAGTACATCCCAGTACTTCACAGTTCCCTCCCAGTACATCCCAGTACGTCCCAGTTCCCCTCAGTACATAACACTTCCCTCCCAGTACATACCAGTACATCCCAGTGTCCTCACAGTACGTCCCAGTTCCCTCCCAGTACATCCCAGTTCCCTACCAGTACATCCCAGTTCCCTCCCTGTTCCTTCCCAGTACATAACAGTTACCTCCCAGTACATCCCAGTAGATCCTGGTACATCCCAAATCCCTGCCAGTTCCACCCGGTACAACCCAGTACAAGCCTGTACATCCTAGTTCCTCCACAGTACATCCCAGGGCATCCCCGCACATTGTAGTGCCTCCCAGTACATCTCAGTTCTGGGAGGGAACTGGGATGTACTGGGAGGGACCTGGGATGTACTGGGAGGGAACTGGGATGTACTGGGATGTAATGGGACGGAACTGGGATGTAATGGGACGGAACTGGGAAAGAAGTGGTAGTGAACCGGGAGGGAATTGGGATGTACGGGGATGAACTGGTAGGGAACTGGGATGTACTGGCATGGAATGGGGATGTATTGGGATGTACAGGAACGGAACTGGAATGTACTGCGATGTACTGGGATGTACTGGGAGCGAACTGGGATTTACTGGGATGTACTGGGAGGAAACTGGGATATACTGGGAGGAAACTGGGATATACTGGGAGGAACCTGGGAGGGAAGTGGGTGTCAACTGGGACATTCCAGTTTCCTCCCAGTACATCCCAGTTCCCTACCAGTGCAGCCCAGTACATCCCAGATCCCTCCCAGTCCCTCCCAGTACATCCCAGTACATCCCAGTTCCCTCCCAGTTCACACACAGTTCACTCCCAGTTCCATTCCAGTACATCCCAGTACATGCCAGTTGCCTCCCAGTTTCCTCTAAGTACATCCCAGTACTTTAAAGTTCCCTCCCAGTACATCCCAGTTCCCTCACAGTACATCCCAGTACTTCACAGTTCACTCCCACTACATCCCAGTACGTCCCAGTTCCCCCTTGGTACATAACAATTCCCTCCCAATACATCCCAGTTCCCTCCCAGTCCGTCCCAATCCCCTCCCAGTACATCCCAGTTCCCTGCCAGTATGTCCCAGTACATCCCAGTTCCCTCCCAGTACATACCAGTTCCCTCCCAGTACATCCCAGTACATCCTGGTACATCCCAGTTCCCACCCAGTACATCCTACTACATACCAGTTCCCTCCCAGTTCACTCCCAGTACATCCCAGTACTTCACAGTTCCCTCCCAGTACATCCCAGTACGTCCCAGTTCCCCTCAGTACATAACACTTCCCTCCCAGTACATACCAGTACATCCCAGTGTCCTCACAGTACGTCCCAGTTCCCTCACAGTACATCCCAGTTCCCTACCAGTACATCCCAGTTCCCTCCCTGTTCCTTCCCAGTACATAACAGTTACCTCCCAGTACATCCCAGTAGATCCTGGTACATCCCAAATCCCTGCCAGTTCCACCCGGTACAACCCAGTACAAGCCTGTACATCCTAGTTCCTCCACAGTACATCCCAGGGCATCCCCGCACATTGTAGTGCCTCCCAGTACATCCCAGTTCCCTCCCAGTACTGGGAGGGACCTGGGATGTACTGGGAGGGACCTGGGATGTACTGGGAGGGAACTGGGATGTACTGGGATGTAATGGGACGGAACTGGGATGTAATGGACCGAACTGGGAAAGAAGTGGAAGTGAACCGGGAGGGAATTGGGATGTACGGGGATGAACTGGTAGGGAACTGGGATGTACAGGCATGGAACGGGGATGTATTGGGATGTACAGGAACAGAACTGGAATGTACAGCGATGTATTGGCATGTACTGGCAGCGAGCTGGGATTTACTGGGATGTACTGGGAGGAAACTGGGATATACTGGGAGGAAACTGGGATATACTGGGAGGCATTGGGAGGGAAGTGGGTGTCAACTGGGACATTCCAGTTTCCTCCCAGTACATCCCAGTTCCCTACCAGTGCAGCCCAGTACATCCCAGTTCCCTCCCAGTCCGTCCCAATCCCCTCCCAGTACATCCCAGTTCCCTGCCAGTATGTCCCAGTACATCCCAGTTCCCTCCCAGTACATACCAGTTCCCTCCCAGTACATCCCAGTTCCCTACCAGTTCACTCCCAGTACATAACAGTTCCCTCCCAGTACATCCTAGTAGATCCTAGGACATTTCAAATCCCTGCCAGATCCACCCGGTACAACCCAGTACAAGCCTGTACATCCTAGTTCCTCCACAGTACATCCCAGGGCATCCCGGCACATTGTAGTGCCTCCCAGTACATCCCAGTTCCCTCCCAGTACTGGGAGGGACCTGGGATGTAATGGGAGGGAACTGGGACGTACTGGGAGGGAACTGGGACGTACTGGGAGGGAACTGGGATGTACTGGGATGTAATGGGACGGAACTGGGATGTATTGGGAGGCACTGGGAAAGAAGTGGTAGTGAACCGGGAGGGAATTGGGATGTACGGGGATGAACTGGCAGGAAACTGGGATGTACTGGCATGGAACGGGGATGTATTGGGATGTACAGGAACAGAACTGGAATGTACAGCGATGTATTGGCATGTACTGGCAGCGAGCTGGGATTTACTGGGATGTACTGGGAGGAAACTGGGATATACTGGGAGGAAACTGGGATATACTGGGAGGCATTGGGAGGGAAGTGGGTGTCAACTGGGACATTCCAGTTTCCTCCCAGTACATCCCAGTTCCCTACCAGTGCAGCCCAGTACATCCCAGTTCCCTCCCAGTCCGTCCCAATCCCCTCCCAGTACATCCCAGTTCCCTGCCAGTATGCCCCAGTACATCCCAGTTCCCTCCCAGTACATACCAGTTCCCTCCCAGTACATCCCAGTTCCCTCCCAGTTCACTCCCAGTACATAACAGTTACCTCCCAGTACATCCTAGTAGATCCTAGGACATTTCAAATCCCTGCCAGATCCACCCAGTACAACCCAGTACAAGCCTGTACATCCTAGTTCCTCCACAGTACATCCCAGGGCATCCCGGCACATTGTAGTGCCTCCCAGTACATCCCAGTTCCCTCCCAGTACTGGGAGGGACCTGGGATGTAATGGGAGGGAACTGGGACGTACTGGGAGGGAATTGGGACGTACTGGGAGGGAACTGGGATGTACTGGGATGTAATGGGACGGAACTGGGATGTATTGGGAGGCACTGGGAAAGAAGTGGTAGTGAACCGGGAGGGAATTGGGATGTACGGGGATGAACTGGCAGGAAACTGGGATGTACTGGCATGGAACGGGGATGTATTGGGATGTACAGGAACAGAACTGGAATGTACAGCGATGTATTGGCATGTACTGGCAGCGAGCTGGGATTTACTGGGATGTACTGGGAGGAAACTGGGATATACTGGGAGGAAACTGGGATATACTGGGAGGCATTGGGAGGGAAGTGGGTGTCAACTGGGACATTCCAGTTTCCTCCCAGTACATCCCAGTTCCCTACCAGTGCAGCACAGTACATCCCAGTTCCCTCCCAGTCCGTCCCAATCCCCTCCCAGTACATCCCAGTTCCCTGTCAGTATGTCCCAGTACATCCCAGTTCCCTCCCAGTACATACCAGTTCCCTCCCAGTACATCCCAGTTTCCTCCCAGTTCCCTCCCACTACATCCCAGTACATCCCAGTTCCCTCCCAGTACATACCAGTTCCCTCCCACTACATACCAGTTCCCTCCCGGTACATCCCAGTTCCCACCCAGTACATCCTACTACATACCAGTTCCCTCCCAGTTCACTCCCAGTACATCCCAGTACTTCACAGTTCCCTCCCAGTACATCCCAGTACGTCCCAGTTCCCCTCAGTACATAACACTTCCCTCCCAGTACATACCAGTACATCCCAGTGTCCTCACAGTACGTCCCAGTTCCCTCACAGTACATCCCAGTTCCCTCCCAGTACATCCCAGTTCCCTCCCTGTTCCTTCCCAGTACATAACAGTTACCTCCCAGTACATCCCAGTAGATCCTGGTACATCCCAAATCCCTGCCAGTTCCACCCGGTACAACCCAGTACAAGCCTGTACATCCTAGTTCCTCCACAGTACATCCCAGGGCATCCCCGCACATTGTAGTGCCTCCCAGTACATCCCAGTTCCCTCCCAGTACTGGGAGGGAACTGGGATGTACTGGGAGGGACCTGGGATGTACTGGGAGGGAACTGGGATGTACTGGGATGTAATGGGACGGAACTGGGATGTATTGGGAGGCACTGGGAAAGAAGTGGTAGTGAACCGGGAGGGAATTGGGATGTACGGGGATGAACTGGTAGGGAACTGGGATGTACTGGCATGGAACGGGGATGTATTGGGATGTACAGGAACAGAACTGGAATGTACAGCGATGTATTGGGATGTACTGGCAGCGAGCTGGGATTTACTGGGATGTACTGGGAGGAAACTGGGATATACTGGGAGGAAACTGGGATATACTGGGAGGCATTGGGAGGGAAGTGGGTGTCAACTGGGACATTCCAGTTTCCTCCCAGTACATCCCAGTTCCCTACCAGTGCAGCCCAGTACATCCCAGTTCCCTCCCAGTCCGTCCCAATCCCCTCCCAGTACATCCCAGTTCCCTGCCAGTATGTCCCAGTACATCCCAGTTCCCTCCCAGTACATCCCAGTTCCCTCCCAGTTCCCTCCCACTACATTCCAGTTCCCTCCCAGTACATACCAGTTCCCTCCCAGTACATCCCAGTTCCCACCCAGTACATCCTACTACATACCAGTTCCCTCCCAGTTCACTCCCAGTACATCCCAGTACTTCACAGTTCCATCCCAGTACATCCCAGTACGTCCCAGTTCCCCTCAGTACATAACACTTCCCTCCCAGTACATACCAGTACAACCCAGTGTCCTCACGGTACGTCCCAGTTCCCTCACAGTACATCCCAGTTCCCTACCAGTACATCCCAGTTCCCTCCCTGTTCCTTCCCAGTACATAACAGTTACCTCCCAGTACATCCCAGTAGATCCTGGTACATCCCAAATCCCTGCCAGTTCCACCCGGTACAACCCAGTAAAAGCCTGTACATCCTAGTTCCTCCACAGTACATCCCAGGGCATCCCCGCACATTGTAGAGCCTCCCAGTACATCCCAGTTCCCTCCCAGTACTGGGACGGAACTGGGACGTACTGGGAGGGACCTGGGATGTACTGGGATGTAATGGGACGGAACTGGGATGTAATGGGACGGAACTGGTATGTAATGGGACGGAACTGGGAAAGAAGTGGTAGTGAACCGGGAGGGAATTGGGATGTACGGGGATGAACTGGTAGGGAACTGGGATGTACTGGCATGGAACGGGGATGTATTGGGATGTACAGGAACGGAACTGGAATGTACTGCGATGTACTGGCATGTACTGGGAGCAAACTGGGATTTACTGGGATGTACTGGCAGGAAACTGGGATATACTGGGAGGCACTGGGAGGGAAGTGGGTGTCAACTGGGACATTCCAGTTTCCTCCCAGTACATCCCAGTTCCCTACCAGTGCAGCCCAGTACATCCCAGATCCCTCCCAGTACATCCCAGTTCCCTCCCAGTCCGTCCCAGTACATCCCAGTACATCCCAGTTCCCTCACAGTACATCCCAGTTCCCTCACAGTTCACACACAGTTCACTCCCAGTTCCATTCCAGTACATCCCAGTACATGCCACTTTCCTCCAAGTAAATCCCAGTTCTCTCCCACTACATCCAAGTTCCCTCCCACTTCCCGATAAGTACATCCCAGTACTTCACAGTTCACTCCCAGTACATCCCAGTTCCCCCTCGGTACATAACAGTTCCCTCCCAGTACACCCCAGTACATCCCAGTTCCCTCCCAGTATGTCCCACTACATCCCAGTTCCCTCCCAGTCCATCCCAGTTCCCTCCCAGTAAATCCCAATTCCCAACACTTTCCACCCAGTACATCTCAGTTCCCTCCCAGTACATCCCAGTTCCCTCCCAGTACATCCCAGTACTTCACAGTTCCCTCCCAGTTCACTCCCAGTTCCCTCCCAGTACATCCCAGTTCCCTCTAAGTACATCCCAATACTTCATAGTTCCCTCCCAGCACGTCCCAGTACGTCCCAGTTCCCCTCAGTACATAACACTTCCCTCCCAGTACATACCAGTACATCCCAGTGTCCTCACAGTACATCCCAGTTCCCTCCCAGTACATCCCAGTTCTCTCCCAGTTCACTCCCAGTACACAACAGTTACCTCCCAGTACATCCCAGTACATCCCAGTAGATCCTGGTACATCCCAAATCCCTGCCAGTTCCACCCGGTACAACCGAGTACAAGCCTGTACTTCCTAGTTCCTCCACAGTACATCCCAGGGCATCCCCGCACATTGTAGTGCCTCCCAGTACATCCCAGTTCCCTCCCAGTACTGGGAGGGACCTGGGATGTACTGGGAGGGAACTGGGACGTACTGGGATGTAATGGGACGGAACTGGGATGTATTGGGAGGCACTGGGAAAGAAGTGGTAGTGAACCGGGAGGGAACTGGGATGTACGGGGATGAACTGGTAGGGAACTGGGATGTACTGGCATGGAACGGGGATGTATTGGGATGTACAGGAACAGAACTGGAATGTACAGCGATGTATTGGCATGTACTGGCAGCGAGCTGGGATTTACTGGGATGTACTGGGAGGAAACTGGGATATACTGGGAGGAAACTGGGATATACTGGGAGGCATTGGGAGGGAAGTGGGTGTCAACTGGGACATTCCAGTTTCCTCCCAGTACATCCCAGTTCCCTACCAGTGCAGCCCAGTACATCCCAGTTCCCTCCCAGTCCGTCCCAATCCCCTCCCAGTACATCCCAGTTCCCTGCCAGTATGTCCCAGTACATCCCAGTTCCCTCCCAGTACATACCAGTTCCCTCCCAGTACATCCCAGTTCCCTACCAGTTCCCTCCCACTACATCCCAGTACATCCCAGTTCCCTACCAGTACATACCAGTTCCCTCCCAGTACATCCCGGTACATCCTGGTACATCCCAGTTCCCACCCAGTACATCCTACTACATACCAGTTCCCTCCCAGTTCACTCCCAGTACATCCCAGTACTTCACAGTTCCCTCACAGTACATCCCAGTACGTCCCAGTTCCCCTCAGTACATAACACTTCCCTCCCAGTACATACCAGTACATCCCAGTGTCCTCACGGTACGTCCCAGTTCCCTCCCAGTACATCCCAGTTCCCTCCCAGTTCACTCCCAGTACATAACAGTTACCTCCCAGTACATCCTAGTAGATCCTAGGACATTTCAAATCCCTGCCAGATCCACCCGGTACAACCCAGTACAAGCCTGTACATCCTAGTTCCTCCACAGTACATCCCAGGGCATCCCGGCACATTGTAGTGCCTCCCAGTACATCCCAGTTCCCTCCCAGTACTGGGAGGGACCTGGGATGTAATGGGAGGGAACTGGGACGTACTGGGAGGGAACTGAGACGTACTGGGAGGGAACTGGGATGTACTGGGATGTAATGGGACGGAACTGGGATGTATTGGGAGGCACTGGGAAAGAAGTGGTAGTGAACCGGGAGGGAATTGGGATGTACGGGGATGAACTGGTAGGAAACTGGGATGTACTGGCATGGAACGGGGATGTATTGGGATGTACAGGAACAGAACTGGAATGTACAGCGATGTATTGGGATGTACTGGCAGCGAGCTGGGATTTACTGGGATGTACTGGGAGGAAACTGGGATATACTGGGAGGAAACTGGGATATACTGGGAGGCATTGGGAGGGAAGTGGGTGTCAACTGGGACATTCCAGTTTCCTCCCAGTACATCCCAGTTCCCTACCAGTGCAGCACAGTACATCCCAGTTCCCTCCCAGTCCGTCCCAATCCCCTCCCAGTACATCCCAGTTCCCTGCCAGTATGTCCCAGTACATCCCAGTTCCCTCCCAGTACATACCAGTTCCCTCCCAGTACATCCCAGTTTCCTCCCAGTTCCCTCCCACTACATCCCAGTACATCCCAGTTCCCTCCCAGTACATACCAGTTCCCTCCCAGTACATACCAGTTCCCTCCCGGTACATCCCAGTTCCCACCCAGTACATCCTACTACATACCAGTTCCCTCCCAGTTCACTCCCAGTACATCCCAGTACTTCACAGTTCCCTCCCAGTACATCCCAGTACGTCCCAGTTCCCCTCAGTACATAACACTTCCCTCCCAGTACATACCAGTACATCCCAGTGTCCTCACAGTACGTCCCAGTTCCCTCACAGTACATCCCAGTTCCCTCCCAGTACATCCCAGTTCCCTCCCTGTTCCTTCCCAGTACATAACAGTTACCTCCCAGTACATCCCAGTAGATCCTGGTACATCCCAAATCCCTGCCAGTTCCACCCGGTACAACCCAGTACAAGCCTGTACATCCTAGTTCCTCCACAGTACATCCCAGGGCATCCCCGCACATTGTAGTGCCTCCCAGTACATCCCAGTTCCCTCCCAGTACTGGGAGGGACCTGGGATGTACTGGGAGGGAACTGGGACGTACTGGGAGGGAACTGGGATGTACTGGGAGGGAACTGGGATGTACTGGGATGTAATGGGACGGAACTGGGATGTATTGGGAGGCACTGGGAAAGAAGTGGTAGTGAACCGGGAGGGAATTGGGATGTACGGGGATGAACTGGTAGGGAACTGGGATGTACTGGCATGGAATGGGGATGTATTGGGATGTACAGGAACGGAACTGGAATGTACGGCGATGTACTGGGATGTACTGTGAGCGAACTGGGATTTACTGGGATGTACTGGGAGGAAACTGGGATACAGTGGGAGGAAACTGGGATATACTGGGAGGAACCTGGGAGGGAAGTGGGTGTCAACTGGGACATTCCAGTTTCCTCCCAGTACACCCCAGTTCCCTACCAGTGCAGCCCAGTACATCCCAGATCCCTCCCAGTCCCTCCCAGTACATCCCAGTACATCCCAGTTCCCTCACAGTACATCCCAGTTCCCTCCCAGTTCACACACAGTTCATTCCCAGTTCCATTCCAGTACATCCCAGTACATGCCAGTTGCCTCCCAGTTTCCTCTAAGTACATCCCAGTACATACCAGTTCCCTCCCAGTACATCCCAGTTCCCTCACAGTACATCCCAGTACTTCACAGTTCACTCCCACTACATCCCAGTACGTCCCAGTTCCCCCTTGGTACATAACACTTCCCTCCCAATACATCCAAGTTCCCTCCCAGTACATCCCAATCCCCTCCCAGTACATCCCAGTTCCCTGCCAGTATGTCCCAGTACATCCCAGTTCCCTCCCAGTACATCCCAATCCCCTCCCAGTACATCCCAGTTCCCTGCCAGTATGTCCCAGTACATCCCAGTTCCCTCCCAGTACATCCCAGTTCCCTCCCAGTACATCCCAGTTCCCTCCCAGTTCCCTCCCAGTACATCCCAGTTCCCTCCCAGTACATACCAGTTCCCTCCCAGTACATCCCAGTACATCCTGGTACATCCCAGTTCCCACCCAGTACATCCTACTACATACCAGTTCCCTCCCAGTTCACTCCCAGTACATCCCAGTACTTCACAGTTCCATCCCAGTACATCCCAGTACACACCAGTTCCCCTCAGTACATAACACTTCCCTCCCAGTACATAACAGTACATCCCAGTGTCCTCACAGTACGTCCCAGTTCCCTCACAGTACATCCCAGTTCCCTACCAGTACGTCCCAGTTCCCTCCCAGTTCACTCCCAGTACATAACAGTTACCTCCCAGAACATCCCAGTACATCCCAGTAGATCCTGGTACATCCCAAATCCCTGCCAGTTCCACCCGGTACAACCCAGTACAAGCCTGTACATCCTAGTTCCTCCACAGTACATCCCAGGGCATCCCCGCACATTGTAGTGCCTCCCAGTACATCCCAGGTCCCTCCCAGTACTGGGAGGGACCTGGGATGTACTGGGAGGGAACTGGGACGTACTGGGAGGGAACTGGGATGTACTGGGATGTAATGGGACGGAACTGGGATGTATTGGGAGGCACTGGGAAAGAAGTGGTAGTGAACCGGGAGGGAATTGGGATGTACGGGGATGAACTGGTAGGGAACTGGGATGCACTGGCATGGAACGGGGATGTATTGGGATGTACAGGAACGGAACTGGAATGTACGGCGATGTATTGGGATGTACTGGGAGCGAACTGGGATTTACTGGGATGTACTGGGAGGAAACTGGGATGTACTGGGAGGAAACTGGGATATACTGGGAGGAAACTGGGAGGGAAGTGGGTGTCAACTGGGACATTCCAGTTTCCTCCCAGTACATCCCAGTTCCCTACCAGTGCAGCCCAGTACATCCCAGATCCCTCCCAGTCCCTCCCAGTACATCCCAGTACATCCCAGTTCCCTCACAGTACATCCCAGTTCCCTCCCAGTTCACACACAGTTCACTCCCAGTTCCATTCCAGTACATCCCAGTACATGCCAGTTGCCTCCCAGTTTCCTCTAAGTACATCCCAGTACTTTAAAGTTCCCTCCCAGTACATCCCAGTACGTCCCAGTTCCCCTCAGTACATAACACTTCCCTCCCAGTACATACCAGTACATCCCAGTGTCCTCACAGTACGTCCCAGTTCCCTCCCAGTACATCCCAGTTCCCTCTAAGTACATCCCAGTACATCCCAGTTCCCTCCCAGTACATCCCAGTTCCCTCTAAGTACATCCCAGTACTTCACAGTTCCCTCCCAGTTCACTCCCAGTTCCCTCCCAGTACATCCCAGTTCCCTCTAAGTACATCCCAATACTTCATAGTTCCCTCCCAGCACGTCCCAGTACGTCCCAGTTCCCCTCAGTACATAACACTTCCCTCCCAGTACATACCAGTACATCCCAGTGTCCTCACAGTACATCCCAGTTCCCTCGCAGTACATCCCAGTTCCCTACCAGTTCACTCCCAGTACACAACGGTTACCTCCCAGTACATCCCAGTACATCCTAGTAGATCCTTGGACATTTCAAATTCCTGCCAGTTCCACCCGGTACAACCCAGTACAAGCCTGTACATCCTAGTTCCTCCACAGTACCTCCCAGGGCATCCCCGCACATTGTAGTGCCTCCCAGTACATCCCAGGTCCCTCCCAGTACTGGGAGGGACCTGGGACGTACTGGGAGGGAACTGGGACGTACTGGGAGGGAACTGGGATGTACTGGGATGTAATGGGACGGAACTGGGATGTATTGGGAGGCACTGGGAAAGAAGTGGTAGTGAACCGGGAGGGAATTGGGATGTACGGGGATGAACTGGTAGGAAACTGGGATGTACTGGCATGGAACGGGGATGTATTGGGATGTACAGGAACGGAACTGGAATGTACGGCGATGTATTGGGATGTACTGGGAGCGAACTGGGATTTACTGGGATGTACTGGGAGGAAACTGGGATATACTGGGAGGAAACTGGGATATACTGGGAGGCATTGGGAGGGAAGTGGGTGTCAACTGGGACATTCCAGTTTCCTCCCAGTACATCCCAGTTCCCTACCAGTGCAGCCCAGTACATCCCAGTTCCCTCCCAGTCCGTCCCAATCCCCTCCCAGTACATCCCAGTTCCCTCCCAGTACATCCCAGTTCCCTCCCACTACATCCCAGTACATCCCAGTTCCCTCCCAGTACATACCAGTTCCCTCCCAGTACATCCCAGTTCCCACCCAGTACATCCTACTACATACCAGTTCCCTCCCAGTTCACTCCAAGTACATCCCAGTACTTCACAGTTCCCTCCCAGTTCACTCCCAGTTCCCTCCCAGTACATCCCAGTTCCCTCTAAGTACATCCCAATACTTCATAGTTCCCTCCCAGCACGTCCCAGTACGTCCCAGTTCCCCTCAGTACATAACACTTCCCTCCCAGTACATACCAGTACATCCCAGTGTCCTCACAGTACATCCCAGTTCCCTCCCCGTACATCCCAGTTCCCTCCCAGTTCACACACAGTTCACTCCCAGTTCCATTCCAGTACATCCCAGTACATGCCAGTTGCCTCCCAGTTTCCTCTAAGTACATCCCAGTACTTTAAAGTTCCCTCCCAGTACATCCCAGTTCCCTCACAGTACATCCCAGTACTTCACAGTTCACTCCCACTACATCCCAGTACGTCCCAGTTCCCCCTTGGTACATAACACGTCCCTCCCAATACATCCAAGTTCCCTCCCAGTACATCCCAATCCCCTCTCAGTACATCCCAGTTCCCTGCCAGTATGTCCCAGTACATCCCAGTTCCCTCCCAGTACATCCCAGTTCCCTCCCACTACATCCCAGTACATCCCAGTTCCCTCCCACTACATACCAGTTCCCACCCAGTACATCCTACTACATACCAGTTCCCTCCCAGTTCACTCCCAGTACATCCCAGTACTTCACAGTTCCCTCCCAGTACATCCCAGTACGTCCCAGTTCCCCTCAGTACATAACACTTCCCTCCCAGTACATACCAGTACATCCCAGTGTCCTCACAGTACGTCCCAGTTCCCTCCCAGTACATCCCAGTTCCCTACCAGTACATCCCAGTTCCCTCCCTGTTCCTTCCCAGTACATAACAGTTACCTCCCAGTACATCCCAGTAGATCCTGGTACATCCCAAATCCCTGCTAGTTCCACCCGGTACAACTGAGTACAAGCCTGTACATCCTAGTTCCTCCACAGTACATCCCAGGGCATCCCCGCACATTGTAGTGCCTCCCAGTACATCCCAGTTCCCTCCCAGTACTGGGAGGGAACTGGGATGTACTGGGAGGGACCTGGGATGTACTGGGAGGGAACTGGGATGTACTGGGATGTAATGGGACGGAACTGGGATGTATTGGGAGGCACTGGGAAAGAAGTGGTAGTGAACCGGGAGGGAATTGGGATGTACGGGGATGAACTGGTAGGGAACTGGGATGTACTGGCATGGAACGGGGATGTATTGGGATGTACAGGCACGGAACTGGAATGTACTGCGATGTACTGAGATGTACTGGGAGCAAACTGGGATTTACTGGGATGTACTGGGAGGAAACTGGGATATACTGGGAGGCATTGGGAGGGAAGTGGGTGTCAACTGGGACATTCCAGTTTCCTCCCAGTACATCCCAGTTCCCTACCAGTGCAGCCCAGTACATCCCAGTTCCCTCCCAGTCCGTCCCAATCCCCTCCCAGTACATCCCAGTTCCCTCCCAGTACATCCCAGTTCCCTCCCACTACATCCCAGTACATCCCAGTTCCCTCCCAGTACATACCAGTTCCCTCCCAGTACATACCAGTTCCCTCCCAGTATATCCCAGTTCCCACCCAGTACATCCTACTACATACCAGTTCCCTCCCAGTTCACTCCCAGTTCCCTCCCAGTACTTCACAGTTCCCTCCCAGTACGTCCCAGTTCCCCTCAGTACATAACACTTCCCTCCCAGTACATACCAGTACATCCCAGTGTCCTCACAGTACGTCCCAGTTCCCTCCCAGTACATCCCAGTTCCCTACCAGTACATCCCAGTTCCCTCCCTGTTCCTTCCCAGTACATAACAGTTACCTCCCAGTACATCCCAGTACATCCCAGTAGATCCTGGTACATCCCAAATCCCTGCCAGTTCCACCCGGTACAACCCAGTACAAGCCTGTACATCCTAGTTCCTCCACAGTACATCCCAGGGCATCCCCGCACATTGTAGTGCCTCCCAGTACATCCCAGATCCCTCCCAGTACTGGGAGGGACCTGGGATGTACTGGGAGGGAACTGGGACGTACTGGGAGGGAACTGGGACGTACTGGGAGGGAACTGGGATGTACTGGGATGTAATGGGACGGAACTGGGATGTATTGGGAGGCACTGGGAAAGAAGTGGTAGTGAACCGGGAGGGAATTGGGATGTATGGGGATGAACTGGTAGGGAACTGGGATGTACTGGCATGGAACGGGGATGTATTGGGATGTACAGGAACAGAACTGGAATGTACAGCGATGTATTGGGATGTACTGGCAGCGAGCTGGGATTTACTGGGATGTACTGGGAGGAAACTGGGATATACTGGGAGGAAACTGGGATATACTGGGAGGCATTGGGAGGGAAGTGGGTGTCAACTGGGACATTCCAGTTTCCTCCCAGTACATCCCAGTTCCCTACCAGTGCAGCCCAGTACATCCCAGTTCCCTCCCAGTCCGTCCCAATCCCCTCCCAGTACATCCCAGTTCCCTGCCAGTATGTCCCAGTACATCC
Source organism: Phalacrocorax aristotelis (assembly GCF_949628215.1). NCBI lineage: Eukaryota > Metazoa > Chordata > Aves > Suliformes > Phalacrocoracidae > Phalacrocorax > Phalacrocorax aristotelis. The sequence continues at coordinate 169,551 of NW_027441289.1, read as the reverse complement.
CAGTTCCCCCCCAGTACATACCAGTTCCCTCCCAGTACATACCAGTTCCCTCCCAGTACATCCTGGTACATCCTGGTACATCCCAGTTCCCACCCAGTACATCCTACTACATACCAGTTCCCTCCCAGTTCACTCCCAGTACATCCCAGTACTTCACAGTTCCATCCCAGTACATCCCAGTACGCACCAGTTCCCCTCTGTACATAACACTTCCCTCCCAGTACATACCAGTACATCCCAGTGTCCTCACAGTACGTCCCAGTTCCCTCACAGTACATCCCAGTTCCCTACCAGTACGTCCCAGTTCCCTACCAGTTCACTCCCAGTACACAACAGTTACCTCCCAGTACATCCCAGTACGTCCCAGTAGATCCTGGTACATCCCAAATCCCTGCCAGTTCCACCCGGTACAACCCAGTACAAGCCTGTACATCCTAGTTCCTCCACAGTACATCCCAGGGCATCCCCGCACATTGTAGTGCCTCCCAGTACATCCCAGTTCCCTCCCAGTACTGGGAGGGACCTGGGATGTACTGGGAGGGACCAGGGATGTACTGGGAGGGAACTGGGATGTACTGGGATGTACTGGGAAAGAAGTGGTAGCGAACCGGGAGGGAATTGGGATGTACGGGGATGAACTGGTAGGAAACTGGGATGTACTGGCATGGAACGGGGATGTATTGGGATGTACAGGAACGGAACTGGAATGTACTGCGATGTACTGGGAGCGAACTGGGATTTACTGGGATGTACTGGGAGGAAACTGGGATATACTGGGAGGAAACTGGGAGGAAAGTGGGTGTCAACTGGGACATTCCAGTTTCCTCCCAGTACATCCCAGTTCCCTACCAGTGCATCCCAGTCCGTCCCAGTTCCCTCCCAGTCCGTCCCAGTACATCCCAGTTCCCTCCCAGTACATCCTACTACATACCAGTTCCCTCCCAGTTCACTCCCAGTACACAACAGTTACCTCCCAGTACGTCCCAGTTCCCTCCCAGTACGTCCCAGTACATCCCAGTTCCGTCCCTGTTTCCGACCAGTGCGTCCCAGTTCCCTCCCAGTACGTCCCAGTTCCCTCTTAGTCCATTCCAGTTCCCTCCAGGATATCCCAGTACATCCCAGTTCCCTCCAGTACATCTCAGTTCTCTCCCATTTCCCTCCAAGTACATCCCAGTTCCCTCCAGTTCACTCCCAGTACACAACAGTTACCTCCCAGTACATCCCAGTACATCCCAGTACATCCTGGTACATCCCAAATCCCTGCCAGTTCCACCTGGTACAACCCAGTACAAGCCTGTACATCCTAGTTCCTCCACAGTACATCCCAGGGCATCCCCGCACATTGTAGTGCCTCCCAGTACATCCCAGGTCCCTCCCAGTACTGGGAGGGAAGTGGGATGTACTGGGAGGGACCTGGGATGTACTGGGAGGGAACTGGGACGTACTGGGAGGGAACTGGGATGTACTGGGATGTAATGGGACGGAACTGGGATGTATTGGGAGGCACTGGGAAAGAAGTGGTAGTGAACCGGGAGGGAATTGGGATGTACGGGGATGAACTGGTAGGAAACTGGGATGTACTGGCATGGAACGGGGATGTATTGGGATGTACAGGAACGGAACTGGAATGTACTGCGATGTACTGGGATGTACTGGGAGCGAACTGGGATTTACTGGGATGTACTGGGAGGAAACTGGGATATACTGGGAGGAAACTGGGATATACTGGGAGGCATTGGGAGGGAAGTGGGTGTCAACTGGGACATTCCAGTTTCCTCCCAGTACATCCCAGTTCCCTACCAGTGCAGCCCAGTACATCCCAGTTCCCTCCCAGTCCATCCCAATCCTCTCCCAGTACATCCCAGTTCCCTGCCAGTATGTCCCAGTACATCCCAGTTCCCTCCCAGTACATACCAGTTCCCTCCCAGTACATCCCAGTACATCCTGGTACATCCCAGTTCCCACCCAGTACATCCTACTACATACCAGTTCCCTCCCAGTTCACTCCCAGTACATCCCAGTACTTCACAGTTCCCTCCCAGTACATCCCAGTACGTCCCAGTTCCCCTCAGTACATAACTCTTCCCTCCCAGTACATACCAGTACATCCCAGTGTCCTCACGGTACGTCCCAGTTCCCTCCCAGTACATCCCAGTTCCCTACCAGTACATAACAGTTACCTCCCAGTACATCCCAGTAGATCCTGGTACATCCCAAATCCCTGCCAGTTCCACCCGGTACAACCCAGTACAAGCCTGTACATCCTAGTTCCTCCACAGTACATCCCAGGGCATCCCCGCACATTGTAGTGCCTCCCAGTACATCCCAGTTCCCTCCCAGTACTGGGAGGGAACTGGGATGTACTGGGATGTAATGGGACGGAACTGGGATGTATTGGGAGGCACTGGGAAAGAAGTGGTAGTGAACCGGGAGGGAATTGGGATGTACGGGGATGAACTGGTAGGAAACTCGGATGTACTGGCATGGAACGGGGATGTATTGGGATGGACAGGAACGGAACTGGAATGTACGGCGATGTATTGGGATGTACTGGGAGCGAACTGGGATTTACTGGGATGTACTGGGAGGAAACTGGGATGTACTGGGAGGAAACTGGGATATACTGGGAGGAAACTGGGAGGGAAGTGGGTGTCAACTGGGACATTCCAGTTTCCTCCCAGTACATCCCAGTTCCCTACCAGTGCAGCCCAGTACATCCCAGATCCCTCCCAGTCCCTCCCAGTACATCCCAGTACATCCCAGTTCCCTCACAGTACATCCCAGTTCCCTCCCAGTTCACACACAGTTCACTCCCAGTTCCATTCCAGTACATCCCAGTACATGCCAGTTGCCTCCCAGTTTCCTCTAAGTACATCCCAGTACTTTAAAGTTCCCTCCCAGTACATCCCAGTACGTCCCAGTTCCCCTCAGTACATAACACTTCCCTCCCAGTACATACCAGTACATCCCAGTGTCCTCACAGTACGTCCCAGTTCCCTCCCAGTACATCCCAGTTCCCTCTAAGTACATCCCAGTACATCCCAGTTCCCTCCCAGTACATCCCAGTTCCCTCTAAGTACATCCCAGTACTTCACAGTTCCCTCCCAGTTCACTCCCAGTTCCCTCCCAGTACATCCCAGTTCCCTCTAAGTACATCCCAATACTTCATAGTTCCCTCCCAGCACGTCCCAGTACGTCCCAGTTCCCCTCAGTACATAACACTTCCCTCCCAGTACATACCAGTACATCCCAGTGTCCTCACAGTACATCCCAGTTCCCTCCCAGTACATCCCAGTTCCCTACCAGTTCACTCCCAGTACACAACAGTTACCTCCCAGTACATCCCAGTACATCCTAGTAGATCCTAGGACATTTCAAATTCCTGCCAGTTCCACCCGGTACAACCCAGTACAAGCCTGTACATCCTAGTTCCTCCACAGTACATCCCAGGGCATCCCCGCACATTGTAGTGCCTCCCAGTACATCCCAGGTCCCTCCCAGTACTGGGAGGGACCTGGGACGTACTGGGAGGGAACTGGGACGTACTGGGAGGGAACTGGGATGTACTGGGATGTAATGGGACGGAACTGGGATGTATTGGGAGGCACTGGGAAAGAAGTGGTAGTGAACCGGGAGGGAATTGGGATGTACGGGGATGAACTGGTAGGAAACTGGGATGTACTGGCATGGAACGGGGATGTATTGGGATGTACAGGAACGGAACTGGAATGTACGGCGATGTATTGGGATGTACTGGGAGCGAACTGGGATTTACTGGGATGTACTGGGAGGAAACTGGGATATACTGGGAGGAAACTGGGATATACTGGGAGGCATTGGGAGGGAAGTGGGTGTCAACTGGGACATTCCAGTTTCCTCCCAGTACATCCCAGTTCCCTACCAGTGCAGCCCAGTACATCCCAGTTCCCTCCCAGTCCGTCCCAATCCCCTCCCAGTACATCCCAGTTCCCTCCCAGTACATCCCAGTTCCCTCCCACTACATCCCAGTACATCCCAGTTCCCTCCCAGTACATACCAGTTCCCTCCCAGTACATCCCAGTTCCCACCCAGTACATCCTACTACATACCAGTTCCCTCCCAGTTCACTCCAAGTACATCCCAGTACTTCACAGTTCCCTCCCAGTTCACTCCCAGTTCCCTCCCAGTACATCCCAGTTCCCTCTAAGTACATCCCAATACTTCATAGTTCCCTCCCAGCACGTCCCAGTACGTCCCAGTTCCCCTCAGTACATAACACTTCCCTCCCAGTACATACCAGTACATCCCAGTGTCCTCACAGTACATCCCAGTTCCCTCCCCGTACATCCCAGTTCCCTCCCAGTTCACACACAGTTCACTCCCAGTTCCATTCCAGTACATCCCAGTACATGCCAGTTGCCTCCCAGTTTCCTCTAAGTACATCCCAGTACTTTAAAGTTCCCTCCCAGTACATCCCAGTTCCCTCACAGTACATCCCAGTACTTCACAGTTCACTCCCACTACATCCCAGTACGTCCCAGTTCCCCCTTGGTACATAACACGTCCCTCCCAATACATCCAAGTTCCCTCCCAGTACATCCCAATCCCCTCTCAGTACATCCCAGTTCCCTGCCAGTATGTCCCAGTACATCCCAGTTCCCTCCCAGTACATCCCAGTTCCCTCCCACTACATCCCAGTACATCCCAGTTCCCTCCCACTACATACCAGTTCCCACCCAGTACATCCTACTACATACCAGTTCCCTCCCAGTTCACTCCCAGTACATCCCAGTACTTCACAGTTCCCTCCCAGTACATCCCAGTACGTCCCAGTTCCCCTCAGTACATAACACTTCCCTCCCAGTACATACCAGTACATCCCAGTGTCCTCACAGTACGTCCCAGTTCCCTCCCAGTACATCCCAGTTCCCTACCAGTACATCCCAGTTCCCTCCCTGTTCCTTCCCAGTACATAACAGTTACCTCCCAGTACATCCCAGTAGATCCTGGTACATCCCAAATCCCTGCTAGTTCCACCCGGTACAACCGAGTACAAGCCTGTACATCCTAGTTCCTCCACAGTACATCCCAGGGCATCCCCGCACATTGTAGTGCCTCCCAGTACATCCCAGTTCCCTCCCAGTACTGGGGGGGAACTGGGATGTACTGGGAGGGACCTGGGATGTACTGGGAGGGAACTGGGATGTACTGGGATGTAATGGGACGGAACTGGGATGTATTGGGAGGCACTGGGAAAGAAGTGGTAGTGAACCGGGAGGGAATTGGGATGTACGGGGATGAACTGGTAGGAAACTGGGATGTACTGGCATGGAACGGGGATGTATTGGGATGTACAGGCACGGAACTGGAATGTACTGCGATGTACTGGGATGTACTGGGAGCAAACTGGGATTTACTGGGATGTACTGGGAGGAAACTGGGATATACTGGGAGGCATTGGGAGGGAAGTGGGTGTCAACTGGGACATTCCAGTTTCCTCCCAGTACATCCCAGTTCCCTACCAGTGCAGCCCAGTACATCCCAGTTCCCTCCCAGTCCGTCCCAATCCCCTCCCAGTACATCCCAGTTCCCTCCCAGTACATCCCAGTTCCCTCCCACTACATCCCAGTACATACCAGTTCCCTCCCAGTACATACCAGTTCCCTCCCAGTACATACCAGTTCCCTCCCAGTATATCCCAGTTCCCACCCAGTACATCCTACTACATACCAGTTCCCTCCCAGTTCACTCCCAGTTCCCTCCCAGTACTTCACAGTTCCCTCCCAGTACGTCCCAGTTCCCCTCAGTACATAACACTTCCCTCCCAGTACATACCAGTACATCCCAGTGTCCTCACAGTACGTCCCAGTTCCCTCCCAGTACATCCCAGTTCCCTCCCAGTACATCCCAGTTCCCTCCCTGTTCCTTCCCAGTACATAACAGTTACCTCCCAGTACATCCCAGTACATCCCAGTAGATCCTGGTACATCCCAAATCCCTGCCAGTTCCACCCGGTACAACCCAGTACAAGCCTGTACATCCTAGTTCCTCCACAGTACATCCCAGGGCATCCCCGCACATTGTAGTGCCTCCCAGTACATCCCAGTTCCCCCCCAGTACTGGGAGGGACCTGGGATGTACTGGGAGGGAACTGGGACGTACTGGGAGGGAACTGGGACGTACTGGGAGGGAACTGGGATGTACTGGGATGTAATGGGACGGAACTGGGATGTATTGGGAGGCACTGGGAAAGAAGTGGTAGTGAACCGGGAGGGAATTGGGATGTACGGGGATGAACTGGTAGGGAACTGGGATGTACTGGCATGGAACGGGGATGTATTGGGATGTACAGGCACGGAACTGGAATGTACTGCGATGTACTGGGATGTACTGGGAGCGAACTGGGATTTACTGGGATGTACTGGGAGGAAACTGGGATATACTGGGAGGAAACTGGGATATACTGGGAGGCATTGGGAGGGAAGTGGGTGTCAACTGGGACATTCCAGTTTCCTCCCAGTACATCCCAGTTCCCTACCAGTGCAGCCCAGTACATCCCAGTTCCCTCCCAGTCCATCCCAATCCTCTCCCAGTACATCCCAGTTCCCTGCCAGTATGTCCCAGTACATCCCAGTTCCCTCCCAGTACATCCCAGTTCCCTCCCAGTACATCCCAGTACATCCTGGTACATCCCAGTTCCCACCCAGTACATCCTACTACATACCAGTTCCCTCCCAGTTCACTCCCAGTACATCCCAGTACTTCACAGTTCCCTCCCAGTACATCCCAGTACGTCCCAGTTCCCCTCAGTACATAACTCTTCCCTCCCAGTACATACCAGTACATCCCAGTGTCCTCACGGTACGTCCCAGTTCCCTCCCAGTACATCCCAGTTCCCTACCAGTACATAACAGTTACCTCCCAGTACATCCCAGTAGATCCTGGTACATCCCAAATCCCTGCCAGTTCCACCCGGTACAACCCAGTACAAGCCTGTACATCCTAGTTCCTCCACAGTACATCCCAGGGCATCCCCGCACATTGTAGTGCCTCCCAGTACATCCCAGTTCCCTCCCAGTACTGGGAGGGAACTGGGATGTACTGGGATGTAATGGGACGGAACTGGGATGTATTGGGAGGCACTGGGAAAGAAGTGGTAGTGAACCGGGAGGGAATTGGGATGTACGGGGATGAACTGGTAGGAAACTCGGATGTACTGGCATGGAACGGGGATGTATTGGGATGGACAGGAACGGAACTGGAATGTACGGCGATGTATTGGGATGTACTGGGAGCGAACTGGGATTTACTGGGATGTACTGGGAGGAAACTGGGATGTACTGGGAGGAAACTGGGATATACTGGGAGGAAACTGGGAGGGAAGTGGGTGTCAACTGGGACATTCCAGTTTCCTCCCAGTACATCCCAGTTCCCTACCAGTGCAGCCCAGTACATCCCAGATCCCTCCCAGTCCCTCCCAGTACATCCCAGTACATCCCAGTTCCCTCACAGTACATCCCAGTTCCCTCCCAGTTCACACACAGTTCACTCCCAGTTCCATTCCAGTACATCCCAGTACATGCCAGTTGCCTCCCAGTTTCCTCTAAGTACATCCCAGTACTTTAAAGTTCCCTCCCAGTACATCCCAGTACGTCCCAGTTCCCCTCAGTACATAACACTTCCCTCCCAGTACATACCAGTACATCCCAGTGTCCTCACAGTACGTCCCAGTTCCCTCCCAGTACATCCCAGTTCCCTCTAAGTACATCCCAGTACATCCCAGTTCCCTCCCAGTACATCCCAGTTCCCTCTAAGTACATCCCAGTACTTCACAGTTCCCTCCCAGTTCACTCCCAGTTCCCTCCCAGTACATCCCAGTTCCCTCTAAGTACATCCCAATACTTCATAGTTCCCTCCCAGCACGTCCCAGTACGTCCCAGTTCCCCTCAGTACATAACACTTCCCTCCCAGTACATACCAGTACATCCCAGTGTCCTCACAGTACATCCCAGTTCCCTCCCAGTACATCCCAGTTCCCTACCAGTTCACTCCCAGTACACAACAGTTACCTCCCAGTACATCCCAGTACATCCTAGTAGATCCTAGGACATGTCAAATTCCTGCCAGTTCCACCCGGTACAACCCAGTACAAGCCTGTACATCCTAGTTCCTCCACAGTACATCCCAGGGCATCCCCGCACATTGTAGTGCCTCCCAGTACATCCCAGTTCCCTCCCAGTACTGGGAGGGAACTGGGATGTACTGGGATGTAATGGGACGGAACTGGGATGTATTGGGAGGCACTGGGAAAGAAGTGGTAGTGAACCGGGAGGGAATTGGGATGTACGGGGATGAACTGGTAGGAAACTGGGATGTACTGGCATGGAACGGGGATGTATTGGGATGTACAGGAACGGAACTGGAATGTACGGCGATGTATTGGGATGTACTGGGAGCGAACTGGGATTTATTGGGATGTACTGGGAGGAAACTGGGATATACTGGGAGGAAACTGGGATATACTGGGAGGCATTGGGAGGGAAGTGGGTGTCAACTGGGACATTCCAGTTTCCTCCCAGTACATCCCAGTTCCCTACCAGTGCAGCCCAGTACATCCCAGTTCCCTCCCAGTCCGTCCCAATCCCCTCCCAGTACATCCCAGTTCCCTCCCAGTACATCCCAGTTCCCTCCCACTACATCCCAGTACATCCCAGTTCCCTCCCAGTACATACCAGTTCCCTCCCAGTACATCCCAGTTCCCACCCAGTACATCCTACTACATACCAGTTCCCTCCCAGTTCACTCCAAGTACATCCCAGTACTTCACAGTTCCCTCCCAGTTCACTCCCAGTTCCCTCCCAGTACATCCCAGTTCCCTCTAAGTACATCCCAATACTTCATAGTTCCCTCCCAGCACGTCCCAGTACGTCCCAGTTCCCCTCAGTACATAACACTTCCCTCCCAGTACATACCAGTACATCCCAGTGTCCTCACAGTACATCCCAGTTCCCTCCCCGTACATCCCAGTTCCCTCCCAGTTCACACACAGTTCACTCCCAGTTCCATTCCAGTACATCCCAGTACATGCCAGTTGCCTCCCAGTTTCCTCTAAGTACATCCCAGTACTTTAAAGTTCCCTCCCAGTACATCCCAGTTCCCTCACAGTACATCCCAGTACTTCACAGTTCACTCCCACTACATCCCAGTACGTCCCAGTTCCCCCTTGGTACATAACACGTCCCTCCCAATACATCCAAGTTCCCTCCCAGTACATCCCAATCCCCTCTCAGTACATCCCAGTTCCCTGCCAGTATGTCCCAGTACATCCCAGTTCCCTCCCAGTACATCCCAGTTCCCTCCCACTACATCCCAGTACATCCCAGTTCCCTCCCACTACATACCAGTTCCCACCCAGTACATCCTACTACATACCAGTTCCCTCCCAGTTCACTCCCAGTACATCCCAGTACTTCACAGTTCCCTCCCAGTACATCCCAGTACGTCCCAGTTCCCCTCAGTACATAACACTTCCCTCCCAGTACATACCAGTACATCCCAGTGTCCTCACAGTACGTCCCAGTTCCCTCCCAGTACATCCCAGTTCCCTACCAGTACATCCCAGTTCCCTCCCTGTTCCTTCCCAGTACATAACAGTTACCTCCCAGTACATCCCAGTAGATCCTGGTACATCCCAAATCCCTGCTAGTTCCACCCGGTACAACCGAGTACAAGCCTGTACATCCTAGTTCCTCCACAGTACATCCCAGGGCATCCCCGCACATTGTAGTGCCTCCCAGTACATCCCAGTTCCCTCCCAGTACTGGGAGGGAACTGGGATGTACTGGGAGGGACCTGGGATGTACTGGGAGGGAACTGGGATGTACTGGGATGTAATGGGACGGAACTGGGATGTATTGGGAGGCACTGGGAAAGAAGTGGTAGTGAACCGGGAGGGAATTGGGATGTACGGGGATGAACTGGTAGGGAACTGGGATGTACTGGCATGGAACGGGGATGTATTGGGATGTACAGGCACGGAACTGGAATGTACTGCGATGTACTGGGATGTACTGGGAGCAAACTGGGATTTACTGGGATGTACTGGGAGGAAACTGGGATATACTGGGAGGCATTGGGAGGGAAGTGGGTGTCAACTGGGACATTCCAGTTTCCTCCCAGTACATCCCAGTTCCCTACCAGTGCAGCCCAGTACATCCCAGTTCCCTCCCAGTCCGTCCCAATCCCCTCCCAGTACATCCCAGTTCCCTCCCAGTACATCCCAGTTCCCTCCCACTACATCCCAGTACATCCCAGTTCCCTCCCAGTACATACCAGTTCCCTCCCAGTACATACCAGTTCCCTCCCAGTATATCCCAGTTCCCACCCAGTACATCCTACTACATACCAGTTCCCTCCCAGTTCACTCCCAGTTCCCTCCCAGTACTTCACAGTTCCCTCCCAGTACGTCCCAGTTCCCCTCAGTACATAACACTTCCCTCCCAGTACATACCAGTACATCCCAGTGTCCTCACAGTACGTCCCAGTTCCCTCCCAGTACATCCCAGTTCCCTACCAGTACATCCCAGTTCCCTCCCTGTTCCTTCCCAGTACATAACAGTTACCTCCCAGTACATCCCAGTACATCCCAGTAGATCCTGGTACATCCCAAATCCCTGCCAGTTCCACCCGGTACAACCCAGTACAAGCCTGTACATCCTAGTTCCTCCACAGTACATCCCAGGGCATCCCCGCACATTGTAGTGCCTCCCAGTACATCCCAGTTCCCCCCCAGTACTGGGAGGGACCTGGGATGTACTGGGAGGGAACTGGGACGTACTGGGAGGGACCTGGGACGTACTGGGAGGGAACTGGGATGTACTGGGATGTAATGGGACGGAACTGGGATGTATTAGGAGGCACTGGGAAAGAAGTGGTAGTGAACCGGGAGGGAATTGGGATGTACGGGGATGAACTGGTAGGGAACTGGGATGTACTGGCATGGAACGGGGATGTATTGGGATGTACAGGAACAGAACTGGAATGTACAGCGATGTATTGGGATGTACTGGCAGCGAGCTGGGATTTACTGGGATGTACTGGGAGGAAACTGGGATATACTGGGAGGAAACTGGGATATACTGGGAGGCATTGGGAGGGAAGTGGGTGTCAACTGGGACATTCCAGTTTCCTCCCAGTACATCCCAGTTCCCTACCAGTGCAGCCCAGTACATCCCAGTTCCCTCCCAGTCCATCCCAATCCTCTCCCAGTACATCCCAGTTCCCTGCCAGTATGTCCCAGTACATCCCAGTTCCCTCCCAGTACATACCAGTTCCCTCCCAGTACATCCCAGTACATCCTGGTACATCCCAGTTCCCACCCAGTACATCCTACTACATACCAGTTCCCTCCCAGTTCACTCCCAGTACATCCCAGTACTTCACAGTTCCCTCCCAGTACATCCCAGTACGTCCCAGTTCCCCTCAGTACATAACTCTTCCCTCCCAGTACATACCAGTACATCCCAGTGTCCTCACGGTACGTCCCAGTTCCCTCCCAGTACATCCCAGTTCCCTACCAGTACATAACAGTTACCTCCCAGTACATCCCAGTAGATCCTGGTACATCCCAAATCCCTGCCAGTTCCACCCGGTACAACCCAGTACAAGCCTGTACATCCTAGTTCCTCCACAGTACATCCCAGGGCATCCCCGCACATTGTAGTGCCTCCCAGTACATCCCAGTTCCCCCCCAGTACTGGGAGGGACCTGGGATGTACTGGGAGGGAACTGGGACGTACTGGGAGGGACCTGGGACGTACTGGGAGGGAACTGGGATGTACTGGGATGTAATGGGACGGAACTGGGATGTATTGGGAGGCACTGGGAAAGAAGTGGTAGTGAACCGGGAGGGAATTGGGATGTACGGGGATGAACTGGTAGGGAACTGGGATGTACTGGCATGGAACGGGGATGTATTGGGATGTACAGGAACAGAACTGGAATGTACAGCGATGTATTGGGATGTACTGGCAGCGAGCTGGGATTTACTGGGATGTACTGGGAGGAAACTGGGATATACTGGGAGGAAACTGGGATATACTGGGAGGCATTGGGAGGGAAGTGGGTGTCAACTGGGACATTCCAGTTTCCTCCCAGTACATCCCAGTTCCCTACCAGTGCAGCCCAGTACATCCCAGTTCCCTCCCAGTCCATCCCAATCCTCTCCCAGTACATCCCAGTTCCCTGCCAGTATGTCCCAGTACATCCCAGTTCCCTCCCAGTACATACCAGTTCCCTCCCAGTACATCCCAGTACATCCTGGTACATCCCAGTTCCCACCCAGTACATCCTACTACATACCAGTTCCCTCCCAGTTCACTCCCAGTACATCCCAGTACTTCACAGTTCCCTCCCAGTACATCCCAGTACGTCCCAGTTCCCCTCAGTACATAACTCTTCCCTCCCAGTACATACCAGTACATCCCAGTGTCCTCACGGTACGTCCCAGTTCCCTCCCAGTACATCCCAGTTCCCTACCAGTACATAACAGTTACCTCCCAGTACATCCCAGTAGATCCTGGTACATCCCAAATCCCTGCCAGTTCCACCCGGTACAACCCAGTACAAGCCTGTACATCCTAGTTCCTCCACAGTACATCCCAGGGCATCCCCGCACATTGTAGTGCCTCCCAGTACATCCCAGTTCCCTCCCAGTACTGGGAGGGAACTGGGATGTACTGGGATGTAATGGGACGGAACTGGGATGTATTGGGAGGCACTGGGAAAGAAGTGGTAGTGAACCGGGAGGGAATTGGGATGTACGGGGATGAACTGGTAGGAAACTCGGATGTACTGGCATGGAACGGGGATGTATTGGGATGGACAGGAACGGAACTGGAATGTACGGCGATGTATTGGGATGTACTGGGAGCGAACTGGGATTTACTGGGATGTACTGGGAGGAAACTGGGATGTACTGGGAGGAAACTGGGATATACTGGGAGGAAACTGGGAGGGAAGTGGGTGTCAACTGGGACATTCCAGTTTCCTCCCAGTACATCCCAGTTCCCTACCAGTGCAGCCCAGTACATCCCAGATCCCTCCCAGTCCCTCCCAGTACATCCCAGTACATCCCAGTTCCCTCACAGTACATCCCAGTTCCCTCCCAGTTCACACACAGTTCACTCCCAGTTCCATTCCAGTACATCCCAGTACATGCCAGTTGCCTCCCAGTTTCCTCTAAGTACATCCCAGTACTTTAAAGTTCCCTCCCAGTACATCCCAGTACGTCCCAGTTCCCCTCAGTACATAACACTTCCCTCCCAGTACATACCAGTACATCCCAGTGTCCTCACAGTACGTCCCAGTTCCCTCCCAGTACATCCCAGTTCCCTCTAAGTACATCCCAGTACATCCCAGTTCCCTCCCAGTACATCCCAGTTCCCTCTAAGTACATCCCAGTACTTCACAGTTCCCTCCCAGTTCACTCCCAGTTCCCTCCCAGTACATCCCAGTTCCCTCTAAGTACATCCCAATACTTCATAGTTCCCTCCCAGCACGTCCCAGTACGTCCCAGTTCCCCTCAGTACATAACACTTCCCTCCCAGTACATACCAGTACATCCCAGTGTCCTCACAGTACATCCCAGTTCCCTCCCAGTACATCCCAGTTCCCTACCAGTTCACTCCCAGTACACAACAGTTACCTCCCAGTACATCCCAGTACATCCTAGTAGATCCTAGGACATGTCAAATTCCTGCCAGTTCCACCCGGTACAACCCAGTACAAGCCTGTACATCCTAGTTCCTCCACAGTACATCCCAGGGCATCCCCGCACATTGTAGTGCCTCCCAGTACATCCCAGGTCCCTCCCAGTACTGGGAGGGACCTGGGACGTACTGGGAGGGAACTGGGACGTACTGGGAGGGAACTGGGATGTACTGGGATGTAATGGGACGGAACTGGGATGTATTGGGAGGCACTGGGAAAGAAGTGGTAGTGAACCGGGAGGGAATTGGGATGTACGGGGATGAACTGGTAGGAAACTGGGATGTACTGGCATGGAACGGGGATGTATTGGGATGTACAGGCACGGAACTGGAATGTACGGCGATGTATTGGGATGTACTGGGAGCGAACTGGGATTTACTGGGATGTACTGGGAGGAAACTGGGATATACTGGGAGGAAACTGGGATATACTGGGAGGCATTGGGAGGGAAGTGGGTGTCAACTGGGACATTCCAGTTTCCTCCCAGTACATCCCAGTTCCCTACCAGTGCAGCCCAGTACATCCCAGTTCCCTCCCAGTCCGTCCCAATCCCCTCCCAGTACATCCCAGTTCCCTCCCAGTACATCCCAGTTCCCTCCCACTACATCCCAGTACATCCCAGTTCCCTCCCAGTACATACCAGTTCCCTCCCAGTACATCCCAGTTCCCACCCAGTACATCCTACTACATACCAGTTCCCTCCCAGTTCACTCCAAGTACATCCCAGTACTTCACAGTTCCCTCCCAGTTCACTCCCAGTTCCCTCCCAGTACATCCCAGTTCCCTCTAAGTACATCCCAATACTTCATAGTTCCCTCGCAGCACGTCCCAGTACGTCCCAGTTCCCCTCAGTACATAACACTTCCCTCCCAGTACATACCAGTACATCCCAGTGTCCTCACAGTACATCCCAGTTCCCTCCCCGTACATCCCAGTTCCCTCCCAGTTCACACACAGTTCACTCCCAGTTCCATTCCAGTACATCCCAGTACATGCCAGTTGCCTCCCAGTTTCCTCTAAGTACATCCCAGTACTTTAAAGTTCCCTCCCAGTACATCCCAGTTCCCTCACAGTACATCCCAGTACTTCACAGTTCACTCCCACTACATCCCAGTACGTCCCAGTTCCCCCTTGGTACATAACACGTCCCTCCCAATACATCCAAGTTCCCTCCCAGTACATCCCAATCCCCTCTCAGTACATCCCAGTTCCCTGCCAGTATGTCCCAGTACATCCCAGTTCCCTCCCAGTACATCCCAGTTCCCTCCCACTACATCCCAGTACATCCCAGTTCCCTCCCAGTACATACCAGTTCCCACCCAGTACATCCTACTACATACCAGTTCCCTCCCAGTTCACTCCCAGTACATCCCAGTACTTCACAGTTCCCTCCCAGTACATCCCAGTACGTCCCAGTTCCCCTCAGTACATAACACTTCCCTCCCAGTACATACCAGTACATCCCTGTGTCCTCACAGTACGTCCCAGTTCCCTCACAGTACATCCCAGTTCCCTACCAGTACATCCCAGTTCCCTCCCTGTTCCTTCCCAGTACATAACAGTTACCTCCCAGTACATCCCAGTAGATCCTGGTACATCCCAAATCCCTGCTAGTTCCACCCGGTACAACCGAGTACAAGCCTGTACATCCTAGTTCCTCCACAGTACATCCCAGGGCATCCCCGCACATTGTAGTGCCTCCCAGTACATCCCAGTTCCCTCCCAGTACTGGGAGGGAACTGGGATGTACTGGGAGGGACCTGGGATGTACTGGGAGGGAACTGGGATGTACTGGGATGTAATGGGACGGAACTGGGATGTATTGGGAGGCACTGGGAAAGAAGTGGTAGTGAACCGGGAGGGAATTGGGATGTACGGGGATGAACTGGTAGGGAACTGGGATGTACTGGCATGGAACGGGGATGTATTGGGATGTACAGGCACGGAACTGGAATGTACTGCGATGTACTGGGATGTACTGGGAGCAAACTGGGATTTACTGGGATGTACTGGGAGGAAACTGGGATATACTGGGAGGCATTGGGAGGGAAGTGGGTGTCAACTGGGACATTCCAGTTTCCTCCCAGTACATCCCAGTTCCCTACCAGTGCAGCCCAGTACATCCCAGTTCCCTCCCAGTCCGTCCCAATCCCCTCCCAGTACATCCCAGTTCCCTCCCAGTACATCCCAGTTCCCTCCCACTACATCCCAGTACATCCCAGTTCCCTCCCAGTACATACCAGTTCCCTCCCAGTACATACCAGTTCCCTCCCAGTACATACCAGTTCCCACCCAGTACATCCTACTACATACCAGTTCCCTCCCAGTTCACTCCCAGTTCCCTCCCAGTACTTCACAGTTCCCTCCCAGTACGTCCCAGTTCCCCTCAGTACATAACACTTCCCTCCCAGTACATACCAGTACATCCCAGTGTCCTCACAGTACGTCCCAGTTCCCTCCCAGTACATCCCAGTTCCCTACCAGTACATCCCAGTTCCCTCCCTGTTCCTTCCCAGTACATAACAGTTACCTCCCAGTACATCCCAGTACATCCCAGTAGATCCTGGTACATCCCAAATCCCTGCCAGTTCCACCCGGTACAACCCAGTACAAGCCTGTACATCCTAGTTCCTCCACAGTACATCCCAGGGCATCCCCGCACATTGTAGTGCCTCCCAGTACATCCCAGTTCCCCCCCAGTACTGGGAGGGACCTGGGATGTACTGGGAGGGAACTGGGACGTACTGGGAGGGACCTGGGACGTACTGGGAGGGAACTGGGATGTACTGGGATGTAATGGGACGGAACTGGGATGTATTGGGAGGCACTGGGAAAGAAGTGGTAGTGAACCGGGAGGGAATTGGGATGTACGGGGATGAACTGGTAGGAAACTGGGATGTACTGGCATGGAACGGGGATGTATTGGGATGTACAGGAACGGAACTGGAATGTACGGCGATGTATTGGGATGTACTGGGAGCGAACTGGGATTTACTGGGATGTACTGGGAGGAAACTGGGATATACTGGGAGGAAACTGGGATATACTGGGAGGCATTGGGAGGGAAGTGGGTGTCAACTGGGACATTCCAGTTTCCTCCCAGTACATCCCAGTTCCCTACCAGTGCAGCCCAGTACATCCCAGTTCCCTCCCAGTCCGTCCCAATCCCCTCCCAGTACATCCCAGTTCCCTCCCAGTACATCCCAGTTCCCTCCCACTACATCCCAGTACATCCCAGTTCCCTCCCAGTACATACCAGTTCCCTCCCAGTACATCCCAGTTCCCACCCAGTACATCCTACTACATACCAGTTCCCTCCCAGTTCACTCCAAGTACATCCCAGTACTTCACAGTTCCCTCCCAGTTCACTCCCAGTTCCCTCCCAGTACATCCCAGTTCCCTCTAAGTACATCCCAATACTTCATAGTTCCCTCGCAGCACGTCCCAGTACGTCCCAGTTCCCCTCAGTACATAACACTTCCCTCCCAGTACATACCAGTACATCCCAGTGTCCTCACAGTACATCCCAGTTCCCTCCCCGTACATCCCAGTTCCCTCCCAGTTCACACACAGTTCACTCCCAGTTCCATTCCAGTACATCCCAGTACATGCCAGTTGCCTCCCAGTTTCCTCTAAGTACATCCCAGTACTTTAAAGTTCCCTCCCAGTACATCCCAGTTCCCTCACAGTACATCCCAGTACTTCACAGTTCACTCCCACTACATCCCAGTACGTCCCAGTTCCCCCTTGGTACATAACACGTCCCTCCCAATACATCCAAGTTCCCTCCCAGTACATCCCAATCCCCTCTCAGTACATCCCAGTTCCCTGCCAGTATGTCCCAGTACATCCCAGTTCCCTCCCAGTACATCCCAGTTCCCTCCCACTACATCCCAGTACATCCCAGTTCCCTCCCAGTACATACCAGTTCCCACCCAGTACATCCTACTACATACCAGTTCCCTCCCAGTTCACTCCCAGTACATCCCAGTACTTCACAGTTCCCTCCCAGTACATCCCAGTACGTCCCAGTTCCCCTCAGTACATAACACTTCCCTCCCAGTACATACCAGTACATCCCTGTGTCCTCACAGTACGTCCCAGTTCCCTCACAGTACATCCCAGTTCCCTACCAGTACATCCCAGTTCCCTCCCTGTTCCTTCCCAGTACATAACAGTTACCTCCCAGTACATCCCAGTAGATCCTGGTACATCCCAAATCCCTGCTAGTTCCACCCGGTACAACCGAGTACAAGCCTGTACATCCTAGTTCCTCCACAGTACATCCCAGGGCATCCCCGCACATTGTAGTGCCTCCCAGTACATCCCAGTTCCCTCCCAGTACTGGGAGGGAACTGGGATGTACTGGGAGGGACCTGGGATGTACTGGGAGGGAACTGGGATGTACTGGGATGTAATGGGACGGAACTGGGATGTATTGGGAGGCACTGGGAAAGAAGTGGTAGTGAACCGGGAGGGAATTGGGATGTACGGGGATGAACTGGTAGGGAACTGGGATGTACTGGCATGGAACGGGGATGTATTGGGATGTACAGGCACGGAACTGGAATGTACTGCGATGTACTGGGATGTACTGGGAGCAAACTGGGATTTACTGGGATGTACTGGGAGGAAACTGGGATATACTGGGAGGCATTGGGAGGGAAGTGGGTGTCAACTGGGACATTCCAGTTTCCTCCCAGTACATCCCAGTTCCCTACCAGTGCAGCCCAGTACATCCCAGTTCCCTCCCAGTCCGTCCCAATCCCCTCCCAGTACATCCCAGTTCCCTCCCAGTACATCCCAGTTCCCTCCCACTACATCCCAGTACATCCCAGTTCCCTCCCAGTACATACCAGTTCCCTCCCAGTACATACCAGTTCCCTCCCAGTATATCCCAGTTCCCACCCAGTACATCCTACTACATACCAGTTCCCTCCCAGTTCACTCCCAGTTCCCTCCCAGTACTTCACAGTTCCCTCCCAGTACGTCCCAGTTCCCCTCAGTACATAACACTTCCCTCCCAGTACATACCAGTACATCCCAGTGTCCTCACAGTACGTCCCAGTTCCCTCCCAGTACATCCCAGTTCCCTACCAGTACATCCCAGTTCCCTCCCTGTTCCTTCCCAGTACATAACAGTTACCTCCCAGTACATCCCAGTACATCCCAGTAGATCCTGGTACATCCCAAATCCCTGCCAGTTCCACCCGGTACAACCCAGTACAAGCCTGTACATCCTAGTTCCTCCACAGTACATCCCAGGGCATCCCCGCACATTGTAGTGCCTCCCAGTACATCCCAGTTCCCCCCCAGTACTGGGAGGGACCTGGGATGTACTGGGAGGGAACTGGGACGTACTGGGAGGGACCTGGGACGTACTGGGAGGGAACTGGGATGTACTGGGATGTAATGGGACGGAACTGGGATGTATTGGGAGGCACTGGGAAAGAAGTGGTAGTGAACCGGGAGGGAATTGGGATGTACGGGGATGAACTGGTAGGGAACTGGGATGTACTGGCATGGAACGGGGATGTATTGGGATGTACAGGAACAGAACTGGAATGTACAGCGATGTATTGGGATGTACTGGCAGCGAGCTGGGATTTACTGGGATGTACTGGGAGGAAACTGGGATATACTGGGAGGAAACTGGGATATACTGGGAGGCATTGGGAGGGAAGTGGGTGTCAACTGGGACATTCCAGTTTCCTCCCAGTACATCCCAGTTCCCTACCAGTGCAGCCCAGTACATCCCAGATCCCTCCCAGTCCCTCCCAGTACATCCCAGTACATCCCAGTTCCCTCACAGTACATCCCAGTTCCCTCCCAGTTCACACACAGTTCACTCCCAGTTCCATTCCAGTACATCACAGTACATGCCAGTTGCCTCCCAGTTTCCTCTAAGTACATCCCAGTACTTTAAAGTTCCCTCCCAGTACATCCCAGTACGTCCCAGTTCCCCTCAGTACATAACACTTCCCTCCCAGTACATACCAGTACATCCCAGTGTCCTCACAGTACGTCCCAGTTCCCTCCCAGTACATCCCAGTTCCCTCTAAGTACATCCCAGTACATCCCAGTTCCCTCCCAGTACATCCCAGTTCCCTCTAAGTACATCCCAGTACTTCACAGTTCCCTCCCAGTTCACTCCCAGTTCCCTCCCAGTACATCCCAGTTCCCTCTAAGTACATCCCAATACTTCATAGTTCCCTCCCAGCACGTCCCAGTACGTCCCAGTTCCCCTCAGTACATAACACTTCCCTCCCAGTACATACCAGTACATCCCAGTGTCCTCACAGTACATCCCAGTTCCCTCCCAGTACATCCCAGTTCCCTACCAGTTCACTCCCAGTACACAACAGTTACCTCCCAGTACATCCCAGTACATCCTAGTAGATCCTAGGACATTTCAAATTCCTGCCAGTTCCACCCGGTACAACCCAGTACAAGCCTGTACATCCTAGTTCCTCCACAGTACATCCCAGGGCATCCCCGCACATTGTAGTGCCTCCCAGTACATCCCAGTTCCCTCCCAGTACTGGGAGGGACCTGGGACGTACTGGGAGGGAACTGGGACGTACTGGGAGGGAACTGGGATGTACTGGGATGTAATGGGACGGAACTGGGATGTATTGGGAGGCACTGGGAAAGAAGTGGTAGTGAACCGGGAGGGAATTGGGATGTACGGGGATGAACTGGTAGGAAACTGGGATGTACTGGCATGGAACGGGGATGTATTGGGATGTACAGGAACGGAACTGGAATGTACGGCGATGTATTGGGATGTACTGTGAGTGAACTGGGATTTACTGGGATGTACTGGGAGGAAACTGGGATATACTGGGAGGAAACTGGGATATACTGGGAGGCATTGGGAGGGAAGTGGGTGTCAACTGGGACATTCCAGTTTCCTCCCAGTACATCCCAGTTCCCTACCAGTGCAGCCCAGTACATCCCAGTTCCCTCCCAGTCCGTCCCAATCCCCTCCCAGTACATCCCAGTTCCCTCCCAGTACATCCCAGTTCCCTCCCACTACATCCCAGTACATCCCAGTTCCCTCCCAGTACATACCAGTTCCCTCCCAGTACATCCCAGTTCCCACCCAGTACATCCTACTACATACCAGTTCCCTCCCAGTTCACTCCAAGTACATCCCAGTACTTCACAGTTCCCTCCCAGTTCACTCCCAGTTCCCTCCCAGTACATCCCAGTTCCCTCTAAGTACATCCCAATACTTCATAGTTCCCTCCCAGCACGTCCCAGTACGTCCCAGTTCCCCTCAGTACATAACACTTCCCTCCCAGTACATACCAGTACATCCCAGTGTCCTCACAGTACATCCCAGTTCCCTCCCCGTACATCCCAGTTCCCTCCCAGTTCACACACAGTTCACTCCCAGTTCCATTCCAGTACATCCCAGTACATGCCAGTTGCCTCCCAGTTTCCTCTAAGTACATCCCAGTACTTTAAAGTTCCCTCCCAGTACATCCCAGTTCCCTCACAGTACATCCCAGTACTTTACAGTTCACTCCCACTACATCCCAGTACGTCCCAGTTCCCCCTTGGTACATAACACGTCCCTCCCAATACATCCAAGTTCCCTCCCAGTACATCCCAATCCCCTCTCAGTACATCCCAGTTCCCTGCCAGTATGTCCCAGTACATCCCAGTTCCCTCCCAGTACATCCCAGTTCCCTCCCACTACATCCCAGTACATCCCAGTTCCCTCCCACTACATACCAGTTCCCTCCCAGTACATCCTACTACATACCAGTTCCCTCCCAGTTCACTCCCAGTACATCCCAGTACTTCACAGTTCCCTCCCAGTACATCCCAGTACGTCCCAGTTCCCCTCAGTACATAACACTTCCCTCCCAGTACATACCAGTACATCCCAGTGTCCTCACAGTACGTCCCAGTTCCCTCCCAGTACATCCCAGTTCCCTCCCTGTTCCTTCCCAGTACATAACAGTTACCTCCCAGTACATCCCAGTAGATCCTGGTACATCCCAAATCCCTGCTAGTTCCACCCGGTACAACCGAGTACAAGCCTGTACATCCTAGTTCCTCCACAGTACATCCCAGGGCATCCCCGCACATTGTAGTGCCTCCCAGTACATCCCAGTTCCCTCCCAGTACTGGGAGGGAACTGGGATGTACTGGGAGGGACCTGGGATGTACTGGGAGGGAACTGGGATGTACTGGGATGTAATGGGACGGAACTGGGATGTATTGGGAGGCACTGGGAAAGAAGTGGTAGTGAACCGGGAGGGAATTGGGATGTACGGGGATGAACTGGTAGGGAACTGGGATGTACTGGCATGGAACGGGGATGTATTGGGATGTACAGGCACGGAACTGGAATGTACTGCGATGTACTGGGATGTACTGGGAGCAAACTGGGATTTACTGGGATGTACTGGGAGGAAACTGGGATATACTGGGAGGCATTGGGAGGGAAGTGGGTGTCAACTGGGACATTCCAGTTTCCTCCCAGTACATCCCAGTTCCCTACCAGTGCAGCCCAGTACATCCCAGTTCCCTCCCAGTCCGTCCCAATCCCCTCCCAGTACATCCCAGTTCCCTCCCAGTACATCCCAGTTCCCTCCCACTACATCCCAGTACATACCAGTTCCCTCCCACTACATACCAGTTCCCTCCCAGTACATACCAGTTCCCTCCCAGTATATCCCAGTTCCCACCCAGTACATCCTACTACATACCAGTTCCCTCCCAGTTCACTCCCAGTTCCCTCCCAGTACTTCACAGTTCCCTCCCAGTACGTCCCAGTTCCCCTCAGTACATAACACTTCCCTCCCAGTACATACCAGTACATCCCAGTGTCCTCACAGTACGTCCCAGTTCCCTCCCAGTACATCCCAGTTCCCTACCAGTACATCCCAGTTCCCTCCCTGTTCCTTCCCAGTACATAACAGTTACCTCCCAGTACATCCCAGTAGATCCTGGTACATCCCAAATCCCTGCCAGTTCCACCCGGTACAACCCAGTACAAGCCTGTACATCCTAGTTCCTCCACAGTACATCCCAGGGCATCCCCGCACATTGTAGTGCCTCCCAGTACATCCCAGTTCCCCCCCAGTACTGGGAGGGACCTGGGATGTACTGGGAGGGAACTGGGACGTACTGGGAGGGAACTGGGACGTACTGGGAGGGAACTGGGATGTACTGGGATGTAATGGGACGGAACTGGGATGTATTGGGAGGCACTGGGAAAGAAGTGGTAGTGAACCGGGAGGGAATTGGGATGTACGGGGATGAACTGGTAGGGAACTGGGATGTACTGGCATGGAACGGGGATGTATTGGGATGTACAGGAACAGAACTGGAATGTACAGCGATGTATTGGGATGTACTGGCAGCGAGCTGGGATTTACTGGGATGTACTGGGAGGAAACTGGGATATACTGGGAGGAAACTGGGATATACTGGGAGGCATTGGGAGGGAAGTGGGTGTCAACTGGGACATTCCAGTTTCCTCCCAGTACATCCCAGTTCCCTACCAGTGCAGCCCAGTACATCCCAGTTCCCTCCCAGTCCGTCCCAATCCCCTCCCAGTACATCCCAGTTCCCTGCCAGTATGTCCCAGTACATCCCAGTTCCCCCCCAGTACATACCAGTTCCCTCCCAGTACATCCCAGTTCCCTCCCAGTACATCCTGGTACATCCTGGTACATCCCAGTTCCCACCCAGTACATCCTACTACATACCAGTTCCCTCCCAGTTCACTCCCAGTACATCCCAGTACTTCACAGTTCCATCCCAGTACATCCCAGTACGCACCAGTTCCCCTCTGTACATAACACTTCCCTCCCAGTACATACCAGTACATCCCAGTGTCCTCACAGTACGTCCCAGTTCCCTCCCAGTACATCCCAGTTCCCTACCAGTACGTCCCAGTTCCCTACCAGTTCACTCCCAGTACATAACAGTTACCTCCCAGTACATCCCAGTACATCCCAGTAGATCCTGGTACATCCCAAATCCCTGCCAGTTCCACCCGGTACAACCCAGTACAAGCCTGTACATCCTAGTTCCTCCACAGTACATCCCAGGGCATCCCCGCACATTGTAGTGCCTCCCAGTACATCCCAGGTCCCTCCCAGTACTGGGAGGGAACTGGGATGTACTGGGAGGGACCTGGGATGTACTGGGAGGGAACTGGGACGTACTGGGAGGGAACTGGGATGTACTGGGATGTAATGGGACGGAACTGGGATGTATTGGGAGGCACTGGGAAAGAAGTGGTAGTGAACCGGGAGGGAATTGGGATGTACGGGGATGAACTGGTAGGAAACTGGGATGTACTGGCATGGAACGGGGATGTATTGGGATGTACAGGCACGGAACTGGAATGTACTGCGATGTACTGGGATGTACTGGGAGCAAACTGGGATTTACTGGGATGTACTGGGAGGAAACTGGGATATACTGGGAGGCACTGGGAGGGAAGTGGGTGTCAACTGGGACATTCCAGTTTCCTCCCAGTACATCCCAGTTCCCTACCAGTGCAGCCCAGTACATCCCAGATCCCTCCCAGTACATCCCAGATCCCTCCCAGTCTGTCCCAGTACATCCCAGTTCCCTCACAGTACATCCCAGTTCACACACAGTTCACACACAGTTCACTCCCAGTTCCATTCCAGTACAGCCCAGTACATGCCACTTTCCTCCAAGTAAATCCCAGTTCTCTCCCACTACATCCAAGTTCCCTCCCACTTCCCGATAAGTACATCCCAGTACTTCACAGTTCACTCCCAGTACATCCCAGTTCCCCCTCGGTACATAACAGTTCCCTCCCAGTACACCCCAGTACATCCCAGTTCCCTCCCAGTATGTCCCACTACATCCCAGTTCCCTCCCAGTACCTCCCAGTTCCCTCTAAGTACATCCCAGTACATCCCAGTTCCCTCCCAGTACATCCCAGTTCCCTCTAAGTACATCCCAGTACTTCACAGTTCCCTCCCAGTTCACTCCCAGTTCCCTCCCAGTACATCCCAGTTCCCTCTAAGTACATCCCAATACTTCATAGTTCCCTCCCAGCACGTCCCAGTACGTCCCAGTTCCCCTCAGTACATAACACTTCCCTCCCAGTACATACCAGTACATCCCAGTGTCCTCACAGTACATCCCAGTTCCCTCCCAGTACATCCCAGTTCCCTCCCAGTTCACTCCCAGTACACAACAGTTACCTCCCAGTACATCCCAGTACATCCCAGTAGATCCTGGTACATCCCAAATCCCTGCCAGTTCCACCCGGTACAACCCAGTACAAGCCTGTACATCCTAGTTCCTCCACAGTACATCCCAGGGCATCCCCGCACATTGTAGTGCCTCCCAGTACGTCCCAGTTCCCTCCCAGTACTGGGAGGGACCTGGGACGTACTGGGAGGGAACTGGGACGTACTGGGAGGGAACTGGGATGTACTGGGATGTAATGGGACGGAACTGGGATGTATTGGGAGGCACTGGGAAAGAAGTGGTAGTGAACCGGGAGGGAATTGGGATGTACGGGGATGAACTGGTAGGAAACTGGGATGTACTGGCATGGAACGGGGATGTATTGGGATGTACAGGCACGGAACTGGAATGTACTGCGATGTACTGGGATGTACTGGGAGCAAACTGGGATTTACTGGGATGTACTGGGAGGAAACTGGGATATACTGGGAGGCATTGGGAGGGAAGTGGGTGTCAACTGGGACATTCCAGTTTCCTCCCAGTACATCCCAGTACCCTACCAGTGCAGCACAGTACATCCCAGTTCCCTCCCAGTCCGTCCCAATCCCCTCCCAGTACATCCCAGTTCCCTCCCAGTACATCCCAGTTCCCTCCCACTACATCCCAGTACATCCCAGTTCCCTCCCAGTACATCCCAGTTCCCTCCCAGTACATACCAGTTCCCTCCCAGTACATCCCAGTTCCCACCCAGTACATCCTACTACATACCAGTTCCCTCCCAGTTCACTCCCAGTACATCCCAGTACTTCACAGTTCCATCCCAGTACATCCCAGTACGTCCCAGTTCCCCTCAGTACATAACACTTCCCTCCCAGTACATACCAGTACATCCCAGTGTCCTCACAGTACATCCCAGTTCCCTCCCAGTACATCCCAGTTCCCTACCAGTACATCCCAGTTCCCTCCCTGTTCCTTCCCAGTACATAACAGTTACCTCCCAGTACATCCCAGTAGATCCTGGTACATCCCAAATCCCTGCTAGTTCCACCCGGTACAACCGAGTACAAGCCTGTACATCCTAGTTCCTCCACAGTACATCCCAGGGCATCCCCGCACATTGTAGTGCCTCCCAGTACATCCCAGGTCCCTCCCAGTACATCCCAGGTCCCTCCCAGTACATCCCAGGTCCCAACACTTTCCACCCAGTACATCCCAGTTCCCTCCCAGTACATCCCAGTTCCCTCTAAGTACATCCCAGTACTTCACAGTTCCCTCCCATTTCACTCCCAGTTCCCTCCCAGTACATCCCAGTTCCCTCTAAGTACATCCCAGTACTTCACAGTTCCCTCCCAGCACATCCCAGTTCCCCTCAGTACATAACACTTCCCTCCCAGTACATACCAGTACATCCCAGTGTCCTCACAGTACGTCCCAGTTCCCTCCCAGTACATCCCAGTTCCCTCCCAGTTCACTCCCAGTACATAACAGTTACCTCCCAGTACATCCCAGTACATCCCAGTACATCCTGGTACATCCCAAATCCCTGCCAGTTCCACCCGGTACAACCCAGTACAAGCCTGTACATCCTAGTTCCTCCACGGTACATCCCAGGGCATCCCCGCACATTGTAGTGCCTCCCAGTACATCCCAGCTCCCTCCCAGTACTGGGAGGGACCTGGGATGTACTGGGAGGGACCTGGGATGTACTGGGATGTAATGGGACGGAACTGGGATGTATTGGGAGGCACTGGGAAAGAAGTGGTAGCGAACCGGGAGGGAATTGGGATGTACGGGGATGAACTGGTAGGAAACTGGGATGTACTGGCATGGAACTGGGATGTATTGGGATGTACAGGAACGGAACTGGAATGTACTGCGATGTACTGGGAGCGAACTGGGATTTACTGGGATGTACTGGGAGGAAACTGGGATATACTGGGAGGAAACTGGGAGGGAAGTGGGTGTCAACTGGGACATTCCAGTTTCCTCCCAGTACATCCCAGTTCCCTACCAGTGCATCCCAGTCCGTCCCAGTTCCCTCCCAGTCCGTCCCAGTACATCCCAGTTCCCTCCCAGTACATCCTACTACATACCAGTTCCCTCCCAGTTCACTCCCAGTACACAACAGTTACCTCCCAGTGCGTCCTAGTTCCCTCTCAGTACGTCCCAGTTCCCTCTTAGTCCATTCCAGTTCCCTCCAGTATATCCCACTACATCCCAGTTCCCTCCAGTACATCCCAGTTCACTCCCAGTTCACACACAGTTCACTCCCAGTTCACACACAGTTCACTCCCAGTTCCATTCCAGTACATCCCAGTACATGCCAGTTCCCTCCCAGTACATCACACTACATCCCAGTTCCCTCCCAGTTCCTGCTAAGTACATCCCAGGACTTCACAGTTCCCTCCCAGTACATCCCAGTACGTCCCAGTTCCCCTCAGTACATAACACTTCCCTCCCAGTACATACCAGTACATCCCAGTGTCGTCACAGTACGTCCCAGTTCCCTCCCAGTACATAACAGTTCCCTCCCAGTCCGTCCCAATCCCCTCCCAGTACGTTCCAGTTCCCTGCCAGTATGTCCCAGTACATCCCAGTTCCCTGCCAGTAAATCCCAGTTCCCTCCCAGTTCCCTCCCACTACATCCCAGTTCCCTCCCAGTACATACCAGTTCCCTCCCAGTACATACCAGTTCCCTCCCAGTACATCCCAGTTCCCACCCAGTACATCCTGCTACATACCAGTTCCCTCCCAGTTCACTCCCAGTACATCCCAGTACTTCACAGTTCCCTCCCAGTACATCCCCGAACTTCACAGTTCCCCTCAGTACATAACACTTCCCTCCCAGTACATAACAGTACATCCCAGTGTCCTCACAGTACGTCCCAGTTCCCTCCCAGTACATCCCAGTTCCCTCCCAGTACATCCCAGTTCCCTCCCAGTTCCTTCCCAGTACATAACAGTTACCTCCCAGTACATAACAGTTACCTCCCAGTACATCCCAGTACATCCCAGTAGATCCTGGTACATCCCAAATCCCTGCCAGTTCCACCCGGTACAACCCAGTACAAGCCTGTACATCCTAGTTCCTCCACAGTACATCCCAGGGCATCCCCGCACATTGTAGTGCCTCCCAGTACATCCCAGCTCCCTCCCAGTACTGGGAGGGACCTGGGATGTACTGGGAGGGAACTGGGACGTACTGGGAGGGAACTGGGATGTACTGGGAGGGAACTGGGATGTACTGGGAGGGACCTGGGATGTACAGGAACGGAACTGGGACGTACTGGGAGGGAACTGAGATGTACTGGGATGTAATGGGACGGAACTGGGATGTATTGGGAGGCACTGGGAAAGAACTGGTAGTGAACCGGGAGGAAATTGGGATGTACGGGGATGAACTGGTAGGAAACTGGGATGTACTGGCATGGAACGGGGATGTATTGGGATGTACAGGAACAGAACTGGAATGTACAGCGATGTATTTGGATGTACTGGGAGCGAGCTGGGATTTACTGGGATGTACTGGGAGCAAACTGGGATTTACTGGGAGGAAACTGGGATATACTGGGAGGCATTGGGAGGGAAGTGGGTGTCAACTGGGACATTCCAGTTTCCTCCCAGTACATCCCAGTTCCCTACCAGTGCAGCCCAGTACATCCCAGTTCCCTCCCAGTCCGTCCCAATCCCCTCCCAGTACATCCCAGTTCCCTCCCAGTACATCCCAGTTCCCTCCCACTACATCCCAGTACATCCCAGTTCCCTCCCACTACATCCCAGTTCCCTCCCAGTACATACCAGTTCCCTCCCAGTATATCCCAGTTCCCACCCAGTACATCCTACTACATACCAGTTCCCTCCCAGTTCACTCCCAGTACATCCCAGTACTTCACAGTTCCCTCCCAGTACGTCCCAGTTCCCCTCAGTACATAACACTTCCCTCCCAGTACATACCAGTACATCCCAGTGTCCTCACAGTACGTCCCAGTTCCCTCCCAGTACATCCCAGTTCCCTCCCAGTACATCCCAGTTCCCTCCCTGTTCCTTCCCAGTACATAACAGTTACCTCCCAGTACATCCCAGTAGATCCTGGTACATCCCAAATCCCTGCCAGTTCCACCCGGTACAACCCAGTACAAGCCTGTACATCCTAGTTCCTCCACAGTACATCCCAGGGCATCCCCGCACATTGTAGTGCCTCCCAGTACATCCCAGTTCCCCCCCAGTACTGGGAGGGACCTGGGATGTACTGGGAGGGAACTGGGACGTACTGGGAGGGAACTGGGACGTACTGGGAGGGAACTGGGATGTACTGGGATGTAATGGGACGGAACTGGGATCTATTGGTAGGCACTGGGAAAGAAGTGGTAGTGAACCGGGAGGGAATTGGGATGTACGGGGATGAACTGGTAGGGAACTGGGATGTACTGGCATGGAACGGGGATGTATTGGGATGTACAGGCACGGAACTGGAATGTACAGCGATGTATTGGCATGTACTGGCAGCGAGCTGGGATTTACTGGGATGTACTGGGAGCAAACTGGGATATACTGGGAGGAAACTGGGATATACTGGGAGGCATTGGGAGGGAAGTGGGTGTCAACTGGGACATTCCAGTTTCCTCCCAGTACATCCCAGTTCCCTACCAGTGCAGCCCAGTACATCCCAGTTCCCTCCCAGTCCGTCCCAATCCCCTCCCAGTACATCCCAGTTCCCTGCCAGTATGTCCCAGTACATCCCAGTTCCCTCCCAGTACATACCAGTTCCCTCCCAGTACATCCCAGTTCCCTCCCAGTACATCCTGGTACATCCTGGTACATCCCAGTTCCCACCCAGTACATCCTACTACATACCAGTTCCCTCCCAGTTCACTCCCAGTACATCCCAGAACTTCACAGTTCCATCCCAGTACATCCCAGTACGCACCAGTTCCCCTCTGTACATAACACTTCCCTCCCAGTACATACCAGTACATCCCAGTGTCCTCACAGTACGTCCCAGTTCCCTCCCAGTACATCCCAGTTCCCTACCAGTACGTCCCAGTTCCCTACCAGTTCACTCCCAGTACACAACAGTTACCTCCCAGTACATCCCAGTACATCCCAGTAGATCCTCGTACATCCCAAATCCCTGCCAGTTCCACCCGGTACAACCGAGTACAAGCCTGTACATCCTAGTTCCTCCACAGTACATCCCAGGGCATCCCCGCACATTGTAGTGCCTCCCAGTACATCCCAGTTCCCTCCCAGTACTGGGAGGGACCTGGGATGTACTGGGAGGGACCTGGGATGTACTGGGAGGGAACTGGGATGTACTGGGATGTACTGGGAAAGAAGTGGTAGCGAACCGGGAGGGAATTGGGATGTACGGGGATGAACTGGTAGGAAACTGGGATGTACTGGCATGGAACGGGGATGTATTGGGATGTACAGGAACGGAACTGGAATGTACTGCGATGTACTGGGAGCGAACTGGGATTTACTGGGATGTACTGGGAGGAAACTGGGATATACTGGGAGGAAACTGGGAGGAAAGTGGGTGTCAACTGGGACATTCCAGTTTCCTCCCAGTACATCCCAGTTCCCTACCAGTGCATCCCAGTCCGTCCCAGTTCCCTCCCAGTCCGTCCCAGTACATCCCAGTTCCCTCCCAGTACATCCTACTACATACCAGTTCCCTCCCAGTTCACTCCCAGTTCACAACAGTTACCTCCCAGTACGTCCCAGTTCCCTCCCAGTACGTCCCACTACATCCCAGTTCCGTCCCTGTTTCCGACCAGTGCGTCCTAGTTCCCTCCCAGTACGTTCCAGTTCCCTCTTAGTCCATTCCAGTTCCCTCCAGGATATCCCAGTACATCCCAGTTCCCTCCAGTACATCTCAGTTCTCTCCCATTTCCCTCCAAGTACATCCCAGTTCCCTCCAGTTCACTCCCAGTACACAACAGTTACCTCCCAGTACATCCCAGTACATCCCAGTAGATCCTGGTACATCCCAAATCCATGCCAGTTCCACCCGGTACAACCCAGTACAAGCCTGTACATCCTAGTTCCTCCACAGTACATCCCAGGGCATCCCCGCACATTGTAGTGCCTCCCAGTACATCCCAGTTCCCTCCCAGTACTGGGAGGGACCTGGGATGTACTGGGAGGGAACTGGGACGTACTGGGAGGGAACTGGGATGTACTGGGATGTAATGGGACGGAACTGGGATGTATTGGGAGGCACTGGGAAAGAAGTGGTAGTGAACCGGGAGGGAATTGGGATGTACGGGGATGAACTGGTAGGAAACTGGGATGTACTGGCATGGAACGGGGATGTATTGGGATGTACAGGCACGGAACTGGAATGTACTGCGATGTACTGGGATGTACTGGGAGCAAACTGGGATTTACTGGGATGTACTGGGAGGAAACTGGGATATACTGGGAGGCACTGGGAGGGAAGTGGGTGTCAACTGGGACATTCCAGTTTCCTCCCAGTACATCCCAGTTCCCTACCAGTGCAGCCCACTACATCCCAGATCCCTCGCAGTACATCCCAGATCCCTCCCAGTCTGTCCCAGTACATCCCAGTTCCCTCACAGTATATCCCAGTTCACACACAGTTCACACACAGTTCACTCCCAGTTCCATTCCAGTACAGCCCAGTACATGCCACTTTCCTCCAAGTAAATCCCAGTTCTCTCCCACTACATCCAAGTTCCCTCCCACTTCCCGATAAGTACATCCCAGTACTTCACAGTTCACTCCCAGTACATCCCAGTTCCCCCTCGGTACATAACAGTTCCCTCCCAGTGCACCCCAGTACATCCCAGTTCCCTCCCAGTATGTCCCACTACATCCCAGTTCCCTCCCAGTACCTCCCAGTTCCCTCTAAGTACATCCCAGTACATCCCAGTTCCCTCCCAGTACATCCCAGTTCCCTCTAAGTACATCCCAGTACTTCACAGTTCCCTCCCAGTTCACTCCCAGTTCCCTCCCAGTACATCCCAGTTCCCTCTAAGTACATCCCAATACTTCATAGTTCCCTCCCAGCACGTCCCAGTACGTCCCAGTTCCCCTCAGTACATAACACTTCCCTCCCAGTACATACCAGTACATCCCAGTGTCCTCACAGTACATCCCAGTTCCCTCCCAGTACATCCCAGTTCCCTCCCAGTTCACTCCCAGTACACAACAGTTACCTCCCAGTACATCCCAGTACATCCCAGTAGATCCTGGTACATCCCAAATCCCTGCCAGTTCCACCCGGTACAACCCAGTACAAGCCTGTACATCCTAGTTCCTCCACAGTACATCCCAGGGCATCCCCGCACATTGTAGTGCCTCCCAGTACGTCCCAGTTCCCTCCCAGTACTGGGAGGGACCTGGGACGTACTGGGAGGGAACTGGGACGTACTGGGAGGGAACTGGGATGTACTGGGATGTAATGGGACGGAACTGGGATGTATTGGGAGGCACTGGGAAAGAAGTGGTAGTGAACCGGGAGGGAATTGGGATGTACGGGGATGAACTGGTAGGAAACTGGGATGTACTGGCATGGAACGGGGATGTATTGGGATGTACAGGCACGGAACTGGAATGTACTGCGATGTACTGGGATGTACTGGGAGCAAACTGGGATTTACTGGGATGTACTGGGAGGAAACTGGGATATACTGGGAGGCATTGGGAGGGAAGTGGGTGTCAACTGGGACATTCCAGTTTCCTCCCAGTACATCCCAGTACCCTACCAGTGCAGCACAGTACATCCCAGTTCCCTCCCAGTCCGTCCCAATCCCCTCCCAGTACATCCCAGTTCCCTCCCAGTACATCCCAGTTCCCTCCCACTACATCCCAGTACATCCCAGTTCCCTCCCAGTACATACCAGTTCCCTCCCAGTACATACCAGTTCCCTCCCAGTACATCCCAGTACATCCTGGTACATCCCAGTTCCCACCCAGTACATCCTACTACATACCAGTTCCCTCCCAGTTCACTCCCAGTACATCCCAGTACTTCACAGTTCCATCCCAGTACATCCCAGTACGTCCCAGTTCCCCTCAGTACATAACACTTCCCTCCCAGTACATACCAGTACATCCCAGTGTCCTCACAGTACGTCCCAGTTCCCTCCCAGTACATCCCAGTTCCCTACCAGTACATCCCAGTTCCCTCCCTGTTCCTTCCCAGTACATAACAGTTACCTCCCAGTACATCCCAGTAGATCCTGGTACATCCCAAATCCCTGCTAGTTCCACCCGGTACAACCGAGTACAAGCCTGTACATCCTAGTTCCTCCACAGTACATCCCAGGGCATCCCCGCACATTGTAGTGCCTCCCAGTACATCCCAGGTCCCTCCCAGTACATCCCAGGTCCCTCCCAGTACATCCCAGGTCCCAACACTTTCCACCCAGTACATCCCAGTTCCCTCCCAGTACATCCCAGTTCCCTCTAAGTACATCCCAGTACTTCACAGTTCCCTCCCATTTCACTCCCAGTTCCCTCCCAGTACATCCCAGTTCCCTCTAAGTACATCCCAGTACTTCACAGTTCCCTCCCAGCACATCCCAGTTCCCCTCAGTACATAACACTTCCCTCCCAGTACATACCAGTACATCCCAGTGTCCTCACAGTACGTCCCAGTTCCCTCCCAGTACATCCCAGTTCCCTCCCAGTTCACTCCCAGTACATAACAGTTACCTCCCAGTACATCCCAGTACATCCCAGTACATCCTGGTACATCCCAAATCCCTGCCAGTTCCACCCGGTACAACCCAGTACAAGCCTGTACATCCTAGTTCCTCCACGGTACATCCCAGGGCATCCCCGCACATTGTAGTGCCTCCCAGTACATCCCAGCTCCCTCCCAGTACTGGGAGGGAACTGGGATGTACTGGGAGGGAACTGGGATGTACTGGGATGTAATGGGACGGAACTGGGATGTATTGGGAGGCACTGGGAAAGAGGTGGTAGTGAACCGGGAGGGAATTGGGATGTACAGGGATGAACTGGCAGGAAAATGGGATGTACTGGAATGGAACGGGGATGTATTGGGATGTACAGGAACGGAACTGGAATGTACGGCGATGTATTGGGATGTACTGGGAGCGAACTGGGATTTACTGGGATGTACTGGGAGGAAACTGGGATATACTGGGAGGAAACTGGGAGGGAAGTGGGTGTCAACTGGGACATTCCAGTTTCCTCCCAGTACATCCCAGTTCCCTACCAGTGCAGCCCAGTACATCCCAGATCCCTCCCAGTCCCTCCCAGTACATCCCAGTACATCCCAGTTCCCTCCCAGTACATCCCAGTTCCCTCCCAGTTCACACACAGTTCACTCCCAGTTCCATTCCAGTACATCCCAGTACATGCCAGTTGCCTCCCAGTTTCCTCTAAGTACATCCCAGTACTTTAAAGTTCCCTCCCAGTACATCCCAGTTCCCTCACAGTACATTCCAGTACTTCACAGTTCACTCCCACTACATCCCAGTACGTCCCAGTTCCCCCTTGGTACATAACACTTCCCTCCCAATACATCCAATTTCCCTCCCAGTACATCCCAATCCCCTCCCAGTACATCCCAGTTCCGTGCCAGTATGTCCCAGTACATCCCAGTTCCCCCCCAGTACATACCAGTTCCCTCCCACTACATCCCAGTTCCCTCCCAGTACATCCCAGTACATCCTGGTACATCCCAGTTCCCACCCAGTACATCCTACTACATACCAGTTCCCTCCCAGTTCACTCCCAGTACATCCCCGAACTTCACAGTTCCATCCCAGTACATCCCAGTACGCACCAGTTCCCCTCAGTACATAACACTTCCCACCCAGTACATAACAGTACATCCCAGTGTCCTCACAGTACGTCCCAGTTCCCTCCCAGTACATCCCAGTTCCCTACCAGTACGTCCCAGTTCCCTCCCACTTCACTCCCAGTACATAACAGTTACCTCTCAGTACATCCCAGTACATCCCGGTACATCCCAAATCCCTGCCAGTTCCACCCGGTACAACCCAGTACAAGCCTGTACATCCTAGTTCCTCCACGGTACATCCCAGGGCATCCCCGCACATTGTAGTGCCTTCCAGTACATCCCAGCTCCCTCCCAGTTCACTCCCAGTACATAACAGTTACCTCCCAGTACATCCCAGTACATCCCAGTAGATCCTGGTACATCCCAAATCCCTGCCAGTTCCACCCGGTACAACCGAGTACAAGCCTGTACATCCTAGTTCCTCCACAGTACATCCCAGGGCATCCCCACACATTGTAGTGCCTCCCAGTACATCCCAGTTCCCTCCCAGTACTGGGAGGGACCTGGGATGTACAGGAACGGAACTGGGACGTACTGGGAGGGAACTGAGATGTACTGGGATGTAATGGGACGGAACTGGGATGTATTGGGAGGCACTGGGAAAGAACTGGTAGTGAACCGGGAGGGAATTGGGATGTACGGGGATGAACTGGTAGGAAACTGGGATGTACTGGCATGGAACGGGGATGTATTGGGATGTACAGGAACAGAACTGGAATGTACAGCGATGTATTGGGATGTACTGGCAGCGAGCTGGGATTTACTGGGATGTACTGGGAGGAAGCTGGGATATACTGGGAGGAAACTGGGATATACTCGGAGGCATTGGGAGGGAAGTGGGTGTCAACTGGGACATTCCAGTTTCCTCCCAGTACATCCCAGTTCCCTACCAGTGCAGCCCAGTACATCCCAGTTCCCTCCCAGTCCGTCCCAATCCCCTCCCAGTACATCCCAGTTCCCTGCCAGTATGTCCCAGTACATCCCAGTTCCCTCCCAGTACATACCAGTACATCCCAGTTCCCACCCAGTACATCCTACTACATACCAGTTCCCTCCCAGTTCACTCCCAGTACATCCCAGTACTTCACAGTTCCCTCCCAGTACATCCCAGTACGTCCCAGTTCCCCTCAGTACATAACACTTCCCTCCCAGTACATACCAGTACATCCCAGTGTCCTCACAGTACGTCCCAGTTCCCTCCCAGTACATCCCAGTTCCCTCCCAGTTCCTTCCCAGTACATAACAGTTACCTCCCAGTACATCCCAGTACATCCCAGTAGATCCTGGTACATCCCAAATCCCTGCCAGTTCCACCCGGTACAACCCAGTACAAGCCTGTACATCCTAGTTCCTCCACAGTACATCCCAGGGCATCCCCGCACATTGTAGTGCCTCCCAGTACATCCCAGTTCCCTCCCAGTCCCTCCCAGTACATCCCAGTACATCCCAGTTCCCTCCCAGTACATCCCAGTTCCCTCCCAGTTCACACACAGTTCACTCCCAGTTCCATTCCAGTACATCTCAGTACATGCCAGTTGCCTCCCAGTTTCCTCTAAGTACATCCCAGTACTTTAAAGTTCCCTCCCAGTACATCCCAGTTCCCTCACAGTACATCCCAGTACTTCACAGTTCACTCCCACTACATCCCAGTACGTCCCAGTTCCCCCTTGGTACATAACACTTCCCTCCCAATACATCCAAGTTCCCTCCCAGTACATCCCAAACCCATCCCAGTACATCCCAGTTCCGTGCCAGTATGCCCCAGTACATCCCAGTTCCCTCCCAGTACATACCAGTTCCCTCCCACTACATCCCAGTTCCCTCCCAGTACATCCCAGTACATCCTGGTACATCCCAGTTCCCACCCAGTACATCCTACTACATACCAGTTCCCTCCCAGTTCACTCCCAGTACATCCCCGAACTTCACAGTTCCATCCCAGTACATCCCAGTACGCACCAGTTCCCCTCAGTACATAACACTTCCCTCCCAGTACATAACAGTACATCCCAGTGTCCTCACAGTACGTCCCAGTTCCCTCCCAGTACATCCCAGTTCCCTACCAGTACGTCCCAGTTCCCTCCCAGTTCACTCCCAGTACATAACAGTTACCTCCCAGTACATCCCAGTACATCCCGGTACATCCCAAATCCCTGCCAGTTCCACCCGGTACAACCCAGTACAAGCCTGTACATCCTAGTTCCTCCACGGTACATCCCAGGGCATCCCCGCACATTGTAGTGCCTTCCAGTACATCCCAGCTCCCTCCCAGTTCACTCCCAGTACATAACAGTTACCTCCCAGTACATCCCAGTACATCCCAGTAGATCCTGGTACATCCCAAATCCCTGCCAGTTCCACCCGGTACAACCCAGTACAAGCCTGTACATCCTAGTTCCTCCATAGTACATCCCAGGGCATCCCCGCACATTGTAGTGCCTCCCAGTACATCCCAGCTCCCTCCCAGTACTGGGAGGGACCTGGGATGTACTGGGAGGGAACTGGGACGTACTGGGAGGGAACTGGGATGTACTGGGAGGGAACTGGGATGTACTGGGAGGGACCTGGGATGTACAGGAACGGAACTGGGACGTACTGGGAGGGAACTGAGATGTACTGGGATGTAATGGGACGGAACTGGGATGTATTGGGAGGCACTGGGAAAGAACTGGTAGTGAACCGGGAGGGAATTGGGATGTACGGGGATGAACTGGTAGGAAACTGGGATGTACTGGCATGGAACGGGGATGTATTGGGATGTACAGGAACAGAACTGGAATGTACAGCGATGTATTGGGATGTACTGGCAGCGAGCTGGGATTTACTGGGATGTACTGGGAGCAAACTGGGATTTACTGGGAGGAAACTGGGATATACTGGGAGGCATTGGGAGGGAAGTGGGTGTCAACTGGGACATTCCAGTTTCCTCCCAGTACATCCCAGTACCCTACCAGTGCAGCCCAGTACATCCCAGTTCCCTCCCAGTCCGTCCCAATCCCCTCCCAGTACATCCCAGTTCCCTCCCAGTACATCCCAGTTCCCTCCCACTACATCCCAGTACATCCCAGTTCCCTCCCAGTACATCCCAGTTCCCTCCCAGTACATACCAGTTCCCTCCCAGTATATCCCAGTTCCCACCCAGTACATCCTACTACATACCAGTTCCCTCCCAGTTCACTCCCAGTACATCCCAGTACTTCACAGTTCCCTCCCAGTACGTCCCAGTTCCCCTCAGTACATAACACTTCCCTCCCAGTACATACCAGTACATCCCAGTGTCCTCACAGTACGTCCCAGTTCCCTCCCAGTACATCCCAGTTCCCTACCAGTACATCCCAGTTCCCTACCAGTTCCTTCCCAGTACATAACAGTTACCTCCCAGTACATCCCAGTAGATCCTGGTACATCCCAAATCCCTGCCAGTTCCACCCGGTACAACCCAGTACAAGCCTGTACATCCTAGTTCCTCCACAGTACATCCCAGGGCATCCCCGCACATTGTAGTGCCTCCCAGTACATCCCAGTTCCCCCCCAGTACTGGGAGGGACCTGGGATGTACTGGGAGGGAACTGGGACGTACTGGGAGGGAACTGGGACGTACTGGGAGGGAACTGGGATGTACTGGGATGTAATGGGACGGAACTGGGATGTATTGGTAGGCACTGGGAAAGAAGTGGTAGTGAACCGGGAGGGAATTGGGATGTACGGGGATGAACTGGTAGGGAACTGGGATGTACTGGCATGGAACGGGGATGTATTGGGATGTACAGGAACAGAACTGGAATGTACAGCGATGTATTGGGATGTACTGGCAGCGAGCTGGGATTTACTGGGATGTACTGGGAGCAAACTGGGATATACTGGGAGGAAACTGGGATATACTGGGAGGCATTGGGAGGGAAGTGGGTGTCAACTGGGACATTCCAGTTTCCTCCCAGTACATCCCAGTTCCCTACCAGTGCAGCCCAGTACATCCCAGTTCCCTCCCAGTCCGTCCCAATCCCCTCCCAGTACATCCCAGTTCCCTGCCAGTATGTCCCAGTACATCCCAGTTCCCTCCCAGTACATACCAGTTCCCTCCCACTACATCCCAGTTCCCTCCCAGTACATCCTGGTACATCCTGGTACATCCCAGTTCCCACCCAGTACATCCTACTACATACCAGTTCCCTCCCAGTTCACTCCCAGTACATCCCAGTACTTCACAGTTCCATCCCAGTACATCCCAGTACGCACCAGTTCCCCTCTGTACATAACACTTCCCTCCCAGTACATACCAGTACATCCCAGTGTCCTCACAGTACGTCCCAGTTCCCTCCCAGTACATCCCAGTTCCCTACCAGTACGTCCCAGTTCCCTAACAGTTCACTCCCAGTCCACAACAGTTACCTCCCAGTACATCCCAGTAGATCCTGGTACATCCCAAATCCCTGCCAGTTCCACCCGGTACAACCCAGTACAAGCCTGTACATCCTAGTTCCTCCACAGTACATCCAAGGGCATCCCCGCACATTGTAGTGCCTCCCAGTACATCCCAGGTCCCTCCCAGTACTGGGAGGGACCTGGGATGTACTGGGAGGGACCTGGGATGTACTGGGAGGGAACTGGGATGTACTGGGATGTAATGGGACGGAACTGGGATGTATTGGGAGGCACTGGGAAAGAAGTGGTAGCGAACCGGGAGGGAATTGGGATGTACGGGGATGAACTGGTAGGAAACTGGGATGTACTGGCATGGAACGGGGATGTATTGGGATGTACAGGAACGGAACTGGAATGTACTGGGATTTACTGGGATGTACTGGGATTTACTGGGATGTACTGGGAGGAAACTGGGATATACTGGGAGGAAACTGGGAGGAAAGTGGGTGTCAACTGGGACATTCCAGTTTCCTCCCAGTACATCCCAGTTCCCTACCAGTGCATCCCAGTCCGTCCCAGTTCCCTCCCAGTCCGTCCCAGTACATCCCAGTTCCCTCCCAGTACATCCTACTACATACCAGTTCCCTCCCAGTTCACTCCCAGTACACAACAGTTACCTCCCAGTACGTCCCAGTACATCCCAGTTCCGTCCCTGTTTCCGACCAGTGCGTCCTAGTTCCCTCCCAGTACGTCCCAGTTCCCTCTTAGTCCATTCCAGTTCCCTCCAGGATATCCCAGTACATCCCAGTTCCCTCCCAGTACATCCCAGTTCTCTCCCATTTCCCTCCAAGTACATCCCAGTTCCCTCCAGTTCACTCCCAGTACACAACAGTTACCTCCCAGTACATCCCAGTACATCCCAGTAGATCCTGGTACATCCCAAATCCCTGCCAGTTCCACCTGGTACAACCCAGTACAAGCCTGTACATCCTAGTTCCTCCACAGTACATCCCAGGGCATCCCCGCACATTGTAGTGCC
Source organism: Phalacrocorax aristotelis (assembly GCF_949628215.1). NCBI lineage: Eukaryota > Metazoa > Chordata > Aves > Suliformes > Phalacrocoracidae > Phalacrocorax > Phalacrocorax aristotelis. The sequence continues at coordinate 129,394 of NW_027441289.1, read as the reverse complement.
TCCCAGTACATCCCAGGTCCCTCCCAGTACTGGGAGGGACCTGGGATGTACTGGGAGGGACCTGGGATATACTGGGAGGGAACTGGGACGTACTGGGAGGGAACTGGGATGTACTGGGATGTAATGGGACGGAACTGGGATGTATTGGGAGGCACTGGGAAAGAAGTGGTAGTGAACCGGGAGGGAATTGGGATGTACGGGGATGAACTGGTAGGAAACTGGGATGTACTGGCATGGAACGGGGATGTATTGGGATGTACAGGCACGGAACTGGAATGTACTGCGATGTACTGGGATGTACTGGGAGCAAACTGGGATTTACTGGGATGTACTGGGAGGAAACTGGGATATACTGGGAGGCACTGGGAGGGAAGTGGGTGTCAACTGGGACATTCCAGTTTCCTCCCAGTACATCCCAGTTCCCTACCAGTGCAGCCCAGTACATCCCAGATCCCTCCCAGTACATCCCAGTTCCCTCCCAGTCTGTCCCAGTACATCCCAGTTCCCTCACAGTACATCCCAGTTCACACACAGTTCACACACAGTTCACTCCCAGTTCCATTCCAGTACAGCCCAGTACATGCCACTTTCCTCCAAGTAAATCCCAGTTCTCTCCCACTACATCCAAGTTCCCTCCCACTTCCCGATAAGTACATCCCAGTACTTCACAGTTCACTCCCAGTACATCCCAGTTCCCCCTCGGTACATAACAGTTCCCTCCCAGTACACCCCAGTACATCCCAGTTCCCTCCCAGTATGTCCCACTACATCCCAGTTCCCTCCCAGTACCTCCCAGTTCCCTCTAAGTACATCCCAGTACATCCCAGTTCCCTCCCAGTACATCCCAGTTCCCTCTAAGTACATCCCAGTACTTCACAGTTCCCTCCCAGTTCACTCCCAGTTCCCTCCCAGTACATCCCAGTTCCCTCTAAGTACATCCCAATACTTCATAGTTCCCTCCCAGCACGTCCCAGTACATCCCAGTTCCCCTCAGTACATAACACTTCCCTCCCAGTACATACCAGTACATCCCAGTGTCCTCACAGTACATCCCAGTTCCCTCCCAGTACATCCCAGTTCCCTCCCAGTTCACTCCCAGTACACAACAGTTACCTCCCAGTACATCCCAGTACATCCTAGTAGATCCTAGGACATCCCAAATCCCTGCCAGTTCCACCTGGTACAACCCAGTACAAGCCTGTACATCCTAGTTCCTCCACAGTACATCCCAGGGCATCCCCGCACATTGTAGTGCCTCCCAGTACATCCCAGTTCCCTCCCAGTACTGGGAGGGACCTGGGATGTACTGGGAGGGACCTGGGATGTACTGGGAGGGAACTGGGATGTACTGGGATGTAATGGGACGGAACTGGGATGTATTGGTAGGCACTGGGAAAGAAGTGGTAGTGAACCGGGAGGGAATTGGGATGTACGGGGATGAACTGGTAGGGAACTGGGATGTACTGGCATGGAACGGGGATGTATTGGGATGTACAGGAACAGAACTGGAATGTACAGCGATGTATTGGGATGTACTGGCAGCGAGCTGGGATTTACTGGGATGTACTGGGAGCAAACTGGGATATACTGGGAGGAAACTGGGATATACTGGGAGGCATTGGGAGGGAAGTGGGTGTCAACTGGGACATTCCAGTTTCCTCCCAGTACATCCCAGTTCCCTACCAGTGCAGCCCAGTACATCCCAGTTCCCTCCCAGTCCGTCCCAATCCCCTCCCAGTACTTCCCAGTTCCCTGCCAGTATGTCCCAGTACATCCCAGTTCCCTCCCAGTACATACCAGTTCCCTCCCAGTACATACCAGTTCCCTCCCACTACATCCTGGTACATCCTGGTACATCCCAGTTCCCACCCAGTACATCCTACTACATACCAGTTCCCTCCCAGTTCACTCCCAGTACATCCCAGTACTTCACAGTTCCATCCCAGTACATCCCAGTACGCACCAGTTCCCCTCTGTACATAACACTTCCCTCCCAGTACATAACAGTACATCCCAGTGTCCTCACAGTACGTCCCAGTTCCCTCCCAGTACATCCCAGTTCCCTACCAGTACGTCCCAGTTCCCTACCAGTTCACTCCCAGTCCACAACAGTTACCTCCCAGTACATCCCAGTACATCCCAGTAGATCCTGGTACATCCCAAATCCCTGCCAGTTCCACCCGGTACAACCCAGTACAAGCCTGTACATCCTATTTCCACCACAGTACATCCCAGGGCATCCCCGCACATTGTAGTGCCTCCCAGTACATCCCAGTTCCCTCCCAGTACTGGGAGGGACCTGGGATGTACTGGGAGGGACCTGGGATGTACTGGGAGGGAACTGGGATGTACTGGGATGTAATGGGACGGAACTGGGATGTATTGGGAGGCACTGGGAAAGAAGTGGTAGCGAACCGGGAGGGAATTGGGATGTACGGGGATGAACTGGTAGGAAACTGGGATGTACTGGCATGGAACGGGGATGTATTGGGATGTACAGGAACGGAACTGGAATGTACTGCGATGTACTGGGAGCGAACTGGGATTTACTGGGATGTACTGGGAGGAAACTGGGATATACTGGGAGGAAACTGGGAGGAAAGTGGGTGTCAACTGGGACATTCCAGTTTCCTCCCAGTACATCCCAGTTCCCTACCAGTGCATCCCAGTCCGTCCCAGTTCCCTCCCAGTCCGTCCCAGTACATCCCAGTTCCCTCCCAGTACATCCTACTACATACCAGTTCCCTCCCAGTTCACTCCCAGTACACAACAGTTACCTCCCAGTACGTCCCAGTACATCCCAGTTCCGTCCCTGTTTCCGACCAGTGCGTCCTAGTTCCCTCCCAGTACGTCCCAGTTCCCTCTTAGTCCATTCCAGTTCCCTCCAGGATATCCCAGTACATCCCAGTTCCCTCCCAGTACATCCCAGTTCTCTCCCATTTCCCTCCAAGTACATCCCAGTTCCCTCCAGTTCACTCCCAGTACACAACAGTTACCTCCCAGTACATCCCAGTAGATCCTGGTACATCCCAAATCCCTGCCAGTTCCACCTGGTACAACCCAGTACAAGCCTGTACATCCTAGTTCCTCCACAGTACATCCCAGGGCATCCCCGCACATTGTAGTGCCTCCCAGTACATCCCAGGTCCCTCCCAGTACTGGGAGGGACCTGGGATGTACTGGGAGGGACCTGGGATGTACTGGGAGGGAACTGGGACGTACTGGGAGGGAACTGGGATGTACTGGGATGTAATGGGACGGAACTGGGATGTATTGGGAGGCACTGGGAAAGAAGTGGTAGTGAACCGGGAGGGAATTGGGATGTACGGGGATGAACTGGTAGGAAACTGGGATGTACTGGCATGGAACGGGGATGTATTGGGATGTACAGGCACGGAACTGGAATGTACTGCGATGTACTGGGATGTACTGGGAGCAAACTGGGATTTACTGGGATGTACTGGGAGGAAACTGGGATATACTGGGAGGCATTGGGAGGGAAGTGGGTGTCAACTGGGACATTCCAGTTTCCTCCCAGTACATCCCAGTTCCCTACCAGTGCAGCCCAGTACATCCCAGATCCCTCCCAGTACATCCCAGATCCCTCCCAGTCTGTCCCAGTACATCCCAGTTCCCTCACAGTACATCCCAGTTCACACACAGTTCACACACAGTTCACTCCCAGTTCCATTCCAGTACAGCCCAGTACATGCCACTTTCCTCCAAGTAAATCCCAGTTCTCTCCCACTACATCCAAGTTCCCTCCCACTTCCCGATAAGTACATCCCAGTACTTCACAGTTCACTCCCAGTACATCCCAGTTCCCCCTCGGTACATAACAGTTCCATCCCAGTACACCCCAGTACCTCCCAGTTCCCTCCCAGTATGTCCCACTACATCCCAGTTCCCTCCCAGTACCTCCCAGTTCCCTCTAAGTACATCCCAGTACTTCACAGTTCCCTCCCAGTTCACTCCCAGTTCCCTCCCAGTACATCCCAGTTCCCTCTAAGTACATCCCAATACTTCATAGTTCCCTCCCAGCACGTCCCAGTACGTCCCAGTTCCCTTCAGTACATAACACTTCCCTCCCAGTACATACCAGTACATCCCAGTGTCCTCACAGTACATCCCAGTTCCCTCCCAGTACATCCCAGTTCCCTCCCAGTTCACTCCCAGTACACAACAGTTACCTCCCAGTACATCCCAGTACATCCTAGTAGATCCTAGGACATTTCAAATCCCTGCCAGTTCCACCTGGTACAACCCAGTACAAGCCTGTACATCCTAGTTCCTCCACAGTACATCCCAGGGCATCCCCGCACATTGTAGTGCCTCCCAGTACGTCCCAGTTCCCTCCCAGTACTGGGAGGGACCTGGGATGTACTGGGAGGGAACTGGGACGTACTGGGAGGGAACTGGGATGTACTGGGATGTAATGGGACGGAACTGGGATGTATTGGGAGCCACTGGGAAAGAAGTGGTAGTGAACCGGGAGGGAATTGGGATGTACGGGGATGAACTGGTAGGAAACTGGGATGTACTGGCATGGAACGGGGATGTATTGGGATGTACAGGCACGGAACTGGAATGTACTGCGATGTACTGGGATGTACTGGGAGCAAACTGGGATTTACTGGGATGTACTGGGAGGAAACTGGGATATACTGGGAGGCATTGGGAGGGAAGTGGGTGTCAACTGGGACATTCCAGTTTCCTCCCAGTACATCCCAGTTCCCTACCAGTGCAGACCAGTACATCCCAGTTCCCTCCCAGTCCGTCCCAATCCCCTCCCAGTACATCCCAGTTCCCTCCCAGTACATCCCAGTTCCCTCCCACTACATCCCAGTACATCCCAGTTCCCTCCCAGTACATACCAGTTCCCTCCCAGTACATCCCAGTTCCCACCCAGTACATCCTACTACATACCAGTTCCCTCCCAGTTCACTCCCAGTACATCCCAGTACTTCACAGTTCCCTCCCAGTACATCCCAGTACGTCCCAGTTCCCCTCAGTACATAACACTTCCCTCCCAGTACATACCAGTACATCCCAGTGTCCTCACAGTACGTCCCAGTTCCCTCCCAGTACATCCCAGTTCCCTCCCAGTTCCTTCCCAGTACATAACAGTTACCTCCCAGTACATCCCAGTACATCCCAGTAGATCCTGGTACATCCCAAATCCCTGCCAGTTCCACCCGGTACAACCCAGTACAAGCCTGTACATCCTAGTTCCTCCACAGTACATCCCAGGGCATCCCCGCACATTGTAGTGCCTCCCAGTACATCCCAGCTCCCTCCCAGTACTGGGAGGGAACTGGGATGTACTGGGAGGGAACTGGGATGTACTGGGATGTAATGGGACGGAACTGGGATGTATTGGGAGGCACTGGGAAAGAAGTGGTAGTGAACCGGGAGGGAATTGGGATGTACGGGGATGAACTGGCAGGAAACTGGGATGTACTGGAATGGAACGGGGATGTATTGGGATGTACAGGAACGGAACTGGAATGTACGGCGATGTATTGGGATGTACTGGGAGCGAACTGGGATTTACTGGGATGTACTGGGAGGAAACTGGGATATACTGGGAGGAAACTGGGATATACTGGGAGGAAACTGGGAGGGAAGTGGGTGTCAACTGGGACATTCCAGTTTCCTCCCAGTACATCCCAGTTCCCTACCAGTGCAGCCCAGTACATCCCAGATCCCTCCCTGTCCCTCCCAACACATCCCAGTACATCCCAGTTCCCTCCCAGTACATCCCAGTTCCCTCCCAGTTCACACACAGTTCACTCCCAGTTCCATTCCAGTACATCCCAGTACATGCCAGTTGCCTCCCAGTTTCCTCTAAGTACATCCCAGTACTTTAAAGTTCCCTCCCAGTACATCCCAGTTCCCTCACAGTACATCCCAGTACTTCACAGTTCACTCCCACTACATCCCAGTACGTCCCAATTCCCCCTTGGTACATAACACTTCCCTCCCAATACATCCAAGTTCCCTCCCAGTACATCCCAATCCCCTCCCAGTACATCCCAGTTCCCTGCCAGTATGTCCCAGTACATCCCAGTTCCCTCCCAGTACATACCAGTTCCCTCCCAGTTCCCTCCCACTACATAGCAGTTCCCTCCCAGTACATCCCAGTACATCCTGGTACATCCCAGTTCCCACCCAGTACATCCTACTACATACCAGTTCCCTCCCAGTTCACTCCCAGTACATCCCCGAACTTCACAGTTCCATCCCAGTACATCCCAGTACGCACCAGTTCCCCTCAGTACATAACACTTCCCTCCCAGTACATAACAGTACATCCCAGTGTCCTCACAGTACGTCCCAGTTCCCTCCCAGTACATCCCAGTTCCCTACCAGTACGTCCCAGTTCCCTCCCAGTTCACTCCCAGTACATAACAGTTACCTCCCAGTACATCCCAGTACATCCCGGTACATCCCAAATCCCTGCCAGTTCCACCCGGTACAACCCAGTACAAGCCTGTACATCCTAGTTCCTCCACGGTACATCCCAGGGCATCCCCGCACATTGTAGTGCCTTCCAGTACATCCCAGCTCCCTCCCAGTTCACTCCCAGTACATAACAGTTACCTCCCAGTACATCCCAGTACATCCCAGTAGATCCTGGTACATCCCAAATCCCTGCCAGTTCCACCCGGTACAACCCAGTACAAGCCTGTACATCCTAGTTCCTCCACAGTACATCCCAGGGCATCCCCACACATTGTAGTGCCTCCCAGTACATCCCAGTTCCCTCCCAGTACTGGGAGGGACCTGGGATGTACAGGAACGGAACTGGGACGTACTGGGAGGGAACTGAGATGTACTGGGATGTAATGGGACGGAACTGGGATGTATAGGGAGGCACTGGGAAAGAAGTGGTAGTGAACCGGGAGGGAATTGGGATGTACGGGGATGAACTGGTAGGAAACTCGGATGTACTGGCATGGAACGGGGATGTATTGGGATGTACAGGAACAGAACTGGAATGTACAGCGATGTATTTGGATGTACTGGGAGCGAGCTGGGATTTACTGGGATGTACTGGGAGGAAGCTGGGATATACTGGGAGGAAACTGGGATATACTGGGAGGCATTGGGAGGGAAGTGGGTGTCAACTGGGACATTCCAGTTTCCTCCCAGTACATCCCAGTTCCCTACCAGTGCAGCCCAGTACATCCCAGTTCCCTCCCAGTCCGTCCCAATCCCCTCCCAGTACATCCCAGTTCCCTGCCAGTATGTCCCAGTACATCCCAGTTCCCTCCCAGTACATCCCAGTACATCCCAGTTCCCACCCAGTACATCCTACTACATACCAGTTCCCTCCCAGTTCACTCCCAGTACATCCCAGTACTTCACAGTTCCCTCCCAGTACATCCCAGTACGTCCCAGTTCCCCTCAGTACATAACACTTCCCTCCCAGTACATACCAGTACATCCCAGTGTCCTCACAGTACGTCCCAGTTCCCTCCCAGTACATCCCAGTTCCCTCCCAGTTCCTTCCCAGTACATAACAGTTACCTCCCAGTACATCCCAGTACATCCCAGTAGATCCTGGTACATCCCAAATCCCTGCCAGTTCCACCCGGTACAACCCAGTACAAGCCTGTACATCCTAGTTCCTCCACAGTACATCCCAGGGCATCCCCGCACATTGTAGTGCCTCCCAGTACATCCCAGTTCCCTCCCAGTCCCTCCCAGTACATCCCAGTACATCCCAGTTCCCTCCCAGTACATCCCAGTTCCCTCCCAGTTCACACACAGTTCACTCCCAGTTCCATTCCAGTACATCCCAGTACATGCCAGTTGCCTCCCAGTTTCCTCTAAGTACATCCCAGTACTTTAAAGTTCCCTCCCAGTACATCCCAGTTCCCTCACAGTACATCCCAGTACTTCACAGTTCACTCCCACTACATCCCAGTACGTCCCAGTTCCCCCTTGGTACATAACACTTCCCTCCCAATACATCCAAGTTCCCTCCCAGTACATCCCAAACCCATCCCAGTACATCCCTGTTCCGTGCCAGTATGTCCCAGTACATCCCAGTTCCCTCCCAGTACATACCAGTTCCCTCCCACTACATCCCAGTTCCCTCCCAGTACATCCCAGTACATCCTGGTACATCCCAGTTCCCACCCAGTACATCCTACTACATACCAGTTCCCTCCCAGTTCACTCCCAGTACATCCCCGAACTTCACAGTTCCATCCCAGTACATCCCAGTACGCACCAGTTCCCCTCAGTACATAACACTTCCCTCCCAGTACATAACAGTACATCCCAGTGTCCTCACAGTACGTCCCAGTTCCCTCCCAGTACATCCCAGTTCCCTACCAGTACGTCCCAGTTCCCTCCCAGTTCACTCCCAGTACATAACAGTTACCTCCCAGTACATCCCAGTACATCCCGGTACATCCCAAATCCCTGCCAGTTCCACCCGGTACAACCCAGTACAAGCCTGTACATCCTAGTTCCTCCACGGTACATCCCAGGGCATCCCCGCACATTGTAGTGCCTTCCAGTACATCCCAGCTCCCTCCCAGTTCACTCCCAGTACATAACAGTTACCTCCCAGTACATCCCAGTACATCCCAGTAGATCCTGGTACATCCCAAATCCCTGCCAGTTCCACCCGGTACAACCCAGTACAAGCCTGTACATCCTAGTTCCTCCATAGTACATCCCAGGGCATCCCCGCACATTGTAGTGCCTCCCAGTACATCCCAGCTCCCTCCCAGTACTGGGAGGGACCTGGGATGTACTGGGAGGGAACTGGGACGTACTGGGAGGGAACTGGGATGTACTGGGAGGGAACTGGGATGTACTGGGAGGGACCTGGGATGTACAGGAACGGAACTGGGACGTACTGGGAGGGAACTGAGATGTACTGGGATGTAATGGGACGGAACTGGGATGTATTGGGAGGCACTGGGAAAGAACTGGTAGTGAACCGGGAGGGAATTGGGATGTACGGGGATGAACTGGTAGGAAACTGGGATGTACTGGCATGGAACGGGGATGTATTGGGATGGACAGGAACAGAACTGGAATGTACAGCGATGTATTGGGATGTACTGGGAGCGAGCTGGGATTTACTGGGATGTACTGGGAGCAAACTGGGATTTACTGGGAGGAAACTGGGATATACTGGGAGGCATTGGGAGGGAAGTGGGTGTCAACTGGGACATTCCAGTTTCCTCCCAGTACATCCCAGTTCCCTACCAGTGCAGCCCAGTACATCCCAGTTCCCTCCCAGTCCGTCCCAATCCCCTCCCAGTACATCCCAGTTCCCTCCCAGTACATCCCAGTTCCCTCCCACTACATCCCAGTACATCCCAGTTCCCTCCCAGTACATCCCAGTTCCCTCCCAGTACATACCAGTTCCCTCCCAGTATATCCCAGTTCCCACCCAGTACATCCTACTACATACCAGTTCCCTCCCAGTTCACTCCCAGTACATCCCAGTACTTCACAGTTCCATCCCAGTACTTCCCAGTTCCCCTCAGTACATAACACTTCCCTCCCAGTACATAACAGTACATCCCAGTGTCCTCACAGTACGTCCCAGTTCCCTCCCAGTACATCCCAGTTCCCTACCAGTACATCCCAGTTCCCTACCAGTTCCTTCCCAGTACATAACAGTTACCTCCCAGTACATCCCAGTAGATCCTGGTACATCCCAAATCCCTGCTAGTTCCACCCGGTACAACCCAGTACAAGCCTGTACATCCTAGTTCCTCCACAGTACATCCCAGGGCATCCCCGCACATTGTAGTGCCTCCCAGTACATCCCAGTTCCCCCCCAGTACTGGGAGGGACCTGGGATGTACTGGGAGGGAACTGGGATGTACTGGCATGGAACGGGGATGTATTGGGATGTACAGGAACAGAACTGGAATGTACAGCGATGTATTGGGATGTACTGGCAGCGAGCTGGGATTTACTGGGATGTACTGGGAGGAAACTGGGATATACTGGGAGGAAACTGGGATATACTGGGAGGCATTGGGAGGGAAGTGGGTGTCAACTGGGACATTCCAGTTTCCTCCCAGTACATCCCAGTTCCCTACCAGTGCAGCCCAGTACATCCCAGTTCCCTCCCAGTCCGTCCCAAACCCCTCCCAGTACATCCCAGTTCCCTGCCAGTATGTCCCAGTACATCCCAGTTCCCCCCCAGTACATACCAGTTCCCTCCCAGTACATCCCAGTTCCCTCCCAGTACATCCTGGTACATCCTGGTACATCCCAGTTCCCACCCAGTACATCCTACTACATACCAGTTCCCTCCCAGTTCACTCCCAGTACATCCCAGTACTTCACAGTTCCATCCCAGTACATCCCAGTACGCACCAGTTCCCCTCTGTACATAACACTTCCCTCCCAGTACATACCAGTACATCCCAGTGTCCTCACAGTACGTCCCAGTTCCCTCCCAGTACATCCCAGTTCCCTACCAGTACGTCCCAGTTCCCTCCCAGTTCACTCCCAGTACATAACAGTTACCTCCCAGTACATCCCAGTACATCCCGGTACATCCCAAATCCCTGCCAGTTCCACCCGGTACAACCCAGTACAAGCCTGTACATCCTAGTTCCTCCACGGTACATCCCAGGGCATCCCCGCACATTGTAGTGCCTTCCAGTACATCCCAGCTCCCTCCCAGTTCACTCCCAGTACATAACAGTTACCTCCCAGTACATCCCAGTACATCCCAGTAGATCCTGGTACATCCCAAATCCCTGCCAGTTCCACCCGGTACAACCCAGTACAAGCCTGTACATCCTAGTTCCTCCACAGTACATCCCAGGGCATCCCCGCACATTGTAGTGCCTCCCAGTACATCCCAGCTCCCTCCCAGTACTGGGAGGGACCTGGGATGTACTGGGAGGGAACTGGGACGTACTGGGAGGGAACTGGGATGTACTGGGAGGGAACTGGGATGTACTGGGAGGGACCTGGGATGTACAGGAACGGAACTGGGACGTACTGGGAGGGAACTGAGATGTACTGGGATGTAATGGGACGGAACTGGGATGTATTGGGAGGCACTGGGAAAGAACTGGTAGTGAACCGGGAGGAAATTGGGATGTACGGGGATGAACTGGTAGGAAACTGGGATGTACTGGCATGGAACGGGGATGTATTGGGATGTACAGGAACAGAACTGGAATGTACAGCGATGTATTGGGATGTACTGGGAGCGAGCTGGGATTTACTGGGATGTACTGGGAGCAAACTGGGATTTACTGGGAGGAAACTGGGATATACTGGGAGGCATTGGGAGGGAAGTGGGTGTCAACTGGGACATTCCAGTTTCCTCCCAGTACATCCCAGTTCCCTACCAGTGCAGACCAGTACATCCCAGTTCCCTCCCAGTCCGTCCCAATCCCCTCCCAGTACATCCCAGTTCCCTCCCAGTACATCCCAGTTCCCTCCCACTACATCCCAGTACATCCCAGTTCCCTCCCAGTACATCCCAGTTCCCTCCCAGTACATACCAGTTCCCTCCCAGTATATCCCAGTTCCCACCCAGTACATCCTACTACATACCAGTTCCCTCCCAGTTCACTCCCAGTACATCCCAGTACTTCACAGTTCCATCCCAGTACGTCCCAGTTCCCCTCAGTACATAACACTTCCCTCCCAGTACATACCAGTACATCCCAGTGTCCTCACAGTACGTCCCAGTTCCCTCCCAGTACATCCCAGTTCCCTACCAGTACATCCCAGTTCCCTCCCTGTTCCTTCCCAGTACATAACAGTTACCTCCCAGTACATCCCAGTAGATCCTGGTACATCCCAAATCCCTGCCAGTTCCACCCGGTACAACCCAGTACAAGCCTGTACATCCTAGTTCCTCCACAGTACATCCCAGGGCATCCCCGCACATTGTAGTGCCTCCCAGTACATCCCAGTTCCCCCCCAGTACTGGGAGGGACCTGGGATGTACTGGGAGGGAACTGGGACGTACTGGGAGGGAACTGGGATGTACTGGGAGGGAACTGGGATGTACTGGGATGTAATGGGACGGAACTGGGATGTATTGGGAGGCACTGGGAAAGAAGTGGTAGTGAACCGGGAGGGAATTGGGATGTACGGGGATGAACTGGTAGGGAACTGGGATGTACTGGCATGGAACGGGGATGTATTGGGATGTACAGGAACAGAACTGGAATGTACAGCGATGTATTGGGATGTACTGGCAGCGAGCTGGGATTTACTGGGATGTACTGGGAGGAAACTGGGATATACTGGGAGGAAACTGGGATATACTGGGAGGCATTGGGAGGGAAGTGGGTGTCAACTGGGACATTCCAGTTTCCTCCCAGTACATCCCAGTTCCCTACCAGTGCAGCCCAGTACATCCCAGTTCCCTCCCAGTCCGTCCCAATCCCCTCCCAGTACATCCCAGTTCCCTGCCAGTACATCCCAGTTCCCTCCCAGTTCACACACAGTTCACTCCCAGTTCCATTCCAGTACATCCCAGTACATGCCAGTTGCCTCCCAGTTTCCTCTAAGTACATCCCAGTACTTTAAAGTTCCCTCCCAGTACATCCCAGTTCCCTCACAGTACATCCCAGTACTTCACAGTTCACTCCCACTACATCCCAGTACGTCCCAATTCCCCCTTGGTACATAACACTTCCCTCCCAATACATCCAAGTTCCCTCCCAGTACATCCCAATCCCCTCCCAGTACATCCCAGTTCCCTGCCAGTATGTCCCAGTACATCCCAGTTCCCTCCCAGTACATACCAGTTCCCTCCCAGTTCCCTCCCACTACATAGCAGTTCCCTCCCAGTACATCCCAGTACATCCTGGTACATCCCAGTTCCCACCCAGTACATCCTACTACATACCAGTTCCCTCCCAGTTCACTCCCAGTACATCCCCGAACTTCACAGTTCCATCCCAGTACATCCCAGTACGCACCAGTTCCCCTCAGTACATAACACTTCCCTCCCAGTACATAACAGTACATCCCAGTGTCCTCACAGTACGTCCCAGTTCCCTCCCAGTACATCCCAGTTCCCTACCAGTACGTCCCAGTTCCCTCCCAGTTCACTCCCAGTACATAACAGTTACCTCCCAGTACATCCCAGTACATCCCGGTACATCCCAAATCCCTGCCAGTTCCACCCGGTACAACCCAGTACAAGCCTGTACATCCTAGTTCCTCCACGGTACATCCCAGGGCATCCCCGCACATTGTAGTGCCTTCCAGTACATCCCAGGTCCCTCCCAGTTCACTCCCAGTACATAACAGTTACCTCCCAGTACATCCCAGTACATCCCAGTAGATCCTGGTACATCCCAAATCCCTGCCAGTTCCACCCGGTACAACCCAGTACAAGCCTGTACATCCTAGTTCCTCCACAGTACATCCCAGGGCATCCCCACACATTGTAGTGCCTCCCAGTACATCCCAGTTCCCTCCCAGTACTGGGAGGGACCTGGGATGTACAGGAACGGAACTGGGACGTACTGGGAGGGAACTGAGATGTACTGGGATGTAATGGGACGGAACTGGGATGTATAGGGAGGCACTGGGAAAGAAGTGGTAGTGAACCGGGAGGGAATTGGGATGTACGGGGATGAACTGGTAGGAAACTGGGATGTACTGGCATGGAACGGGGATGTATTGGGATGTACAGGAACAGAACTGGAATGTACAGCGATGTATTTGGATGTACTGGGAGCGAGCTGGGATTTACTGGGATGTACTGGGAGGAAGCTGGGATATACTGGGAGGAAACTGGGATATACTTGGAGGCATTGGGAGGGAAGTGGGTGTCAACTGGGACATTCCAGTTTCCTCCCAGTACATCCCAGTTCCCTACCAGTGCAGCCCAGTACATCCCAGTTCCCTCCCAGTCCGTCCCAATCCCCTCCCAGTACATCCCAGTTCCCTGCCAGTATGTCCCAGTACATCCCAGTTCCCTCCCAGTACATCCCAGTACATCCCAGTTCCCACCCAGTACATCCTACTACATACCAGTTCCCTCCCAGTTCACTCCCAGTACATCCCAGTACTTCACAGTTCCCTCCCAGTACATCCCAGTACGTCCCAGTTCCCCTCAGTACATAACACTTCCCTCCCAGTACATACCAGTACATCCCAGTGTCCTCACAGTACGTCCCAGTTCCCTCCCAGTACATCCCAGTTCCCTCCCAGTTCCTTCCCAGTACATAACAGTTACCTCCCAGTACATCCCAGTACATCCCAGTAGATCCTGGTACATCCCAAATCCCTGCCAGTTCCACCCGGTACAACCCAGTACAAGCCTGTACATCCTAGTTCCTCCACAGTACATCCCAGGGCATCCCCGCACATTGTAGTGCCTCCCAGTACATCCCAGTTCCCTCCCAGTCCCTCCCAGTACATCCCAGTACATCCCAGTTCCCTCCCAGTACATCCCAGTTCCCTCCCAGTTCACACACAGTTCACTCCCAGTTCCATTCCAGTACATCCCAGTACATGCCAGTTGCCTCCCAGTTTCCTCTAAGTACATCCCAGTACTTTAAAGTTCCCTCCCAGTACATCCCAGTTCCCTCACAGTACATCCCAGTACTTCACAGTTCACTCCCACTACATCCCAGTACGTCCCAGTTCCCCCTTGGTACATAACACTTCCCTCCCAATACATCCAAGTTCCCTCCCAGTACATCCCAAACCCATCCCAGTACATCCCTGTTCCGTGCCAGTATGTCCCAGTACATCCCAGTTCCCTCCCAGTACATACCAGTTCCCTCCCACTACATCCCAGTTCCCTCCCAGTACATCCCAGTACATCCTGGTACATCCCAGTTCCCACCCAGTACATCCTACTACATACCAGTTCCCTCCCAGTTCACTCCCAGTACATCCCCGAACTTCACAGTTCCATCCCAGTACATCCCAGTACGCACCAGTTCCCCTCAGTACATAACACTTCCCTCCCAGTACATAACAGTACATCCCAGTGTCCTCACAGTACGTCCCAGTTCCCTCCCAGTACATCCCAGTTCCCTACCAGTACGTCCCAGTTCCCTCCCAGTTCACTCCCAGTACATAACAGTTACCTCCCAGTACATCCCAGTACATCCCGGTACATCCCAAATCCCTGCCAGTTCCACCCGGTACAACCCAGTACAAGCCTGTACATCCTAGTTCCTCCACGGTACATCCCAGGGCATCCCCGCACATTGTAGTGCCTTCCAGTACATCCCAGCTCCCTCCCAGTTCACTCCCAGTACATAACAGTTACCTCCCAGTACATCCCAGTACATCCCAGTAGATCCTGGTACATCCCAAATCCCTGCCAGTTCCACCCGGTACAACCCAGTACAAGCCTGTACATCCTAGTTCCTCCATAGTACATCCCAGGGCATCCCCGCACATTGTAGTGCCTCCCAGTACATCCCAGCTCCCTCCCAGTACTGGGAGGGACCTGGGATGTACTGGGAGGGAACTGGGACGTACTGGGAGGGAACTGGGATGTACTGGGAGGGAACTGGGATGTACTGGGAGGGACCTGGGATGTACAGGAACGGAACTGGGACGTACTGGGAGGGAACTGAGATGTACTGGGATGTAATGGGACGGAACTGGGATGTATTGGGAGGCACTGGGAAAGAACTGGTAGTGAACCGGGAGGGAATTGGGATGTACGGGGATGAACTGGTAGGAAACTGGGATGTACTGGCATGGAACGGGGATGTATTGGGATGGACAGGAACAGAACTGGAATGTACAGCGATGTATTGGGATGTACTGGGAGCGAGCTGGGATTTACTGGGATGTACTGGGAGCAAACTGGGATTTACTGGGAGGAAACTGGGATATACTGGGAGGCATTGGGAGGGAAGTGGGTGTCAACTGGGACATTCCAGTTTCCTCCCAGTACATCCCAGTTCCCTACCAGTGCAGCCCAGTACATCCCAGTTCCCTCCCAGTCCGTCCCAATCCCCTCCCAGTACATCCCAGTTCCCTCCCAGTACATCCCAGTTCCCTCCCACTACATCCCAGTACATCCCAGTTCCCTCCCAGTACATACCAGTTCCCTCCCAGTACATACCAGTTCCCTCCCAGTATATCCCAGTTCCCACCCAGTACATCCTACTACATACCAGTTCCCTCCCAGTTCACTCCCAGTACATCCCAGTACTTCACAGTTCCATCCCAGTACTTCCCAGTTCCCCTCAGTACATAACACTTCCCTCCCAGTACATAACAGTACATCCCAGTGTCCTCACAGTACGTCCCAGTTCCCTCCCAGTACATCCCAGTTCCCTACCAGTACATCCCAGTTCCCTACCAGTTCCTTCCCAGTACATAACAGTTACCTCCCAGTACATCCCAGTAGATCCTGGTACATCCCAAATCCCTGCCAGTTCCACCCGGTACAACCCAGTACAAGCCTGTACATCCTAGTTCCTCCACAGTACATCCCAGGGCATCCCCGCACATTGTAGTGCCTCCCAGTACATCCCAGTTCCCCCCCAGTACTGGGAGGGACCTGGGATGTACTGGGAGGGAACTGGGATGTACTGGCATGGAACGGGGATGTATTGGGATGTACAGGAACAGAACTGGAATGTACAGCGATGTATTGGGATGTACTGGCAGCGAGCTGGGATTTACTGGGATGTACTGGGAGGAAACTGGGATATACTGGGAGGAAACTGGGATATACTGGGAGGCATTGGGAGGGAAGTGGGTGTCAACTGGGACATTCCAGTTTCCTCCCAGTACATCCCAGTTCCCTACCAGTGCAGCCCAGTACATCCCAGTTCCCTCCCAGTCCGTCCCAATCCCCTCCCAGTACATCCCAGTTCCCTGCCAGTATGTCCCAGTACATCCCAGTTCCCTCCCAGTACATCCCAGTTCCCTCCCAGTACATCCCAGTTCCCTCCCAGTACATCCTGGTACATCCTGGTACATCCCAGTTCCCACCCAGTACATCCTACTACATACCAGTTCCCTCCCAGTTCACTCCCAGTACATCCCAGTACTTCACAGTTCCATCCCAGTACATCCCAGTACGCACCAGTTCCCCTCTGTACATAACACTTCCCTCCCAGTACATACCAGTACATCCCAGTGTCCTCACAGTACGTCCCAGTTCCCTCCCAGTACATCCCAGTTCCCTACCAGTACGTCCCAGTTCCCTACCAGTTCACTCCCAGTACACAACAGTTACCTCCCAGTACATCCCAGTACATCCCAGTAGATCCTCGTACATCCCAAATCCCTGCCAGTTCCACCCGGTACAACCGAGTACAAGCCTGTACATCCTAGTTCCTCCACAGTACATCCCAGGGCATCCCCGCACATTGTAGTGCCTCCCAGTACATCCCAGGTCCCTCCCAGTACTGGGAGGGACCTGGGATGTACTGGGAGGGACCTGGGATGTACTGGGAGGGAACTGGGATGTACTGGGATGTACTGGGAAAGAAGTGGTAGCGAACCGGGAGGGAACTGGGATGTACGGGGATGAACTGGTAGGAAACTGGGATGTACTGGCATGGAACGGGGATGTATTGGGATGTACAGCAACGGAACTGGAATGTACTGCGATGTACTGGGAGCGAACTGGGATTTACTGGGATGTACTGGGAGGAAACTGGGATATACTGGGAGGAAACTGGGAGGAAAGTGGGTGTCAACTGGGACATTCCAGTTTCCTCCCAGTACATCCCAGTTCCCTACCAGTGCATCCCAGTCCGTCCCAGTTCCCTCCCAGTCCGTCCCAGTACATCCCAGTTCCCTCCCAGTACATCCTACTACATACCAGTTCCCTCCCAGTTCACTCCCAGTTCACAACAGTTACCTCCCAGTACGTCCCAGTTCCCTCCATAGTACTGGGAGGGACCTGGGATGTACTGGGAGGGACCTGGGATGTACTGGGAGGGAACTGGGATGTACTGGGATGTAATGGGACGGAACTGGGATGTATTGGGAGGCACTGGGAAAGAAGTGGTAGTGAACCGGGAGGGAATTGGGATGTACGGGGATGAACTGGTAGGAAACTGGGATGTACTGGCATGGAACGGGGATGTATTGGGATGTACAGGAACAGAACTGGAATGTACAGCGATGTATTGGGATGTACTGGCAGCGAGCTGGGATTTACTGGGATGTACTGGGAGGAAACTGGGATATACTGGGAGGAAACTGGGATATACTGGGAGGCATTGGGAGGGAAGTGGGTGTCAACTGGGACATTCCAGTTTCCTCCCAGTACATCCCAGTTCCCTACCAGTGCAGCCCAGTACATCCCAGTTCCCTCCCAGTCCGTCCCAATCCCCTCCCAGTACATCCCAGTTCCCTGCCAGTATGTCCCAGTACATCCCAGTTCCCCCCCAGTACATCCCAGTTCCCTCCCAGTACATACCAGTTCCCTCCCAGTACATCCCAGTACATCCTGGTACATCCCAGTTCCCACCCAGTACATCCTACTACATACCAGTTCCCTCCCAGTTCACTCCCAGTACATCCCAGTACTTCACAGTTCCATCCCAGTACATCCCAGTACGCACCAGTTCCCCTCTGTACATAACACTTCCCTCCCAGTACATACCAGTACATCCCAGTGTCCTCACAGTACGTCCCAGTTCCCTCCCAGTACATCCCAGTTCCCTACCAGTACGTCCCAGTTCCCTACCAGTTCACTCCCAGTCCACAACAGTTACCTCCCAGTACATCCCAGTACATCCCAGTAGATCCTGGTACATCCCAAATCCCTGCCAGTTCCACCCGGTACAACCCAGTACAAGCCTGTACATCCTAGTTCCTCCACAGTACATCCCAGGGCATCCCCGCACATTGTAGTGCCTCCCAGTACATCCCAGTTCCCTCCCAGTACTGGGAGGGACCTGGGATGTACTGGGAGGGAACTGGGATGTACTGGGATGTAATGGGACGGAACTGGGATGTATTGGGAGGCACTGGGAAAGAAGTGGTAGCGAACCGGGAGGGAATTGGGATGTACGGGGATGAACTGGTAGGAAACTGGGATGTACTGGCATGGAACGGGGATGTATTGGGATGTACAGGAACGGAACTGGAATGTACTGGGATGTACTGGGAGCGAACTGGGATTTACTGGGATGTACTGGGAGGAAACTGGGATATACTGGGAGGAAACTGGGAGGAAAGTGGGTGTCAACTGGGACATTCCAGTTTCCTCCCAGTACATCCCAGTTCCCTACCAGTGCATCCCAGTCCGTCCCAGTTCCCTCCCAGTCCGTCCCAGTACATCCCAGTTCCCTCCCAGTACATCCTACTACATACCAGTTCCCTCCCAGTTCACTCCCAGTACACAACAGTTACCTCCCAGTACGTCCCAGTACATCCCAGTTCCGTCCCTGTTTCCGACCAGTGCATCCTAGTTCCCTCCCAGTACGTCCCAGTTCCCTCTTAGTCCATTCCAGTTCCCTCCAGGATATCCCAGTACATCCCAGTTCCCTCCAGTACATCTCAGTTCTCTCCCATTTCCCTCCAAGTACATCCCAGTTCCCTCCAGTTCACTCCCAGTACACAACAGTTACCTCCCAGTACATCCCAGTACATCCCAGTAGATCCTGGTACATCCCAAATCCCTGCCAGTTCCACCCGGTACAACCCAGTACAAGCCTGTACATCCTAGTTCCTCCACAGTACATCCCAGGGCATCCCCGCACATTGTAGTGCCTCCCAGTACATCCCAGGTCCCTCCCAGTACTGGGAGGGACCTGGGATGTACTGGGAGGGACCTGGGATGTACTGGGAGGGAACTGGGACGTACTGGGAGGGAACTGGGATGTACTGGGATGTAATGGGACGGAACTGGGATGTATTGGGAGGCACTGGGAAAGAAGTGGTAGTGAACCGGGAGGGAATTGGGATGTACGGGGATGAACTGGTAGGAAACTGGGATGTACTGGCATGGAACGGGGATGTATTGGGATGTACAGGCACGGAACTGGAATGTACTGCGATGTACTGGGATGTACTGGGAGCAAACTGGGATTTACTGGGATGTACTGGGAGGAAACTGGGATATACTGGGAGGCACTGGGAGGGAAGTGGGTGTCAACTGGGACATTCCAGTTTCCTCCCAGTACATCCCAGTTCCCTACCAGTGCAGCCCAGTACATCCCAGATCCCTCCCAGTCTGTCCTAGTACATCCCAGTACATCCCAGTTCCCTCACAGTACATCCCAGTTCCCTCCCAGTTCACACACAGTTCACTCCCAGTTCCATTCCAGTACATCCCAGTACATGCCAGTTGCCTCTCAGTTCCCTCACAGTACATCCCAGTACTTCACAGTTCACTCCCACTACATCCCAGTACGTCCCAGTTCCCCCTTGGTACGTAACACTTCCCTCCCAATACATCCAAGTTCCCTCCCCGTACATCCCAATCCCCTCCCAGTACATCCCAGTTCCCTGCCAGTATGTCCCAGTACATCCCAGTTCCCTCCCAGTACATCCCAGTTCCCTCCCAGTACATACCAGTTCCCTCCCAGTACATCCCAGTACATCCTGGTACATCCCAGTTCCCACCCAGTACATCCTACTACATACCAGTTCCCTCCCAGTTCACTCCCAGCACATCCCCGTACTTCACAGTTCCATCCCAGTACATCCCAGTACGCACCAGTTCCCCTCAGTACATAACACTTCCCTCCCAGTACATAACAGTACATCCCAGTGTCCTCACAGTACGTCCCAGTTCCCTCCCAGTACATCCCAGTTCCCTACCAGTACATCCCAGTTCCCTCCCAGTTCACTCCCAGTACATAACAGTTACCTCCCAGTACATCCTAGTACATCCCAAGTCCCTGCCAGTTCCACCCGGTACAACCCAGTACAAGCCTGTACATCCTCGTTCCTCCACAGTACATCCCAGGGCATCCCCGCACATTGTAGTGCCTCCCAGTACATCCCAGTTCCCTCCCAGTACTGGGAGGGACCTGGGATGTACTGGGAGGGACCTGGGACGTACTGGGAGGGAACTGGGACGTACTGGGATGTAATGGGACGGAACTGGGATGTATTGGGAGGCACTGGGAAAGAAGTGGTAGTGAACCGGGAGGGAATTGGGATGTACGGGGATGAACTGGTAGGGAACTGGTATGTACTGGCATGGAACGGGGATGTATTGGGATGTACAGGCACAGAACTGGAATGTACTGCGATATACTGGGATGTACTGGGAGCAAACTGGGATTTACTGGGATGTACTGGGAGGAAACTGGGATATACTGGGAGGCACTGGGAGGGAAGTGGGTGTCAACTGGGACATTCCAGTTTCCTCCCAGTACATCCCAGTTCCCTACCAGTGCAGCCCAGTACATCCCAGATCCCTCCCAGTACATCCCAGAACCCTCCCAGTCTGTCCCAGTACATCCCAGTAGATCCCAGTTCCCTCACAGTACATCCCAGTTCCCTCACAGTTCACACACAGTTCACTCCCAGTTCCATTCCAGTACAGCCCAGTACATGCCACTTTCCTCCAAGTAAATCCCAGTTCTCTCCCACTACATCCAAGTTCCCTCCCACTTCCCGATAAGTACATCCCAGTACTTCACAGTTCACTCCCAGTACATACCAGTTCCCCCTCGGTACATAACAATTCCCTCCCAGTACACCCCAGTACATACCAGTTCCCACCCAGTACATCCTACTACATACCAGTTCCCTCCCAGGTCACTCCCAGCACATCCCCGTACTTCACAGTTCCATCCCAGTACATCCCAGTACGCACCAGTTCCCCTCAGTACATAACACTTCCCTCCCAGTACATAACAGTACATCCCAGTGTCCTCACAGTACGTCCCAGTTCCCTCCCAGTACATCCCAGTTCCCTACCAGTACGTCCCAGTTCCCTCCCAGTTCACTCCCAGTACATAACAGTTACCTCCCAGTACATCCCAGTACATCCCAGTAGATCCTGGTACATCCCAAATCCCTGCCAGTTCCACCCGGTACAACCCAGTACAAGCCTGTACATCCTAGTTCCTCCACAGTACATCCCAGGGCATCCCCGCACATTGTAGTGCCTCCCAGTACATCCCAGTTCCCTCCCAGTACATCCCAGGTCCCTCCTAGTACATCCCAGGTCCCAACACTTTCCACCCAGTACATCCCAGTTCCCTCCCAGTACATCCCAGTTCCCTCTAAGTACATCCCAGTACTTCACAGTTCCCTCCCATTTCACTCCCAGTTCCCTCCCAGTACATCCCAGTTCCCTCTAAGTACATCCCAGTACTTCACAGTTCCCTCCCAGCACATCCCAGTTCCCCTCAGTACATAACACTTCCCTCCCAGTACATAACAGTACATCCCAGTGTCCTCACAGTACGTCCCAGTTCCCTCCCAGTACATCCCAGTTCCCTCCCAGTTCACTCCCAGTACATAACAGTTACCTCCCAGTACATCCCAGTACATCCCAGTAGATCCTGGTACATCCCAAATCCCTGCCAGTTCCACCCGGTACAACCCAGTACAAGCCTGTACATCCTAGTTCCTCCACGGTACATCCCAGGGCATCCCCGCACATTGTAGTGCCTCCCAGTACATCCCAGGTCCCTCCCAGTACTGGGAGGGACCTGGGATGTACTGGGAGGGAACTGGGATGTACTGGGATGTAATGGGACGGAACTGGGATGTATTGGGAGGCACTGGGAAAGAAGTGGTAGCGAACCGGGAGGGAATTGGGATGTACGGGGATGAACTGGTAGGGAACTGGGATGTACTGGCATGTAACTGGGATGTATTGGGATGTACAGGAACGGAACTGGAATGTACTGCGATGTACTGGGAGCGAACTGGGATTTACTGGGATGTACTGGGAGGAAACTGGGATATACTGGGAGGAAACTGGGAGGGAAGTGGTTGTCAACTGGGACATTCCAGTTTCCTCCCAGTACATCCCAGTTCCCTACCAGTGCATCCCAGTCCGTCCCAGTTCCCTCCCAGTCCGTCCCAGTACATCCCAGTTCCCTCCCAGTACATCCTACTACATACCAGTTCCCTCCCAGTTCACTCCCAGTACACAACAGTTACCTCCCAGTACGTCCCAGTTCCCTCCCAGTACGTCCCAGTACATCCCAGTTCCGTCCCAGTTCCCTACCAGTGCGTCCTAGTTCCCTCCCAGTACGTCCCAGTTCCCTCTTAGTCCATTCCAGTTCCCTCCAGTATATCCCACTACATCCCAGTTCCCTCCAGTACATCCCAGTTCACTCCCAGTTCACACACAGTTCACTCCCAGTTCACACACAGTTCACTCCCAGTTCCATTCCAGTACATCCCAGTACATGCCAGTTCCCTCCCAGTACATCACACTACATCCCAGTTCCCTCCCAGTTCCTGCTAAGTACATCCCAGGACTTCACAGTTCCCTCCCAGCACATCCCAGTACGTCCCAGTTCCCCTCAGTACATAACACTTCCCTCCCAGTACATACCAGTACATCCCAGTGTCGTCACAGTACGTCCCAGTTCCCTCCCAGTACATAACAGTTCCCTCCCAGTCCGTCCCAATCCCCTCCCAGTACGTTCCAGTTCCCTGCCAGTATGTCCCAGTACATCCCAGTTCCCTGCCAGTAAATCCCAGTTCCCTCCCAGTTCCCTCCACACTACATCCCAGTTCCCTCCCAGTACATACCAGTTCCCTCCCAGTACATCCCAGTTCCCACCCAGTACATCCTACTACATACCAGTTCCCTCCCAGTTCACTCCCAGTACATCCCAGTACTTCACAGTTCCCTCCCAGTACATCCCCGAACTTCACAGTTCCCCTCAGTACATAACACTTCCCTCCCAGTACATAACAGTACATCCCAGTGTCCTCACAGTACGTCCCAGTTCCCTCCCAGTACATCCCAGTTCCCTCCCAGTACATCCCAGTTCCCTCCCAGTTCCTTCCCAGTACATAACAGTTACCTCCCAGTACATAACAGTTACCTCCCAGTACATAACAGTTACCTCCCAGTACATCCCAGTACATCCCAGTAGATCCTGGTACATCCCAAATCCCTGCCAGTTCCACCCGGTACAACCCAGTACAAGCCTGTACATCCTAGTTCCTCCACAGTACATCCCAGGGCATCCCCGCACATTGTAGTGCCTCCCAGTACATCCCAGCTCCCTCCCAGTACTGGGAGGGACCTGGGATGTACTGGGAGGGACCTGGGATGTACTGGGAGGGAACTGGGACGTACTGGGATGTAATGGGACGGAACTGGGATGTATTGGGAGGCACTGGGAAAGAACTGGTAGTGAACCGGGAGGGAATTGGGATGTACGGGGATGAACTGGTAGGAAACTGGGATGTACTGGCATGGAACGGGGATGTATTGGGATGTACAGGAACAGAACTGGAATGTACAGCGATGTATTGGGATGTACTGGGAGCAAACTGGGATTTACTGGGATGTACTGGGAGGAAACTGGTATATACTGGGAGGCACTGGGAGGGAAGTGGGTGTCAACTGGGACATTCCAGTTTCCTCCCAGTACATCCCAGTTCCCTACCAGTGCAGCCCAGTACATCCCAGATCCCTCGCAGTACATCCCAGATCCCTCCCAGTACATCCCAGTTCACACACAGTTCACACACAGTTCATTCCCAGTTCCATTCCAGTACAGCCCAGTACATGCCACTTTCCTCCAAGTAAATCCCAGTTCCCTCCCACTACATCCCAGTTCCCTCCCACTTCCCTCTAAGTACATCCCAGTACTTCACAGTTCACTCCCAGTACATCCCAGTTCCCCCTCGGTACATAACAATTCCCTCCCAGTACACCCCAGTACATCCCAGTTCCCTCCCAGTATGTCCCACTACATCCCAGTTCCCTCCCAGTCCATCCCAGTTCCCTCCCAGTAAATCCCAATTCCCAACACTTTCCACCCAGTCCATCCCAGTTCCCTCCCAGTCCATCCCAGTTCCCTCTAAGTACATCCCAGTACTTCACAGTTCCCTCCCAGTTCACTCCCAGTACACAACAGTTACCTCCCAGTACATCCCAGTACATCCTAGTAGATACTAGGACATTTCAAATCCCTGCCAGTTCCACCCGGTACAACCCAGTACAAGCCTGTACATCCTAGTTCCTCCACAGTACATCCCAGGGCATCCCCACACATTGTAGTGCCTTCCAGTACATCCCAGCTCCCTCCCAGTTCACTCCCAGTTCCTTCCCAGTACATAACAGTTACCTCCCAGTACATCCCAGTACATCCCAGTAGATCCTGGTACATCCCAAATCCCTGCCAGTTCCACCCGGTACAACCCAGTACAAGCCTGTACATCCTAGTTCCTCCACAGTACATCCCAGGGCATCCCCGCACATTGTAGTGCCTCCCAGTACATCCCAGCTCCCTCCCAGTACTGGGAGGGAACTGGGATGTACTGGGAGGGAACTGGGATGTACTGGGATGTAATGGGACGGAACTGGGATGTATTGGGAGGCACTGGGAAAGAAGTGGTAGTGAACCGGGAGGGAATTGGGATGTACAGGGATGAACTGGCAGGAAACTGGGATGTACTGGAATGGAACGGGGATGTATTGGGATGTACAGGAACGGAACTGGAATGTACGGCGATGTATTGGGATGTACTGGGAGCGAACTGGGATTTACTGGGATATACTGGGAGGAAACTGGGATATACTGGGAGGAAACTGGGATATACTGGGAGGAAACTGGGAGGGAAGTGGGTGTCAACTGGGACATTCCAGTTTCCTCCCAGTACATCCCAGTTCCCTGCCAGTATGTCCCAGTACATCCCAGTTCCCTCCCAGTACATCCCAGTTCCCTCCCAGTACATACCAGTTCCCTCCCAGTACATCCTGGTACATCCTGGTACATCCCAGTTCCCACCCAGTACATCCTACTACATACCAGTTCCCTCCCAGTTCACTCCCAGTACATCCCAGTTCCCTACCAGTACGTCCCAGTTCCCTCCCAGTTCACTCCCAGTACATAACAGTTACCTCCCAGTACATCCCAGTACATCCCGGTACATCCCAAATCCCTGCCAGTTCCACCCGGTACAACCCAGTACAAGCCTGTACATCCTAGTTCCTCCACGGTACATCCCAGGGCATCCCCGCACATTGTAGTGCCTTCCAGTACATCCCAGCTCCCTCCCAGTTCACTCCCAGTACATAACAGTTACCTCCCAGTACATCCCAGTACATCCCAGTAGATCCTGGTACATCCCAAATCCCTGCCAGTTCCACCCGGTACAACCCAGTACAAGCCTGTACATCCTAGTTCCTCCATAGTACATCCCAGGGCATCCCCGCACATTGTAGTGCCTCCCAGTACATCCCAGCTCCCTCCCAGTACTGGGAGGGACCTGGGATGTACTGGGAGGGAACTGGGATGTACTGGGAGGGAACTGGGATGTACTGGGAGGGACCTGGGATGTACAGGAACGGAACTGGGACGTACTGGGAGGGAACTGAGATGTACTGGGATGTAATGGGACGGAACTGGGATGTATTGGGAGGCACTGGGAAAGAACTGGTAGTGAACCGGGAGGGAATTGGGATGTACGGGGATGAACTGGTAGGAAACTGGGATGTACTGGCATGGAACGGGGATGTATTGGGATGGACAGGAACAGAACTGGAATGTACAGCGATGTATTGGGATGTACTGGGAGCGAGCTGGGATTTACTGGGATATACTGGGAGCAAACTGGGATTTACTGGGAGGAAACTGGGATATACTGGGAGGCATTGGGAGGGAAGTGGGTGTCAACTGGGACATTCCAGTTTCCTCCCAGTACATCCCAGTTCCCTACCAGTGCAGCCCAGTACATCCCAGTTCCCTCCCAGTCCGTCCCAATCCCCTCCCAGTACATCCCAGTTCCCTCCCAGTACATCCCAGTTCCCTCCCACTACATCCCAGTACATCCCAGTTCCCTCCCAGTACATCCCAGTTCCCTCCCAGTACATACCAGTTCCCTCCCAGTATATCCCAGTTCCCACCCAGTACATCCTACTACATACCAGTTCCCTCCCAGTTCACTCCCAGTACATCCCAGTACTTCACAGTTCCATCCCAGTACTTCCCAGTTCCCCTCAGTACATAACACTTCCCTCCCAGTACATAACAGTACATCCCAGTGTCCTCACAGTACGTCCCAGTTCCCTCCCAGTACATCCCAGTTCCCTACCAGTACATCCCAGTTCCCTACCAGTTCCTTCCCAGTACATAACAGTTACCTCCCAGTACATCCCAGTAGATCCTGGTACATCCCAAATCCCTGCCAGTTCCACCCGGTACAACCCAGTACAAGCCTGTACATCCTAGTTCCTCCACAGTACATCCCAGGGCATCCCCGCACATTGTAGTGCCTCCCAGTACATCCCAGTTCCCCCCCAGTACTGGGAGGGACCTGGGATGTACTGGGAGGGAACTGGGATGTACTGGCATGGAACGGGGATGTATTGGGATGTACAGGAACAGAACTGGAATGTACAGCGATGTATTGGGATGTACTGGCAGCGAGCTGGGATTTACTGGGATGTACTGGGAGGAAACTGGGATATACTGGGAGGAAACTGGGATATACTGGGAGGCATTGGGAGGGAAGTGGGTGTCAACTGGGACATTCCAGTTTCCTCCCAGTACATCCCAGTTCCCTACCAGTGCAGCCCAGTACATCCCAGTTCCCTCCCAGTCCGTCCCAAACCCCTCCCAGTACATCCCAGTTCCCTGCCAGTATGTCCCAGTACATCCCAGTTCCCCCCCAGTACATACCAGTTCCCTCCCAGTACATCCCAGTTCCCTCCCAGTACATCCTGGTACATCCTGGTACATCCCAGTTCCCACCCAGTACATCCTACTACATACCAGTTCCCTCCCAGTTCACTCCCAGTACATCCCAGTACTTCACAGTTCCATCCCAGTACATCCCAGTACGCACCAGTTCCCCTCTGTACATAACACTTCCCTCCCAGTACATACCAGTACATCCCAGTGTCCTCACAGTACGTCCCAGTTCCCTCCCAGTACATCCCAGTTCCCTACCAGTACGTCCCAGTTCCCTCCCAGTTCACTCCCAGTACATAACAGTTACCTCCCAGTACATCCCAGTACATCCCGGTACATCCCAAATCCCTGCCAGTTCCACCCGGTACAACCCAGTACAAGCCTGTACATCCTAGTTCCTCCACGGTACATCCCAGGGCATCCCCGCACATTGTAGTGCCTTCCAGTACATCCCAGCTCCCTCCCAGTTCACTCCCAGTACATAACAGTTACCTCCCAGTACATCCCAGTACATCCCAGTAGATCCTGGTACATCCCAAATCCCTGCCAGTTCCACCCGGTACAACCCAGTACAAGCCTGTACATCCTAGTTCCTCCACAGTACATCCCAGGGCATCCCCGCACATTGTAGTGCCTCCCAGTACATCCCAGCTCCCTCCCAGTACTGGGAGGGACCTGGGATGTACTGGGAGGGAACTGGGACGTACTGGGAGGGAACTGGGATGTACTGGGAGGGAACTGGGATGTACTGGGAGGGACCTGGGATGTACAGGAACGGAACTGGGACGTACTGGGAGGGAACTGAGATGTACTGGGATGTAATGGGACGGAACTGGGATGTATTGGGAGGCACTGGGAAAGAACTGGTAGTGAACCGGGAGGAAATTGGGATGTACGGGGATGAACTGGTAGGAAACTGGGATGTACTGGCATGGAACGGGGATGTATTGGGATGTACAGGAACAGAACTGGAATGTACAGCGATGTATTGGGATGTACTGGGAGCGAGCTGGGATTTACTGGGATGTACTGGGAGCAAACTGGGATTTACTGGGAGGAAACTGGGATATACTGGGAGGCATTGGGAGGGAAGTGGGTGTCAACTGGGACATTCCAGTTTCCTCCCAGTACATCCCAGTTCCCTACCAGTGCAGACCAGTACATCCCAGTTCCCTCCCAGTCCGTCCCAATCCCCTCCCAGTACATCCCAGTTCCCTCCCAGTACATCCCAGTTCCCTCCCACTACATCCCAGTACATCCCAGTTCCCTCCCAGTACATCCCAGTTCCCTCCCAGTACATACCAGTTCCCTCCCAGTATATCCCAGTTCCCACCCAGTACATCCTACTACATACCAGTTCCCTCCCAGTTCACTCCCAGTACATCCCAGTACTTCACAGTTCCATCCCAGTACGTCCCAGTTCCCCTCAGTACATAACACTTCCCTCCCAGTACATACCAGTACATCCCAGTGTCCTCACAGTACGTCCCAGTTCCCTCCCAGTACATCCCAGTTCCCTACCAGTACATCCCAGTTCCCTCCCTGTTCCTTCCCAGTACATAACAGTTACCTCCCAGTACATCCCAGTAGATCCTGGTACATCCCAAATCCCTGCCAGTTCCACCCGGTACAACCCAGTACAAGCCTGTACATCCTAGTTCCTCCACAGTACATCCCAGGGCATCCCCGCACATTGTAGTGCCTCCCAGTACATCCCAGTTCCCCCCCAGTACTGGGAGGGACCTGGGATGTACTGGGAGGGAACTGGGACGTACTGGGAGGGAACTGGGACGTACTGGGAGGGAACTGGGATGTACTGGGATGTAATGGGACGGAACTGGGATGTATTGGGAGGCACTGGGAAAGAAGTGGTAGTGAACCGGGAGGGAATTGGGATGTACGGGGATGAACTGGTAGGGAACTGGGATGTACTGGCATGGAACGGGGATGTATTGGGATGTACAGGAACAGAACTGGAATGTACAGCGATGTATTGGGATGTACTGGCAGCGAGCTGGGATTTACTGGGATGTACTGGGAGGAAACTGGGATATACTGGGAGGAAACTGGGATATACTGGGAGGCATTGGGAGAGAAGTGGGTGTCAACTGGGACATTCCAGTTTCCTCCCAGTACATCCCAGTTCCCTACCAGTGCAGCCCAGTACATCCCAGTTCCCTCCCAGTCCGTCCCAATCCCCTCCCAGTACATCCCAGTTCCCTGCCAGTATGTCCCAGTACATCCCAGTTCCCTCCCAGTACATCCCAGTTCCCTCCCAGTACATCCCAGTTCCCTCCCAGTACATCCTGGTACATCCTGGTACATCCCAGTTCCCACCCAGTACATCCTACTACATACCAGTTCCCTCCCAGTTCACTCCCAGTACATCCCAGTACTTCACAGTTCCATCCCAGTACATCCCAGTACGCACCAGTTCCCCTCTGTACATAACACTTCCCTCCCAGTACATACCAGTACATCCCAGTGTCCTCACAGTACGTCCCAGTTCCCTCCCAGTACATCCCAGTTCCCTACCAGTACGTCCCAGTTCCCTACCAGTTCACTCCCAGTACACAACAGTTACCTCCCAGTACATCCCAGTACATCCCAGTAGATCCTAGGACATCCCAAATCCCTGCCAGTTCCACCCGGTACAACCGAGTACAAGCCTGTACATCCTAGTTCCTCCACAGTACATCCCAGGGCATCCCCGCACATTGTAGTGCCTCCCAGTACATCCCAGGTCCCTCCCAGTACTGGGAGGGACCTGGGATGTACTGGGAGGGACCTGGGATGTACTGGGAGGGAACTGGGATGTACTGGGATGTACTGGGAAAGAAGTGGTAGCGAACCGGGAGGGAACTGGGATGTACGGGGATGAACTGGTAGGAAACTGGGATGTACTGGCATGGAACGGGGATGTATTGGGATGTACAGCAACGGAACTGGAATGTACTGCGATGTACTGGGAGCGAACTGGGATTTACTGGGATGTACTGGGAGGAAACTGGGATATACTGGGAGGAAACTGGGAGGAAAGTGGGTGTCAACTGGGACATTCCAGTTTCCTCCCAGTACATCCCAGTTCCCTACCAGTGCATCCCAGTCCGTCCCAGTACATCCCAGTTCCCTCCCAGTACATCCTACTACATACCAGTTCCCTCCCAGTTCACTCCCAGTTCACAACAGTTACCTCCCAGTACGTCCCAGTTCCCTCCATAGTACTGGGAGGGACCTGGGATGTACTGGGAGGGACCTGGGATGTACTGGGAGGGAACTGGGATGTACTGGGATGTAATGGGACGGAACTGGGATGTATTGGGAGGCACTGGGAAAGAAGTGGTAGTGAACCGGGAGGGAATTGGGATGTACGGGGATGAACTGGTAGGAAACTGGGATGTACTGGCATGGAACGGGGATGTATTGGGATGTACAGGAACAGAACTGGAATGTACAGCGATGTATTGGGATGTACTGGCAGCGAGCTGGGATTTACTGGGATGTACTGGGAGGAAACTGGGATATACTGGGAGGAAACTGGGATATACTGGGAGGCATTGGGAGGGAAGTGGGTGTCAACTGGGACATTCCAGTTTCCTCCCAGTACATCCCAGTTCCCTACCAGTGCAGCCCAGTACATCCCAGTTCCCTCCCAGTCCGTCCCAATCCCCTCCCAGTACATCCCAGTTCCCTGCCAGTATGTCCCAGTACATCCCAGTTCCCCCCCAGTACATCCCAGTTCCCTCCCAGTACATACCAGTTCCCTCCCAGTACATCCCAGTACATCCTGGTACATCCCAGTTCCCACCCAGTACATCCTACTACATACCAGTTCCCTCCCAGTTCACTCCCAGTACATCCCAGTACTTCACAGTTCCATCCCAGTACATCCCAGTACGCACCAGTTCCCCTCTGTACATAACACTTCCCTCCCAGTACATACCAGTACATCCCAGTGTCCTCACAGTACGTCCCAGTTCCCTCCCAGTACATCCCAGTTCCCTACCAGTACGTCCCAGTTCCCTACCAGTTCACTCCCAGTCCACAACAGTTACCTCCCAGTACATCCCAGTACATCCCAGTAGATCCTGGTACATCCCAAATCCCTGCCAGTTCCACCCGGTACAACCCAGTACAAGCCTGTACATCCTAGTTCCTCCACAGTACATCCCAGGGCATCCCCGCACATTGTAGTGCCTCCCAGTACATCCCAGTTCCCTCCCAGTACTGGGAGGGACCTGGGATGTACTGGGAGGGAACTGGGATGTACTGGGATGTAATGGGACGGAACTGGGATGTATTGGGAGGCACTGGGAAAGAAGTGGTAGCGAACCGGGAGGGAATTGGAATGTACGGGGATGAACTGGTAGGAAACTGGGATGTACTGGCATGGAACGGGGATGTATTGGGATGTACAGGAACGGAACTGGAATGTACTGGGATGTACTGGGAGCGAACTGGGATTTACTGGGATGTACTGGGAGGAAACTGGGATATACTGGGAGGAAACTGGGAGGAAAGTGGGTGTCAACTGGGACATTCCAGTTTCCTCCCAGTACATCCCAGTTCCCTACCAGTGCATCCCAGTCCGTCCCAGTTCCCTCCCAGTCCGTCCCAGTACATCCCAGTTCCCTCCCAGTACATCCTACTACATACCAGTTCCCTCCCAGTTCACTCCCAGTACACAACAGTTACCTCCCAGTACGTCCCAGTACATCCCAGTTCCGTCCCTGTTTCCGACCAGTGCATCCTAGTTCCCTCCCAGTACGTCCCAGTTCCCTCTTAGTCCATTCCAGTTCCCTCCAGGATATCCCAGTACATCCCAGTTCCCTCCAGTACATCTCAGTTCTCTCCCATTTCCCTCCAAGTACATCCCAGTTCCCTCCAGTTCACTCCCAGTACACAACAGTTACCTCCCAGTACATCCCAGTACATCCCAGTAGATCCTGGTACATCCCAAATCCCTGCCAGTTCCACCCGGTACAACCCAGTACAAGCCTGTACATCCTAGTTCCTCCACAGTACATCCCAGGGCATCCCCGCACATTGTAGTGCCTCCCAGTACATCCCAGGTCCCTCCCAGTACTGGGAGGGACCTGGGATGTACTGGGAGGGACCTGGGATGTACTGGGAGGGAACTGGGACGTACTGGGAGGGAACTGGGATGTACTGGGATGTAATGGGACGGAACTGGGATGTATTGGGAGGCACTGGGAAAGAAGTGGTAGTGAACCGGGAGGGAATTGGGATGTACGGGGATGAACTGGTAGGAAACTGGGATGTACTGGCATGGAACGGGGATGTATTGGGATGTACAGGCACGGAACTGGAATGTACTGCGATGTACTGGGATGTACTGGGAGCAAACTGGGATTTACTGGGATGTACTGGGAGGAAACTGGGATATACTGGGAGGCACTGGGAGGGAAGTGGGTGTCAACTGGGACATTCCAGTTTCCTCCCAGTACATCCCAGTTCCCTACCAGTGCAGCCCAGTACATCCCAGATCCCTCCCAGTCTGTCCTAGTACATCCCAGTACATCCCAGTTCCCTCACAGTACATCCCAGTTCCCTCCCAGTTCACACACAGTTCACTCCCAGTTCCATTCCAGTACATCCCAGTACATGCCAGTTGCCTCTCAGTTCCCTCACAGTACATCCCAGTACTTCACAGTTCACTCCCACTACATCCCAGTACGTCCCAGTTCCCCCTTGGTACGTAACACTTCCCTCCCAATACATCCAAGTTCCCTCCCCGTACATCCCAATCCCCTCCCAGTACATCCCAGTTCCCTGCCAGTATGTCCCAGTACATCCCAGTTCCCTCCCAGTACATCCCAGTTCCCTCCCAGTACATCCCAGTTCCCTCCCAGTACATACCAGTTCCCTCCCAGTACATCCCAGTACATCCTGGTACATCCCAGTTCCCACCCAGTACATCCTACTACATACCAGTTCCCTCCCAGTTCACTCCCAGCACATCCCCGTACTTCACAGTTCCATCCCAGTACATCCCAGTACGCACCAGTTCCCCTCAGTACATAACACTTCCCTCCCAGTACATAACAGTACATCCCAGTGTCCTCACAGTACGTCCCAGTTCCCTCCCAGTACATCCCAGTTCCCTACCAGTACATCCCAGTTCCCTCCCAGTTCACTCCCAGTACATAACAGTTACCTCCCAGTACATCCTAGTACATCCCAAGTCCCTGCCAGTTCCACCCGGTACAACCCAGTACAAGCCTGTACATCCTCGTTCCTCCACAGTACATCCCAGGGCATCCCCGCACATTGTAGTGCCTCCCAGTACATCCCAGTTCCCTCCCAGTACTGGGAGGGACCTGGGATGTACTGGGAGGGACCTGGGACGTACTGGGAGGGAACTGGGACGTACTGGGATGTAATGGGACGGAACTGGGATGTATTGGGAGGCACTGGGAAAGAAGTGGTAGTGAACCGGGAGGGAATTGGGATGTACGGGGATGAACTGGTAGGGAACTGGTATGTACTGGCATGGAACGGGGATGTATTGGGATGTACAGGCACAGAACTGGAATGTACTGCGATATACTGGGATGTACTGGGAGCAAACTGGGATTTACTGGGATGTACTGGGAGGAAACTGGGATATACTGGGAGGCACTGGGAGGGAAGTGGGTGTCAACTGGGACATTCCAGTTTCCTCCCAGTACATCCCAGTTCCCTACCAGTGCAGCCCAGTACATCCCAGATCCCTCCCAGTACATCCCAGAACCCTCCCAGTCTGTCCCAGTACATCCCAGTAGATCCCAGTTCCCTCACAGTACATCCCAGTTCCCTCACAGTTCACACACAGTTCACTCCCAGTTCCATTCCAGTACAGCCCAGTACATGCCACTTTCCTCCAAGTAAATCCCAGTTCTCTCCCACTACATCCAAGTTCCCTCCCACTTCCCGATAAGTACATCCCAGTACTTCACAGTTCACTCCCAGTACATACCAGTTCCCCCTCGGTACATAACAATTCCCTCCCAGTACACCCCAGTACATACCAGTTCCCACCCAGTACATCCTACTACATACCAGTTCCCTCCCAGGTCACTCCCAGCACATCCCCGTACTTCACAGTTCCATCCCAGTACATCCCAGTACGCACCAGTTCCCCTCAGTACATAACACTTCCCTCCCAGTACATAACAGTACATCCCAGTGTCCTCACAGTACGTCCCAGTTCCCTCCCAGTACATCCCAGTTCCCTACCAGTACGTCCCAGTTCCCTCCCAGTTCACTCCCAGTACATAACAGTTACCTCCCAGTACATCCCAGTACATCCCAGTAGATCCTGGTACATCCCAAATCCCTGCCAGTTCCACCCGGTACAACCCAGTACAAGCCTGTACATCCTAGTTCCTCCACAGTACATCCCAGGGCATCCCCGCACATTGTAGTGCCTCCCAGTACATCCCAGTTCCCTCCCAGTACATCCCAGGTCCCTCCTAGTACATCCCAGGTCCCAACACTTTCCACCCAGTACATCCCAGTTCCCTCCCAGTACATCCCAGTTCCCTCTAAGTACATCCCAGTACTTCACAGTTCCCTCCCATTTCACTCCCAGTTCCCTCCCAGTACATCCCAGTTCCCTCTAAGTACATCCCAGTACTTCACAGTTCCCTCCCAGCACATCCCAGTTCCCCTCAGTACATAACACTTCCCTCCCAGTACATAACAGTACATCCCAGTGTCCTCACAGTACGTCCCAGTTCCCTCCCAGTACATCCCAGTTCCCTCCCAGTTCACTCCCAGTACATAACAGTTACCTCCCAGTACATCCCAGTACATCCCAGTAGATCCTGGTACATCCCAAATCCCTGCCAGTTCCACCCGGTACAACCCAGTACAAGCCTGTACATCCTAGTTCCTCCACGGTACATCCCAGGGCATCCCCGCACATTGTAGTGCCTCCCAGTACATCCCAGCTCCCTCCCAGTACTGGGAGGGACCTGGGATGTACTGGGAGGGAACTGGGATGTACTGGGATGTAATGGGACGGAACTGGGATGTATTGGGAGGCACTGGGAAAGAAGTGGTAGCGAACCGGGAGGGAATTGGGATGTACGGGGATGAACTGGTAGGGAACTGGGATGTACTGGCATGTAACTGGGATGTATTGGGATGTACAGGAACGGAACTGGAATGTACTGCGATGTACTGGGAGCGAACTGGGATTTACTGGGATGTACTGGGAGGAAACTGGGATATACTGGGAGGAAACTGGGAGGGAAGTGGTTGTCAACTGGGACATTCCAGTTTCCTCCCAGTACATCCCAGTTCCCTACCAGTGCATCCCAGTCCGTCCCAGTTCCCTCCCAGTCCGTCCCAGTACATCCCAGTTCCCTCCCAGTACATCCTACTACATACCAGTTCCCTCCCAGTTCACTCCCAGTACACAACAGTTACCTCCCAGTACGTCCCAGTTCCCTCCCAGTACGTCCCAGTACATCCCAGTTCCGTCCCAGTTCCCTACCAGTGCGTCCTAGTTCCCTCCCAGTACGTCCCAGTTCCCTCTTAGTCCATTCCAGTTCCCTCCAGTATATCCCACTACATCCCAGTTCCCTCCAGTACATCCCAGTTCACTCCCAGTTCACACACAGTTCACTCCCAGTTCACACACAGTTCACTCCCAGTTCCATTCCAGTACATCCCAGTACATGCCAGTTCCCTCCCAGTACATCACACTACATCCCAGTTCCCTCCCAGTTCCTGCTAAGTACATCCCAGGACTTCACAGTTCCCTCCCAGCACATCCCAGTACGTCCCAGTTCCCCTCAGTACA
Organism: Phalacrocorax aristotelis; assembly: GCF_949628215.1. Classification (NCBI taxonomy): domain Eukaryota; kingdom Metazoa; phylum Chordata; class Aves; order Suliformes; family Phalacrocoracidae; genus Phalacrocorax; species Phalacrocorax aristotelis. The sequence continues at coordinate 92,815 of NW_027441289.1, read as the reverse complement.
TAACACTTCCCTCCCAGTACATACCAGTACATCCCAGTGTCGTCACAGTACGTCCCAGTTCCCTCCCAGTACATAACAGTTCCCTCCCAGTCCGTCCCAATCCCCTCCCAGTACGTTCCAGTTCCCTGCCAGTATGTCCCAGTACATCCCAGTTCCCTGCCAGTAAATCCCAGTTCCCTCCCAGTTCCCTCCACACTACATCCCAGTTCCCTCCCAGTACATACCAGTTCCCTCCCAGTACATCCCAGTTCCCACCCAGTACATCCTACTACATACCAGTTCCCTCCCAGTTCACTCCCAGTACATCCCAGTACTTCACAGTTCCCTCCCAGTACATCCCCGAACTTCACAGTTCCCCTCAGTACATAACACTTCCCTCCCAGTACATAACAGTACATCCCAGTGTCCTCACAGTACGTCCCAGTTCCCTCCCAGTACATCCCAGTTCCCTCCCAGTACATCCCAGTTCCCTCCCAGTTCCTTCCCAGTACATAACAGTTACCTCCCAGTACATAACAGTTACCTCCCAGTACATAACAGTTACCTCCCAGTACATCCCAGTACATCCCAGTAGATCCTGGTACATCCCAAATCCCTGCCAGTTCCACCCGGTACAACCCAGTACAAGCCTGTACATCCTAGTTCCTCCACAGTACATCCCAGGGCATCCCCGCACATTGTAGTGCCTCCCAGTACATCCCAGCTCCCTCCCAGTACTGGGAGGGACCTGGGATGTACTGGGAGGGACCTGGGATGTACTGGGAGGGAACTGGGACGTACTGGGATGTAATGGGACGGAACTGGGATGTATTGGGAGGCACTGGGAAAGAACTGGTAGTGAACCGGGAGGGAATTGGGATGTACGGGGATGAACTGGTAGGAAACTGGGATGTACTGGCATGGAACGGGGATGTATTGGGATGTACAGGAACAGAACTGGAATGTACAGCGATGTATTGGGATGTACTGGGAGCAAACTGGGATTTACTGGGATGTACTGGGAGGAAACTGGTATATACTGGGAGGCACTGGGAGGGAAGTGGGTGTCAACTGGGACATTCCAGTTTCCTCCCAGTACATCCCAGTTCCCTACCAGTGCAGCCCAGTACATCCCAGATCCCTCGCAGTACATCCCAGATCCCTCCCAGTACATCCCAGTTCACACACAGTTCACACACAGTTCATTCCCAGTTCCATTCCAGTACAGCCCAGTACATGCCACTTTCCTCCAAGTAAATCCCAGTTCCCTCCCACTACATCCCAGTTCCCTCCCACTTCCCTCTAAGTACATCCCAGTACTTCACAGTTCACTCCCAGTACATCCCAGTTCCCCCTCGGTACATAACAATTCCCTCCCAGTACACCCCAGTACATCCCAGTTCCCTCCCAGTATGTCCCACTACATCCCAGTTCCCTCCCAGTCCATCCCAGTTCCCTCCCAGTAAATCCCAATTCCCAACACTTTCCACCCAGTCCATCCCAGTTCCCTCCCAGTCCATCCCAGTTCCCTCTAAGTACATCCCAGTACTTCACAGTTCCCTCCCAGTTCACTCCCAGTACACAACAGTTACCTCCCAGTACATCCCAGTACATCCTAGTAGATACTAGGACATTTCAAATCCCTGCCAGTTCCACCCGGTACAACCCAGTACAAGCCTGTACATCCTAGTTCCTCCACAGTACATCCCAGGGCATCCCCACACATTGTAGTGCCTTCCAGTACATCCCAGCTCCCTCCCAGTTCACTCCCAGTTCCTTCCCAGTACATAACAGTTACCTCCCAGTACATCCCAGTACATCCCAGTAGATCCTGGTACATCCCAAATCCCTGCCAGTTCCACCCGGTACAACCCAGTACAAGCCTGTACATCCTAGTTCCTCCACAGTACATCCCAGGGCATCCCCGCACATTGTAGTGCCTCCCAGTACATCCCAGCTCCCTCCCAGTACTGGGAGGGAACTGGGATGTACTGGGAGGGAACTGGGATGTACTGGGATGTAATGGGACGGAACTGGGATGTATTGGGAGGCACTGGGAAAGAAGTGGTAGTGAACCGGGAGGGAATTGGGATGTACAGGGATGAACTGGCAGGAAACTGGGATGTACTGGAATGGAACGGGGATGTATTGGGATGTACAGGAACGGAACTGGAATGTACGGCGATGTATTGGGATGTACTGGGAGCGAACTGGGATTTACTGGGATATACTGGGAGGAAACTGGGATATACTGGGAGGAAACTGGGATATACTGGGAGGAAACTGGGAGGGAAGTGGGTGTCAACTGGGACATTCCAGTTTCCTCCCAGTACATCCCAGTTCCCTGCCAGTATGTCCCAGTACATCCCAGTTCCCTCCCAGTACATCCCAGTTCCCTCCCAGTACATCCCAGTTCCCTCCCAGTACATCCTGGTACATCCTGGTACATCCCAGTTCCCACCCAGTACATCCTACTACATACCAGTTCCCTCCCAGTTCACTCCCAGTACATCCCAGTACTTCACAGTTCCATCCCAGTACATCCCAGTACGCACCAGTTCCCCTCTGTACATAACACTTCCCTCCCAGTACATAACAGTACATCCCAGTGTCCTCACAGTACGTCCCAGTTCCCTCCCAGTACATCCCAGTTCCCTACCAGTACGTCCCAGTTCCCTACCAGTTCACTCCCAGTCCACAACAGTTACCTCCCAGTACATCCCAGTACATCCCAGTAGATCCTGGTACATCCCAAATCCCTGCCAGTTCCACCCGGTACAACCCAGTACAAGCCTGTACATCCTAGTTCCTCCACAGTACATCCCAGGGCATCCCCGCACATTGTAGTGCCTCCCAGTACATCCCAGTTCCCTCCCAGTACTGGGAGGGACCTGGGATGTACTGGGAGGGACCTGGGATGTACTGGGAGGGAACTGGGATGTACTGGGATGTAATGGGACGGAACTGGGATGTATTGGGAGGCACTGGGAAAGAAGTGGTAGCGAACCGGGAGGGAATTGGGATGTACGGGGATGAACTGGTAGGAAACTGGGATGTACTGGCATGGAACGGGGATGTATTGGGATGTACAGGAACGGAACTGGAATGTACTGGGATGTACTGGGAGCGAACTGGGATTTACTGGGATGTACTGGGAGGAAACTGGGATATACTGGGAGGAAACTGGGAGGAAAGTGGGTGTCAACTGGGACATTCCAGTTTCCTCCCAGTACATCCCAGTTCCCTACCAGTGCATCCCAGACCGTCCCAGTTCCCTCCCAGTCCGTCCCAGTACATCCCAGTTCCCTCCCAGTACATCCTACTACATACCAGTTCCCTCCCAGTTCACTCCCAGTACACAACAGTTACCTCCCAGTACGTCCCAGTACATCCCAGTTCCGTCCCTGTTTCCGACCAGTGCGTCCTAGTTCCCTCCCAGTACGTCCCAGTTCCCTCTTAGTCCATTCCAGTTCCCTCCAGGATATCCCAGTACATCCCAGTTCCCTCCAGTACATCTCAGTTCTCTCCCATTTCCCTCCAAGTACATCCCAGTTCCCTCCAGTTCACTCCCAGTACACAACAGTTACCTCCCAGTACATCCCAGTACATCCCAGTACATCCTGGTACATCCCAAATCCCTGCCAGTTCCACCTGGTACAACCCAGTACAAGCCTGTACATCCTAGTTCCTCCACAGTACATCCCAGGGCATCCCCGCACATTGTAGTGCCTCCCAGTACATCCCAGGTCCCTCCCAGTACTGGGAGGGACCTGGGATGTACTGGGAGGGACCTGGGATGTACTGGGAGGGAACTGGGACGTACTGGGAGGGAACTGGGATGTACTGGGATGTAATGGGACGGAACTGGGATGTATTGGGAGGCACTGGGAAAGAAGTGGTAGTGAACCGGGAGGGAATTGGGATGTACGGGGATGAACTGGTAGGGAACTGGGATGTACTGGCATGGAACGGGGATGTATTGGGATGTACAGGCACGGAACTGGAATGTACTGCGATGTACTGGGATGTACTGGGAGCAAACTGGGATTTACTGGGATGTACTGGGAGGAAACTGGGATATACTGGGAGGCACTGGGAGGGAAGTGGGTGTCAACTGGGACATTCCAGTTTCCTCCCAGTACATCCCAGTTCCCTACCAGTGCAGCCCAGTACATCCCAGATCCCTCCCAGTCTGTCCTAGTACATCCCAGTACATCCCAGTTCCCTCACAGTACATCCCAGTTCCCTCCCAGTTCACACACAGTTCACTCCCAGTTCCATTCCAGTACATCCCAGTACATGCCAGTTGCCTCTCAGTTCCCTCACAGTACATCCCAGTACTTCACAGTTCACTCCCACTACATCCCAGTACGTCCCAGTTCCCCCTTGGTACATAACACTTCCCTCCCAATACATCCAAGTTCCCTCCCCGTACATCCCAATCCCCTCCCAGTACATCCCAGTTCCCTGCCAGTATGTCCCAGTACATCCCAGTTCCCTCCCAGTACATACCAGTTCCCTCCCAGTACATCCCAGTTCCCTCCCACTACATCCCAGTTCCCTCCCAGTACATCCCAGTTCCCTCCCAGTACATCCCAGTACATCCTGGTACATCCCAGTTCCCACCCAGTACATCCTACTACATACCAGTTCCCTCCCAGTTCACTCCCAGTACATCCCAGTTCCCTCCCAGTACATCCCAGTTCCCTCCCAGTTCCTTCCCAGTACATAACAGTTACCTCCCAGTACATAACAGTTACCTCCCAGTACATCCCAGTACATCCCAGTAGATCCTGGTACATCCCAAATCCCTGCCAGTTCCACCCGGTACAACCCAGTACAAGCCTGTACATCCTAGTTCCTCCACAGTACATCCCAGGGCATCCCCGCACATTGTAGTGCCTCCCAGTACATCCCAGCTCCCTCCCAGTACTGGGAGGGACCTGGGATGTACTGGGAGGGACCTGGGATGTACTGGGAGGGAACTGGGACGTACTGGGATGTAATGGGACGGAACTGGGATGTATTGGGAGGCACTGGGAAAGAACTGGTAGTGAACCGGGAGGGAATTGGGATGTACGGGGATGAACTGGTAGGAAACTGGGATGTACTGGCATGGAACGGGGATGTATTGGGATGTACAGGAACAGAACTGGAATGTACAGCGATGTATTGGGATGTACTGGGAGCAAACTGGGATTTACTGGGATGTACTGGGAGGAAACTGGTATATACTGGGAGGCACTGGGAGGGAAGTGGGTGTCAACTGGGACATTCCAGTTTCCTCCCAGTACATCCCAGTTCCCTACCAGTGCAGCCCAGTACATCCCAGATCCCTCGCAGTACATCCCAGTTCCCTCCCAGTACATCCCAGTTCACACACAGTTCACACACAGTTCATTCCCAGTTCCATTCCAGGACAGCCCAGTACATGCCACTTTCCTCCAAGTAAATCCCAGTTCCCTCCCACTACATCCCAGTTCCCTCCCACTTCCCTCTAAGTACATCCCAGTACTTCACAGTTCACTCCCAGTACATCCCAGTTCCCCCTCGGTACATAACAATTCCCTCCCAGTACACCCCAGTACATCCCAGGTCCCTCCCAGTATGTCCCACTACATCCCAGTTCCCTCCCAGTCCATCCCAGTTCCCTCCCAGTAAATCCCAATTCCCAACACTTTCCACCCAGTCCATCCCAGTTCCCTCCCAGTCCATCCCAGTTCCCTCTAAGTACATCCCAGTACTTCACAGTTCCCTCCCAGTTCACTCCCAGTACACAACAGTTACCTCCCAGTACATCCCAGTACATCCTAGTAGATACTAGGACATTTCAAATCCCTGCCAGTTCCACCCGGTACAACCCAGTACAAGCCTGTACATCCTAGTTCCTCCACAGTACATCCCAGGGCATCCCCACACATTGTAGTGCCTTCCAGTACATCCCAGCTCCCTCCCAGTTCACTCCCAGTTCCTTCCCAGTACATAACAGTTACCTCCCAGTACATCCCAGTACATCCCAGTAGATCCTGGTACATCCCAAATCCCTGCCAGTTCCACCCGGTACAACCCAGTACAAGCCTGTACATCCTAGTTCCTCCACAGTACATCCCAGGGCATCCCCGCACATTGTAGTGCCTCCCAGTACATCCCAGCTCCCTCCCAGTACTGGGAGGGAACTGGGATGTACTGGGAGGGAACTGGGATGTACTGGGATGTAATGGGACGGAACTGGGATGTATTGGGAGGCACTGGGAAAGAAGTGGTAGTGAACCGGGAGGGAATTGGGATGTACAGGGATGAACTGGCAGGAAACTGGGATGTACTGGAATGGAACGGGGATGTATTGGGATGTACAGGAACGGAACTGGAATGTACGGCGATGTATTGGGATGTACTGGGAGCGAACTGGGATTTACTGGGATATACTGGGAGGAAACTGGGATATACTGGGAGGAAACTGGGATATACTGGGAGGAAACTGGGAGGGAAGTGGGTGTCAACTGGGACATTCCAGTTTCCTCCCAGTACATCCCAGTTCCCTGCCAGTATGTCCCAGTACATCCCAGTTCCCTCCCAGTACATCCCAGTTCCCTCCCAGTACATACCAGTTCCCTCCCAGTACATCCTGGTACATCCCAGTTCCCACCCAGTACATCCTACTACATACCAGTTCCCTCCCAGTTCACTCCCAGTACATCCCAGTACTTCACAGTTCCATCCCAGTACATCCCAGTACGCACCAGTTCCCCTCTGTACATAACACTTCCCTCCCAGTACATAACAGTACATCCCAGTGTCCTCACAGTACGTCCCAGTTCCCTCCCAGTACATCCCAGTTCCCTACCAGTACGTCCCAGTTCCCTACCAGTTCACTCCCAGTCCACAACAGTTACCTCCCAGTACATCCCAGTACATCCCAGTAGATCCTGGTACATCCCAAATCCCTGCCAGTTCCACCCGGTACAACCCAGTACAAGCCTGTACATCCTAGTTCCTCCACAGTACATCCCAGGGCATCCCCGCACATTGTAGTGCCTCCCAGTACATCCCAGTTCCCTCCCAGTACTGGGAGGGACCTGGGATGTACTGGGAGGGACCTGGGATGTACTGGGAGGGACCTGGGATGTACTGGGAGGGAACTGGGATGTACTGGGATGTAATGGGACGGAACTGGGATGTATTGGGAGGCACTGGGAAAGAAGTGGTAGCGAACCGGGAGGGAATTGGGATGTACGGGGATGAACTGGTAGGAAACTGGGATGTACTGGCATGGAACGGGGATGTATTGGGATGTACAGGAACGGAACTGGAATGTACTGGGATGTACTGGGAGCGAACTGGGATTTACTGGGATGTACTGGGAGGAAACTGGGATATACTGGGAGGAAACTGGGAGGAAAGTGGGTGTCAACTGGGACATTCCAGTTTCCTCCCAGTACATCCCAGTTCCCTACCAGTGCATCCCAGTCCGTCCCAGTTCCCTACCAGTCCGTCCCAGTACATCCCAGTTCCCTCCCAGTACATCCTACTACATACCAGTTCCCTCCCAGTTCACTCCCAGTACACAACAGTTACCTCCCAGTACGTCCCAGTACATCCCAGTTCCGTCCCTGTTTCCGACCAGTGCGTCCTAGTTCCCTCCCAGTACGTCCCAGTTCCCTCTTAGTCCATTCCAGTTCCCTCCAGGATATCCCAGTACATCCCAGTTCCCTCCAGTACATCTCAGTTCTCTCCCATTTCCCTCCAAGTACATCCCAGTTCCCTCCAGTTCACTCCCAGTACACAACAGTTACCTCCCAGTACATCCCAGTACATCCCAGTAGATCCTGGTACATCCCAAATCCCTGCCAGTTCCACCTGGTACAACCCAGTACAAGCCTGTACATCCTAGTTCCTCCACAGTACATCCCAGGGCATCCCCGCACATTGTAGTGCCTCCCAGTACATCCCAGGTCCCTCCCAGTACTGGGAGGGACCTGGGATGTACTGGGAGGGACCTGGGATGTACTGGGAGGGACCTGGGATGTACTGGGAGGGAACTGGGACGTACTGGGAGGGAACTGGGACGTACTGGGAGGGAACTGGGATGTACTGGGATGTAATGGGACGGAACTGGGATGTATTGGGAGGCACTGGGAAAGAAGTGGTAGTGAACCGGGAGGGAACTGGGATGTACTGGCATGGAACGGGGATGTATTGGGATGTACAGGCACGGAACTGGAATGTACTGCGATGTACTGGGATGTACTGGGAGCAAACTGGGATTTACTGGGATGTACTGGGAGGAAACTGGGATATACTGGGAGGCACTGGGAGGGAAGTGGGTGTCAACTGGGACATTCCAGTTTCCTCCCAGTACATCCCAGTTCCCTACCAGTGCATCCCAGTCCGTCCCAGTTCCCTCCCAGTCCGTCCCAGTACATCCCAGTTCCCTCCCAGTACATCCTACTACATACCAGTTCCCTGCCAGTTCACTCCCAGTACACAACAGTTACCTCCCAGTACGTCCCAGTTCCCTCCCAGTACGTCCCAGTACATCCCAGTTCCGTCCCAGTTCCCTACCAGTGCGTCCTAGTTCCCTCCCAGTACGTCCCAGTTCCCTCTTAGTCCATTCCAGTTCCCTCCAGTATATCCCACTACATCCCAGTTCCCTCCAGTACATCCCAGTTCACTCCCAGTTCACACACAGTTCACTCCCAGTTCACACACAGTTCACTCCCAGTTCCATTCCAGTACATCCCAGTACATGCCAGTTCCCTCCCAGTACATCACACTACATCCCAGTTCCCTCCCAGTTCCTGCTAAGTACATCCCAGGACTTCACAGTTCCCTCCCAGCACATCCCAGTACGTCCCAGTTCCCCTCAGTACATAACACTTCCCTCCCAGTACATACCAGTACATCCCAGTGTCGTCACAGTACGTCCCAGTTCCCTCCCAGTACATAACAGTTCCCTCCCAGTCCGTCCCAATCCCCTCCCAGTACGTTCCAGTTCCCTGCCAGTATGTCCCAGTACATCCCAGTTCCCTGCCAGTAAATCCCAGTTCCCTCCCAGTTCCCTCCCACTACATCCCAGTTCCCTCCCAGTACATACCAGTTCCCTCCCAGTACATCCCAGTTCCCACCCAGTACATCCTACTACATACCAGTTCCCTCCCAGTTCACTCCCAGTACATCCCAGTACTTCACAGTTCCCTCCCAGTAGATCCCCGAACTTCACAGTTCCCCTCAGTACATAACACTTCCCTCCCAGTACATAACAGTACATCCCAGTGTCATCACAGTACGTCCCAGTTCCCTCCCAGTACATCCCAGTTCCCTCCCAGTACATCCCAGTTCCCTCCCAGTTCCTTCCCAGTACATAACAGTTACCTCCCAGTACATAACAGTTACCTCCCAGTACATCCCAGTACATCCCAGTAGATCCTGGTACATCCCAAATCCCTGCCAGTTCCACCCGGTACAACCCAGTACAAGCCTGTACATCCTAGTTCCTCCACAGTACATCCCAGGGCATCCCTGCACATTGTAGTGCCTCCCAGTACATCCCAGCTCCCTCCCAGTACTGGGAGGGACCTGGGATGTACTGGGAGGGACCTGGGATGTACTGGGAGGGACCTGGGATGTACTGGGAGGGAACTGGGACGTACTGGGATGTAATGGGACGGAACTGGGAAAGAAGTGGTAGTGAACCGGGAGGGAATTGGGATGTACGGGGATGAACTGGTAGGAAACTGGGATGTACTGGCATGGAACGGGGATGTATTGGGATGTACAGGAACAGAACTGGAATGTACAGCGATGTATTGGGATGTACTGGGAGCAAACTGGGATTTACTGGGATGTACTGGGAGGAAACTGGGATATACTGGGAGGCACTGGGAGGGAAGTGGGTGTCAATTGGGACATTCCAGTTTCCTCCCAGTACATCCCAGTTCCCTACCAGTGCAGCCCAGTACATCCCAGATCCCTCCCAGTACATCCCAGATCCCTCCCAGTCTGTCCCAGTACATCCCAGTACATCCCAGTTCCCTCACAGTACATCCCAGTTCACACACAGTTCACACACAGTTCATTCCCAGTTCCATTCCAGTACAGCCCAGTACATGCCACTTTCCTCCAAGTAAATCCCAGTTCCCTCCCACTACATCCAAGTTCCCTCCCACTTCCCTCTAAGTACATCCCAGTACTTCACAGTTCACTCCCAGTACATCCCAGTTCCCCCTCGGTACATAACAATTCCCTCCCAGTACACCCCAGTACATCCCAGTTCCCTCCCAGTATGTCCCACTACATCCCAGTTCCCTCCCAGTCCATCCCAGTTCCCTCCCAGTAAATCCCAATTCCCAACACTTTCCACCCAGTCCATCCCAGTTCCCTCCCAGTCCATCCCAGTTCCCTCTAAGTACATCCCAGTACTTCACAGTTCCCTCCCAGTTCACTCCCAGTACACAACAGTTACCTCCCAGTACATCCCAGTACATCCTAGTAGATACTAGGACATTTCAAATCCCTGCCAGTTCCACCCGGTACAACCCAGTACAAGCCTGTACATCCTAGTTCCTCCACAGTACATCCCAGGGCATCCCCACACATTGTAGTGCCTTCCAGTACATCCCAGCTCCCTCCCAGTTCACTCCCAGTTCCTTCCCAGTACATAACAGTTACCTCCCAGTACATCCCAGTACATCCCAGTACATCCTGGTACATCCCAAATCCCTGCCAGTTCCACCCGGTACAACCGAGTACAAGCCTGTACATCCTAGTTCCTCCACAGTACATCCCAGGGCATCCCCACACATTGTAGTGCCTCCCAGTACATCCCAGGTCCCTCCCAGTACTGGGAGGGACCTGGGATGTACAGGAACGGAACTGGGACGTACTGGGAGGGAACTGAGATGTACTGGGATGTAATGGGACGGAACTGGGATGTATTGGGAGGCACTGGGAAAGAACTGGTAGTGAACCGGGAGGGAATTGGGATGTACGGGGATGAACTGGTAGGAAACTGGGATGTACTGGCATGGAACGGGGATGTATTGGGATGTACAGGAACAGAACTGGAATGTACTGCGATGTATTGGGATGTACTGGGAGCGAGCTGGGATTTACTGGGATGTACTGGGAGGAAGCTGGGATATACTGGGAGGAAACTGGGATATACTCGGAGGCATTGGGAGGGAAGTGGGTGTCAACTGGGACATTCCAGTTTCCTCCCAGTACATCCCAGTTCCCTACCAGTGCAGCCCAGTACATCCCAGTTCCCTCCCAGTCCGTCCCAATCCCCTCCCAGTACATCCCAGTTCCCTGCCAGTATGTCCCAGTACATCCCAGTTCCCTCCCAGTACATCCCAGTACATCCCAGTACTTCACAGTTCCCTCCCAGTACATCCCAGTTCCCCTCAGTACATAACACTTCCCTCCCAGTACATACCAGTACATCCCAGTGTCCTCACAGTACGTCCCAGTTCCCTCCCAGTACATCCCAGTTCCCTCCCAGTTCCTTCCCAGTACATAACAGTTACCTCCCAGTACATCCCAGTAGATCCTGGTACATCCCAAATCCCTGCCAGTTCCACCCGGTACAACCCAGTACAAGCCTGTACATCCTAGTTCCTCCACAGTACATCCCAGGGCATCCCCGCACATTGTAGTGCCTCCCAGTACATCCCAGCTCCCTCCCAGTACTGGGAGGGAACTGGGATGTACTGGGAGGGAACTGGGATGTACTGGGATGTAATGGGACGGAACTGGGATGTATTGGGAGGCACTGGGAAAGAAGTGGTAGTGAACCGGGAGGGAATTGGGATGTACGGGGATGAATTGGCAGGAAACTGGGATGTACTGGAATGGAACGGGGATGTATTGGGATGTACAGGAACGGAACTGGAATGTACGGCGATGTATTGGGATGTACTGGGAGCGAACTGGGATTTACTGGGATGTACTGGGATTTACTGAGATATACTGGGAGGAAACTGGGATATACTGGGAGGAAACTGGGATATACTGGGAGGAAACTGGGAGGGAAGTGGGTGTCAACTGGGACATTCCACTTTCCTCCCAGTACATCCCAGTTCCCTACCAGTGCAGCCCAGTACATCCCAGATCCCTCCCAGTACATCCCAGTACATCCCAGTACATCCCAGTTCCCTCCCAGTACATCCCAGTTCCCTCCCAGTTCACACACAGTTCACTCCCAGTTCCATTCCAGTACATCCCAGTACATGCCAGTTGCCTCCCAGTTTCCTCTAAGTACATCCCAGTACTTTAAAGTTCCCTCCCAGTACATCCCAGTTCCCTCACAGTACATTCCAGTACTTCACAGTTCACTCCCACTACATCCCAGTACGTCCCAGTTCCCCCTTGGTACATAACACTTCCCTCCCAATACATCCAAGTTCCCTCCCAGTACATCCCAATCCCCTCCCAGTACATCCCAGTTCCCTGCCAGTATGTCCCAGTACATCCCAGTTCCCTCCCAGTACATACCAGTTCCCTCCCAGTTCCCTCCCACTACATCCCAGTTCCCTCCCAGTACATCCCAGTACATCCTGGTACATCCCAGTTCCCTGCCAGTATGTCCCAGTACATCCCAGTTCCCTCCCAGTACATCCCAGTACATCCCAGTACTTCACAGTTCCCTCCCAGTACATCCCAGTACGTCCCAGTTCCCCTCAGTACATAACACTTCCCTCCCAGTACATAACAGTACATCCCAGTGTCCTCACAGTACGTCCCAGTTCCCTCCCAGTACATCCCAGTTCCCTACCAGTACGTCCCAGTTCCCTACCAGTTCACTCCCAGTACATAACAGTTACCTCCCAGTACATCCCAGTACATCGCGGTACATCCCAAATCCCTGCCAGTTCCACCCGGTACAACCCAGTACAAGCCTGTACATCCTAGTTCCTCCACGGTACATCCCAGGGCATCCCCGCACATTGTAGTGCCTTCCAGTACATCCCAGCTCCCTCCCAGTTCACTCCCAGTACATAACAGTTACCTCCCAGTACATCCCAGTACATCCTGGTACATCCCAAATCCATGCCAGTTCCACCCGGTACAACCCAGTACAAGCCTGTACATCCTAGTTCCTCCACAGTACATCCCAGGGCATCCCCACACATTGTAGTGCCTCCCAGTACATCCCAGTTCCCTCCCAGTACTGGGAGGGACCTGGGATGTACAGGAACGGAACTGGGACGTACTGGGAGGGAACTGAGATGTACTGGGATGTAATGGGACGGAACTGGGATGTATTGGGAGGCACTGGGAAAGAACTGGTAGTGAACCGGGAGGGAATTGGGATGTACGGGGATGAACTGGTAGGAAACTGGGATGTACTGGCATGGAACGGGGATGTATTGGGATGTACAGGAACAGAACTGGAATGTACAGCGATGTATTGGGATGTACTGGGAGCGAGCTGGGATTTACTGGGATGTACTGGGAGGAAGCTGGGATATACTGGGAGGAAACTGGGATATACTGGGAGGCATTGGGAGGGAAGTGGGTGTCAACTGGGACATTCCAGTTTCCTCCCAGTACATCCCAGTTCCCTACCAGTGCAGCCCAGTACATCCCAGTTCCCTCCCAGTCCGTCCCAATCCCCTCCCAGTACATCCCAGTTCCCTGCCAGTATGTCCCAGTACATCCCAGTTCCCTCCCAGTACATCCCAGTACATCCCAGTTCCCACCCAGTACATCCTACTACATACCAGTTCCCTCCCAGTTCACTCCCAGTACATCCCAGTACTTCACAGTTCCCTCCCAGTACATCCCAGTACGTCCCAGTTCCCCTCAGTACATAACACTTCCCTCCCAGTACATACCAGTACATCCCAGTGTCCTCACAGTACGTCCCAGTTCCCTCCCAGTACATCCCAGTTCCCTCCCAGTTCCTTCCCAGTACATAACAGTTACCTCCCAGTACATCCCAGTACATCCCAGTAGATCCTGGTACATCCCAAATCCCTGCCAGTTCCACCCGGTACAACCCAGTACAAGCCTGTACATCCTAGTTCCTCCACAGTACATCCCAGGGCATCCCCGCACATTATAGTGTCTCCCAGTACATCCCAGCTCCCTCCCAGTACTGGGAGGGAACTGGGATGTACTGGGAGGGAACTGGGATGTACTGGGATGTAATGGGACGGAACTGGGATGTATTGGGAGGCACTGGGAAAGAAGTGGTAGTGAACCGGGAGGGAATTGGGATGTACGGGGATGAACTGGCAGGAAACTGGGATGTACTGGAATGGAACGGGGATGTATTGGGATGTACAGGAACGGAACTGGAATGTACGGCGATGTATTGGGATGTACTGGGAGCGAACTGGGATTTACTGGGATGTACTGGGAGGAAACTGGGATATACTGGGAGGAAACTGGGAGGGAAGTGGGTGTCAACTGGGACATTCCACTTTCCTCCCAGTACATCCCAGTTCCCTACCAGTGCAGCCCAGTACATCCCAGATCCCTCCCAGTACATCCCAGTACATCCCAGTTCCCTCCCAGTTCACACACAGTTCACTCCCAGTTCCATTCCAGTACATCCCAGTACATGCCAGTTGCCTCCCAGTTTCCTCTAAGTACATCCCAGTACTTTAAAGTTCCCTCCCAGTACATCCCAGTTCCCTCACAGTACATTCCAGTACTTCACAGTTCACTCCCACTACATCCCAGTACGTCCCAGTTCCCCCTTGGTACATAACACTTCCCTCCCAATACATCCAAGTTCCCTCCCAGTACATCCCAATCCCCTCCCAGTACATCCCAGTTCCCTGCCAGTATGTCCCAGTACATCCCAGTTCCCTCCCAGTACATACCAGTTCCCTCCCAGTTCCCTCCCACTACATCCCAGTTCCCTCCCAGTACATCCTGGTACATCCCAGTTCCCACCCAGTACATCCTACTACATACCAGTTCCCTCCCAGTTCACTCCCAGTACATCCCCGAACTTCACAGTTCCATCCCAGTACATCCCAGTACGCACCAGTTCCCCTCAGTACATAACACTTCCCTCCCAGTACATAACAGTACATCCCAGTGTCCTCACAGTACGTCCCAGTTCCCTCCCAGTACATCCCAGTTCCCTACCAGTACGTCCCAGTTCCCTACCAGTTCACTCCCAGTACATAACAGTGACCTCCGAGTACATCCCAGTACATCCCAGTACATCCTGGTACATCCCAAATCCATGCCAGTTCCACCCGGTACAACCCAGTACAAGCCTGTACATCCTAGTTCCTCCACAGTACATCCCAGGGCATCCCCACACATTGTAGTGCCTCCCAGTACATCCCAGTTCCCTCCCAGTACTGGGAGGGACCTGGGATGTACAGGAACGGAACTGGGACGTACTGGGAGGGAACTGAGATGTACTGGGATGTAATGGGACGGAACTGGGATGTATTGGGAGGCACTGGGAAAGAACTGGTAGTGAACCGGGAGGGAATTGGGATGTACGGGGATGAAGTGGTAGGAAACTGGGATGTACTGGCATGGAACGGGGATGTATTGGGATGTACAGGAACAGAACTGGAATGTACAGCGATGTATTGGGATGTACTGGGAGCGAGCTGGGATTTACTGGGATGTACTGGGAGGAAGCTGGGATATACTGGGAGGAAACTGGGATATACTCGGAGGCATTGGGAGGGAAGTGGGTGTCAACTGGGACATTCCAGTTTCCTCCCAGTACATCCCAGTTCCCTACCAGTGCAGCCCAGTACATCCCAGTTCCCTCCCAGTCCGTCCCAATCCCCTCCCAGTACATCCCAGTTCCCTGCCAGTATGTCCCAGTACATCCCAGTTCCCTCCCAGTACATCCCAGTACATCCCAGTTCCCACCCAGTACATCCTACTACATACCAGTTCCCTCCCAGTTCACTCCCAGTACATCCCAGTACTTCACAGTTCCCTCCCAGTACATCCCAGTACGTCCCAGTTCCCCTCAGTACATAACACTTCCCTCCCAGTACATACCAGTACATCCCAGTGTCCTCACAGTACGTCCCAGTTCCCTCCCAGTACATCCCAGTTCCCTCCCAGTTCCTTCCCAGTACATAACAGTTACCTCCCAGTACATCCCAGTACATCCCAGTAGATCCTGGTACATCCCAAATCCCTGCCAGTTCCACCCGGTACAACCCAGTACAAGCCTGTACATCCTAGTTCCTCCACAGTACATCCCAGGGCATCCCCGCACATTATAGTGTCTCCCAGTACATCCCAGCTCCCTCCCAGTACTGGGAGGGAACTGGGATGTACTGGGAGGGAACTGGGATGTACTGGGATGTAATGGGACGGAACTGGGATGTATTGGGAGGCACTGGGAAAGAAGTGGTAGTGAACCGGGAGGGAATTGGGATGTACGGGGATGAACTGGCAGGAAACTGGGATGTACTGGAATGGAACGGGGATGTATTGGGATGTACAGGAACGGAACTGGAATGTACGGCGATGTATTGGGATGTACTGGGAGCGAACTGGGATTTACTGGGATGTACTGGGAGGAAACTGGGATATACTGGGAGGAAACTGGGAGGGAAGTGGGTGTCAACTGGGACATTCCACTTTCCTCCCAGTACATCCCAGTTCCCTACCAGTGCAGCCCAGTACATCCCAGATCCCTCCCAGTACATCCCAGTACATCCCAGTTCCCTCCCAGTTCACACACAGTTCACTCCCAGTTCCATTCCAGTACATCCCAGTACATGCCAGTTGCCTCCCAGTTTCCTCTAAGTACATCCCAGTACTTTAAAGTTCCCTCCCAGTACATCCCAGTTCCCTCACAGTACATTCCAGTACTTCACAGTTCACTCCCACTACATCCCAGTACGTCCCAGTTCCCCCTTGGTACATAACACTTCCCTCCCAATACATCCAAGTTCCCTCCCAGTACATCCCAATCCCCTCCCAGTACATCCCAGTTCCCTGCCAGTATGTCCCAGTACATCCCAGTTCCCTCCCAGTACATACCAGTTCCCTCCCAGTTCCCTCCCACTACATCCCAGTTCCCTCCCAGTACATCCTGGTACATCCCAGTTCCCACCCAGTACATCCTACTACATACCAGTTCCCTCCCAGTTCACTCCCAGTACATCCCCGAACTTCACAGTTCCATCCCAGTACATCCCAGTACGCACCAGTTCCCCTCAGTACATAACACTTCCCTCCCAGTACATAACAGTACATCCCAGTGTCCTCACAGTACGTCCCAGTTCCCTCCCAGTACATCCCAGTTCCCTACCAGTACGTCCCAGTTCCCTACCAGTTCACTCCCAGTACATAACAGTGACCTCCGAGTACATCCCAGTACATCCCAGTACATCCTGGTACATCCCAAATCCATGCCAGTTCCACCCGGTACAACCCAGTACAAGCCTGTACATCCTAGTTCCTCCACAGTACATCCCAGGGCATCCCCACACATTGTAGTGCCTCCCAGTACATCCCAGTTCCCTCCCAGTACTGGGAGGGACCTGGGATGTACAGGAACGGAACTGGGACGTACTGGGAGGGAACTGAGATGTACTGGGATGTAATGGGACGGAACTGGGATGTATTGGGAGGCACTGGGAAAGAAGTGGTAGTGAACCGGGAGGGAATTGGGATGTACGGGGATGAACTGGTAGGAAACTGGGATGTACTGGCATGGAACGGGGATGTATTGGGATGTACAGGAACAGAACTGGAATGTACAGCGATGTATTGGGATGTACTGGGAGCGAGCTGGGATTTACTGGGATGTACTGGGAGGAAGCTGGGATATACTGGGAGGAAACTGGGATATACTCGGAGGCATTGGGAGGGAAGTGGGTGTCAACTGGGACATTCCAGTTTCCTCCCAGTACATCCCAGTTCCCTACCAGTGCAGCCCAGTACATCCCAGTTCCCTCCCAGTCCGTCCCAATCCCCTCCCAGTACATCCCAGTTCCCTGCCAGTATGTCCCAGTACATCCCAGTTCCCTCCCAGTACATCCCAGTACATCCCAGTTCCCACCCAGTACATCCTACTACATACCAGTTCCCTCCCAGTTCACTCCCAGTACATCCCAGTACTTCACAGTTCCCTCCCAGTACATCCCAGTACGTCCCAGTTCCCCTCAGTACATAACACTTCCCTCCCAGTACATACCAGTACATCCCAGTGTCCTCACAGTACGTCCCAGTTCCCTCACAGTACATCCCAGTTCCCTCCCAGTTCCTTCCCAGTACATAACAGTTACCTCCCAGTACATCCCAGTACATCCCAGTAGATCCTGGTAAATCCCAAATCCCTGCCAGTTCCACCCGGTACAACCCAGTACAAGCCTGTACATCCTAGTTCCTCCACAGTACATCCCAGGGCATCCCCGCACATTGTAGTGCCTCCCAGTACATCCCAGCTCCCTCCCAGTACTGGGAGGGAACTGGGATGTACTGCGAGGGAACTGGGATGTACTGGGATGTAATGGGACGGAACTGGGATGTATTGGGAGGCACTGGGAAAGAAGTGGTAGTGAACCGGGAGGGAATTGGGATGTACGGGGATGAACTGGCAGGAAACTGGGATGTACTGGAATGGAACTGGGATGTACTGGGATGTACAGGAACGGAACTGGAATGTACGGCGATGTATTGGGATGTACTGGGAGCGAACTGGGATTTACTGGGATGTACTGGGAGGAAACTGGGATATACTGGGAGGAAACTGGGAGGGAAGTGGGTGTCAACTGGGACATTCCAGTTTCCTCCCAGTACATCCCAGTTCCCTACCAGTGCAGCCCAGTACATCCCAGATCCCTCCCAGTCCCTCCCAGTACATCCCAGTACATCCCAGTTCCCTCCCAGTTCACACACAGTTCACTCCCAGTTCCATTCCAGTACATCCCAGTACATGCCAGTTGCCTCCCAGTTTCCTCTAAGTACATCCCAGTACTTTAAAGTTCCCTCCCAGTACATCCCAGTTCCCTCACAGTACATTCCAGTACTTCACAGTTCACTCCCACTACATCCCAGTACGTCCCAGTTCCCCCTTGGTACATAACACTTCCCTCCCAATACATCCAAGTTCCCTCCCAGTACATCCCAATCCCCTCCCAGTACATCCCAGTTCCCTGCCAGTATGTCCCAGTACATCCCAGTTCCCTCCCAGTACATACCAGTTCCCTCCCACTACATCCCAGTTCCCTCCCAGTACATCCCGGTACATCCTGGTACATCCCAGTTCCCACCCAGTACATCCTACTACATACCAGTTCCCTCCCAGTTCACTCCCAGTACATCCCAGTACTTCACAGTTCCATCCCAGTACATCCCAGTACGCACCAGTTCCCCTCAGTACATAACACTTCCCTCCCAGTACATAACAGTACATCCCAGTGTCCTCACAGTACGTCCCAGTTCCCTCCCAGTACATCCCAGTTCCCTACCAGTTCACTCCCAGTACACAACAGTTACCTCCCAGTACATCCCAGTACATCCCAGTAGATCCTGGTACATCCCAAATCCCTGCCAGTTCCACCCGGTACAACCCAGTACAAGCCTGTACATCCTAGTTCCTCCACAGTACATCCCAGGGCATCCCCGCACATTGTAGTGCCTCCCAGTACATCCCAGGTCCCTCCCAGTACTGGGAGGGACCTGGGATGTACTGGGAGGGACCTGGGATGTACTGGGAGGGAACTGGGATGTACTGGGATGTAATGGGACGGAACTGGGATGTATTGGGAGGCACTGGGAAAGAAGTGGTAGTGAACCGGGAGGGAATTGGGATGTACGGGGATGAACTGGTAGGGAACTGGGATGTACTGGCATGGAACGGGGATGTATTGGGATGTACAGGCACGGAACTGGAATGTACTGCGATGTACTGGGATGTACTGGGAGCAAACTGGGATTTACTGGGATGTACTGGGAGGAAACTGGGATATACTGGGAGGCACTGGGAGGGAAGTGGGTGTCAACTGGGACATTCCAGTTTCCTCCCAGTACATCCCAGTTCCCTACCAGTGCAGCCCAGTACATCCCAGATCCCTCCCAGTCTGTCCTAGTACATCCCAGTACATCCCAGTTCCCTCACAGTACATCCCAGTTCCCTCCCAGTTCACACACAGTTCACTCCCAGTTCCATTCCAGTACATCCCAGTACATGCCAGTTGCCTCTCAGTTCCCTCACAGTACATCCCAGTACTTCACAGTTCACTCCCACTACATCCCAGTACGTCCCAGTTCCCCCTTGGTACATAACACTTCCCTCCCAATACATCCAAGTTCCCTCCCCGTACATCCCAATCCCCTCCCAGTACATCCCAGTTCCCTGCCAGTATGTCCCAGTACATCCCAGTTCCCTCCCAGTACATCCCAGTTCCCTCCCAGTACATCCCAGTTCCCTCCCACTACATCCCAGTTCCCTCCCAGTACATCCCAGTTCCCTCCCAGTACATCCCAGTACATCCTGGTACATCCCAGTTCCCACCCAGTACATCCTACTACATACCAGTTCCCTCCCAGTTCACTCCCAGTACATCCCAGTTCCCTCCCAGTACATCCCAGTTCCCTCCCAGTTCCTTCCCAGTACATAACAGTTACCTCCCAGTACATAACAGTTACCTCCCAGTACATCCCAGTACATCCCAGTAGATCCTGGTACATCCCAAATCCCTGCCAGTTCCACCCGGTACAACCCAGTACAAGCCTGTACATCCTAGTTCCTCCACAGTACATCCCAGGGCATCCCCGCACATTGTAGTGCCTCCCAGTACATCCCAGCTCCCTCCCAGTACTGGGAGGGACCTGGGATGTACTGGGAGGGACCTGGGATGTACTGGGAGGGAACTGGGACGTACTGGGATGTAATGGGACGGAACTGGGATGTATTGGGAGGCACTGGGAAAGAACTGGTAGTGAACCGGGAGGGAATTGGGATGTACGGGGATGAACTGGTAGGAAACTGGGATGTACTGGCATGGAACGGGGATGTATTGGGATGTACAGGAACAGAACTGGAATGTACAGCGATGTATTGGGATGTACTGGGAGCAAACTGGGATTTACTGGGATGTACTGGGAGGAAACTGGTATATACTGGGAGGCACTGGGAGGGAAGTGGGTGTCAACTGGGACATTCCAGTTTCCTCCCAGTACATCCCAGTTCCCTACCAGTGCAGCCCAGTACATCCCAGATCCCTCGCAGTACATCCCAGTTCCCTCCCAGTACATCCCAGTTCACACACAGTTCACACACAGTTCATTCCCAGTTCCATTCCAGGACAGCCCAGTACATGCCACTTTCCTCCAAGTAAATCCCAGTTCCCTCCCACTACATCCCAGTTCCCTCCCACTTCCCTCTAAGTACATCCCAGTACTTCACAGTTCACTCCCAGTACATCCCAGTTCCCCCTCGGTACATAACAATTCCCTCCCAGTACACCCCAGTACATCCCAGGTCCCTCCCAGTATGTCCCACTACATCCCAGTTCCCTCCCAGTCCATCCCAGTTCCCTCCCAGTAAATCCCAATTCCCAACACTTTCCACCCAGTCCATCCCAGTTCCCTCCCAGTCCATCCCAGTTCCCTCTAAGTACATCCCAGTACTTCACAGTTCCCTCCCAGTTCACTCCCAGTACACAACAGTTACCTCCCAGTACATCCCAGTACATCCTAGTAGATACTAGGACATTTCAAATCCCTGCCAGTTCCACCCGGTACAACCCAGTACAAGCCTGTACATCCTAGTTCCTCCACAGTACATCCCAGGGCATCCCCACACATTGTAGTGCCTTCCAGTACATCCCAGCTCCCTCCCAGTTCACTCCCAGTTCCTTCCCAGTACATAACAGTTACCTCCCAGTACATCCCAGTACATCCCAGTAGATCCTGGTACATCCCAAATCCCTGCCAGTTCCACCCGGTACAACCCAGTACAAGCCTGTACATCCTAGTTCCTCCACAGTACATCCCAGGGCATCCCCGCACATTGTAGTGCCTCCCAGTACATCCCAGCTCCCTCCCAGTACTGGGAGGGAACTGGGATGTACTGGGAGGGAACTGGGATGTACTGGGATGTAATGGGACGGAACTGGGATGTATTGGGAGGCACTGGGAAAGAAGTGGTAGTGAACCGGGAGGGAATTGGGATGTACAGGGATGAACTGGCAGGAAACTGGGATGTACTGGAATGGAACGGGGATGTATTGGGATGTACAGGAACGGAACTGGAATGTACGGCGATGTATTGGGATGTACTGGGAGCGAACTGGGATTTACTGGGATATACTGGGAGGAAACTGGGATATACTGGGAGGAAACTGGGATATACTGGGAGGAAACTGGGAGGGAAGTGGGTGTCAACTGGGACATTCCAGTTTCCTCCCAGTACATCCCAGTTCCCTGCCAGTATGTCCCAGTACATCCCAGTTCCCTCCCAGTACATCCCAGTTCCCTCCCAGTACATACCAGTTCCCTCCCAGTACATCCTGGTACATCCCAGTTCCCACCCAGTACATCCTACTACATACCAGTTCCCTCCCAGTTCACTCCCAGTACATCCCAGTACTTCACAGTTCCATCCCAGTACATCCCAGTACGCACCAGTTCCCCTCTGTACATAACACTTCCCTCCCAGTACATAACAGTACATCCCAGTGTCCTCACAGTACGTCCCAGTTCCCTCCCAGTACATCCCAGTTCCCTACCAGTACGTCCCAGTTCCCTACCAGTTCACTCCCAGTCCACAACAGTTACCTCCCAGTACATCCCAGTACATCCCAGTAGATCCTGGTACATCCCAAATCCCTGCCAGTTCCACCCGGTACAACCCAGTACAAGCCTGTACATCCTAGTTCCTCCACAGTACATCCCAGGGCATCCCCGCACATTGTAGTGCCTCCCAGTACATCCCAGTTCCCTCCCAGTACTGGGAGGGACCTGGGATGTACTGGGAGGGACCTGGGATGTACTGGGAGGGAACTGGGATGTACTGGGATGTAATGGGACGGAACTGGGATGTATTGGGAGGCACTGGGAAAGAAGTGGTAGCGAACCGGGAGGGAATTGGGATGTACGGGGATGAACTGGTAGGAAACTGGGATGTACTGGCATGGAACGGGGATGTATTGGGATGTACAGGAACGGAACTGGAATGTACTGGGATGTACTGGGAGCGAACTGGGATTTACTGGGATGTACTGGGAGGAAACTGGGATATACTGGGAGGAAACTGGGAGGAAAGTGGGTGTCAACTGGGACATTCCAGTTTCCTCCCAGTACATCCCAGTTCCCTACCAGTGCATCCCAGTCCGTCCCAGTTCCCTACCAGTCCGTCCCAGTACATCCCAGTTCCCTCCCAGTACATCCTACTACATACCAGTTCCCTCCCAGTTCACTCCCAGTACACAACAGTTACCTCCCAGTACGTCCCAGTACATCCCAGTTCCGTCCCTGTTTCCGACCAGTGCGTCCTAGTTCCCTCCCAGTACGTCCCAGTTCCCTCTTAGTCCATTCCAGTTCCCTCCAGGATATCCCAGTACATCCCAGTTCCCTCCAGTACATCTCAGTTCTCTCCCATTTCCCTCCAAGTACATCCCAGTTCCCTCCAGTTCACTCCCAGTACACAACAGTTACCTCCCAGTACATCCCAGTACATCCCAGTAGATCCTGGTACATCCCAAATCCCTGCCAGTTCCACCTGGTACAACCCAGTACAAGCCTGTACATCCTAGTTCCTCCACAGTACATCCCAGGGCATCCCCGCACATTGTAGTGCCTCCCAGTACATCCCAGGTCCCTCCCAGTACTGGGAGGGACCTGGGATGTACTGGGAGGGACCTGGGATGTACTGGGAGGGACCTGGGATGTACTGGGAGGGAACTGGGACGTACTGGGAGGGAACTGGGACGTACTGGGAGGGAACTGGGATGTACTGGGATGTAATGGGACGGAACTGGGATGTATTGGGAGGCACTGGGAAAGAAGTGGTAGTGAACCGGGAGGGAACTGGGATGTACTGGCATGGAACGGGGATGTATTGGGATGTACAGGCACGGAACTGGAATGTACTGCGATGTACTGGGATGTACTGGGAGCAAACTGGGATTTACTGGGATGTACTGGGAGGAAACTGGGATATACTGGGAGGCACTGGGAGGGAAGTGGGTGTCAACTGGGACATTCCAGTTTCCTCCCAGTACATCCCAGTTCCCTACCAGTGCATCCCAGTCCGTCCCAGTTCCCTCCCAGTCCGTCCCAGTACATCCCAGTTCCCTCCCAGTACATCCTACTACATACCAGTTCCCTGCCAGTTCACTCCCAGTACACAACAGTTACCTCCCAGTACGTCCCAGTTCCCTCCCAGTACGTCCCAGTACATCCCAGTTCCGTCCCAGTTCCCTACCAGTGCGTCCTAGTTCCCTCCCAGTACGTCCCAGTTCCCTCTTAGTCCATTCCAGTTCCCTCCAGTATATCCCACTACATCCCAGTTCCCTCCAGTACATCCCAGTTCACTCCCAGTTCACACACAGTTCACTCCCAGTTCACACACAGTTCACTCCCAGTTCCATTCCAGTACATCCCAGTACATGCCAGTTCCCTCCCAGTACATCACACTACATCCCAGTTCCCTCCCAGTTCCTGCTAAGTACATCCCAGGACTTCACAGTTCCCTCCCAGCACATCCCAGTACGTCCCAGTTCCCCTCAGTACATAACACTTCCCTCCCAGTACATACCAGTACATCCCAGTGTCGTCACAGTACGTCCCAGTTCCCTCCCAGTACATAACAGTTCCCTCCCAGTCCGTCCCAATCCCCTCCCAGTACGTTCCAGTTCCCTGCCAGTATGTCCCAGTACATCCCAGTTCCCTGCCAGTAAATCCCAGTTCCCTCCCAGTTCCCTCCCACTACATCCCAGTTCCCTCCCAGTACATACCAGTTCCCTCCCAGTACATCCCAGTTCCCACCCAGTACATCCTACTACATACCAGTTCCCTCCCAGTTCACTCCCAGTACATCCCAGTACTTCACAGTTCCCTCCCAGTAGATCCCCGAACTTCACAGTTCCCCTCAGTACATAACACTTCCCTCCCAGTACATAACAGTACATCCCAGTGTCATCACAGTACGTCCCAGTTCCCTCCCAGTACATCCCAGTTCCCTCCCAGTACATCCCAGTTCCCTCCCAGTTCCTTCCCAGTACATAACAGTTACCTCCCAGTACATAACAGTTACCTCCCAGTACATCCCAGTACATCCCAGTAGATCCTGGTACATCCCAAATCCCTGCCAGTTCCACCCGGTACAACCCAGTACAAGCCTGTACATCCTAGTTCCTCCACAGTACATCCCAGGGCATCCCTGCACATTGTAGTGCCTCCCAGTACATCCCAGCTCCCTCCCAGTACTGGGAGGGACCTGGGATGTACTGGGAGGGACCTGGGATGTACTGGGAGGGACCTGGGATGTACTGGGAGGGAACTGGGACGTACTGGGATGTAATGGGACGGAACTGGGAAAGAAGTGGTAGTGAACCGGGAGGGAATTGGGATGTACGGGGATGAACTGGTAGGAAACTGGGATGTACTGGCATGGAACGGGGATGTATTGGGATGTACAGGAACAGAACTGGAATGTACAGCGATGTATTGGGATGTACTGGGAGCAAACTGGGATTTACTGGGATGTACTGGGAGGAAACTGGGATATACTGGGAGGCACTGGGAGGGAAGTGGGTGTCAATTGGGACATTCCAGTTTCCTCCCAGTACATCCCAGTTCCCTACCAGTGCAGCCCAGTACATCCCAGATCCCTCCCAGTACATCCCAGATCCCTCCCAGTCTGTCCCAGTACATCCCAGTACATCCCAGTTCCCTCACAGTACATCCCAGTTCACACACAGTTCACACACAGTTCATTCCCAGTTCCATTCCAGTACAGCCCAGTACATGCCACTTTCCTCCAAGTAAATCCCAGTTCCCTCCCACTACATCCAAGTTCCCTCCCACTTCCCTCTAAGTACATCCCAGTACTTCACAGTTCACTCCCAGTACATCCCAGTTCCCCCTCGGTACATAACAATTCCCTCCCAGTACACCCCAGTACATCCCAGTTCCCTCCCAGTATGTCCCACTACATCCCAGTTCCCTCCCAGTCCATCCCAGTTCCCTCCCAGTAAATCCCAATTCCCAACACTTTCCACCCAGTCCATCCCAGTTCCCTCCCAGTCCATCCCAGTTCCCTCTAAGTACATCCCAGTACTTCACAGTTCCCTCCCAGTTCACTCCCAGTACACAACAGTTACCTCCCAGTACATCCCAGTACATCCTAGTAGATACTAGGACATTTCAAATCCCTGCCAGTTCCACCCGGTACAACCCAGTACAAGCCTGTACATCCTAGTTCCTCCACAGTACATCCCAGGGCATCCCCACACATTGTAGTGCCTTCCAGTACATCCCAGCTCCCTCCCAGTTCACTCCCAGTTCCTTCCCAGTACATAACAGTTACCTCCCAGTACATCCCAGTACATCCCAGTACATCCTGGTACATCCCAAATCCCTGCCAGTTCCACCCGGTACAACCGAGTACAAGCCTGTACATCCTAGTTCCTCCACAGTACATCCCAGGGCATCCCCACACATTGTAGTGCCTCCCAGTACATCCCAGGTCCCTCCCAGTACTGGGAGGGACCTGGGATGTACAGGAACGGAACTGGGACGTACTGGGAGGGAACTGAGATGTACTGGGATGT
The DNA here is from genome assembly GCF_949628215.1 of Phalacrocorax aristotelis. Lineage (NCBI taxonomy): Eukaryota > Metazoa > Chordata > Aves > Suliformes > Phalacrocoracidae > Phalacrocorax > Phalacrocorax aristotelis. The sequence goes on along the minus strand of NW_027441289.1, from coordinate 66,104 downwards.
AATGGGACGGAACTGGGATGTATTGGGAGGCACTGGGAAAGAACTGGTAGTGAACCGGGAGGGAATTGGGATGTACGGGGATGAACTGGTAGGAAACTGGGATGTACTGGCATGGAACGGGGATGTATTGGGATGTACAGGAACAGAACTGGAATGTACTGCGATGTATTGGGATGTACTGGGAGCGAGCTGGGATTTACTGGGATGTACTGGGAGGAAGCTGGGATATACTGGGAGGAAACTGGGATATACTCGGAGGCATTGGGAGGGAAGTGGGTGTCAACTGGGACATTCCAGTTTCCTCCCAGTACATCCCAGTTCCCTACCAGTGCAGCCCAGTACATCCCAGTTCCCTCCCAGTCCGTCCCAATCCCCTCCCAGTACATCCCAGTTCCCTGCCAGTATGTCCCAGTACATCCCAGTTCCCTCCCAGTACATCCCAGTACATCCCAGTACTTCACAGTTCCCTCCCAGTACATCCCAGTTCCCCTCAGTACATAACACTTCCCTCCCAGTACATACCAGTACATCCCAGTGTCCTCACAGTACGTCCCAGTTCCCTCCCAGTACATCCCAGTTCCCTCCCAGTTCCTTCCCAGTACATAACAGTTACCTCCCAGTACATCCCAGTAGATCCTGGTACATCCCAAATCCCTGCCAGTTCCACCCGGTACAACCCAGTACAAGCCTGTACATCCTAGTTCCTCCACAGTACATCCCAGGGCATCCCCGCACATTGTAGTGCCTCCCAGTACATCCCAGCTCCCTCCCAGTACTGGGAGGGAACTGGGATGTACTGGGAGGGAACTGGGATGTACTGGGATGTAATGGGACGGAACTGGGATGTATTGGGAGGCACTGGGAAAGAAGTGGTAGTGAACCGGGAGGGAATTGGGATGTACGGGGATGAATTGGCAGGAAACTGGGATGTACTGGAATGGAACGGGGATGTATTGGGATGTACAGGAACGGAACTGGAATGTACGGCGATGTATTGGGATGTACTGGGAGCGAACTGGGATTTACTGGGATGTACTGGGATTTACTGAGATATACTGGGAGGAAACTGGGATATACTGGGAGGAAACTGGGATATACTGGGAGGAAACTGGGAGGGAAGTGGGTGTCAACTGGGACATTCCACTTTCCTCCCAGTACATCCCAGTTCCCTACCAGTGCAGCCCAGTACATCCCAGATCCCTCCCAGTACATCCCAGTACATCCCAGTACATCCCAGTTCCCTCCCAGTACATCCCAGTTCCCTCCCAGTTCACACACAGTTCACTCCCAGTTCCATTCCAGTACATCCCAGTACATGCCAGTTGCCTCCCAGTTTCCTCTAAGTACATCCCAGTACTTTAAAGTTCCCTCCCAGTACATCCCAGTTCCCTCACAGTACATTCCAGTACTTCACAGTTCACTCCCACTACATCCCAGTACGTCCCAGTTCCCCCTTGGTACATAACACTTCCCTCCCAATACATCCAAGTTCCCTCCCAGTACATCCCAATCCCCTCCCAGTACATCCCAGTTCCCTGCCAGTATGTCCCAGTACATCCCAGTTCCCTCCCAGTACATACCAGTTCCCTCCCAGTTCCCTCCCACTACATCCCAGTTCCCTCCCAGTACATCCCAGTACATCCTGGTACATCCCAGTTCCCTGCCAGTATGTCCCAGTACATCCCAGTTCCCTCCCAGTACATCCCAGTACATCCCAGTACTTCACAGTTCCCTCCCAGTACATCCCAGTACGTCCCAGTTCCCCTCAGTACATAACACTTCCCTCCCAGTACATAACAGTACATCCCAGTGTCCTCACAGTACGTCCCAGTTCCCTCCCAGTACATCCCAGTTCCCTACCAGTACGTCCCAGTTCCCTACCAGTTCACTCCCAGTACATAACAGTTACCTCCCAGTACATCCCAGTACATCGCGGTACATCCCAAATCCCTGCCAGTTCCACCCGGTACAACCCAGTACAAGCCTGTACATCCTAGTTCCTCCACGGTACATCCCAGGGCATCCCCGCACATTGTAGTGCCTTCCAGTACATCCCAGCTCCCTCCCAGTTCACTCCCAGTACATAACAGTTACCTCCCAGTACATCCCAGTACATCCTGGTACATCCCAAATCCATGCCAGTTCCACCCGGTACAACCCAGTACAAGCCTGTACATCCTAGTTCCTCCACAGTACATCCCAGGGCATCCCCACACATTGTAGTGCCTCCCAGTACATCCCAGTTCCCTCCCAGTACTGGGAGGGACCTGGGATGTACAGGAACGGAACTGGGACGTACTGGGAGGGAACTGAGATGTACTGGGATGTAATGGGACGGAACTGGGATGTATTGGGAGGCACTGGGAAAGAACTGGTAGTGAACCGGGAGGGAATTGGGATGTACGGGGATGAACTGGTAGGAAACTGGGATGTACTGGCATGGAACGGGGATGTATTGGGATGTACAGGAACAGAACTGGAATGTACAGCGATGTATTGGGATGTACTGGGAGCGAGCTGGGATTTACTGGGATGTACTGGGAGGAAGCTGGGATATACTGGGAGGAAACTGGGATATACTGGGAGGCATTGGGAGGGAAGTGGGTGTCAACTGGGACATTCCAGTTTCCTCCCAGTACATCCCAGTTCCCTACCAGTGCAGCCCAGTACATCCCAGTTCCCTCCCAGTCCGTCCCAATCCCCTCCCAGTACATCCCAGTTCCCTGCCAGTATGTCCCAGTACATCCCAGTTCCCTCCCAGTACATCCCAGTACATCCCAGTTCCCACCCAGTACATCCTACTACATACCAGTTCCCTCCCAGTTCACTCCCAGTACATCCCAGTACTTCACAGTTCCCTCCCAGTACATCCCAGTACGTCCCAGTTCCCCTCAGTACATAACACTTCCCTCCCAGTACATACCAGTACATCCCAGTGTCCTCACAGTACGTCCCAGTTCCCTCCCAGTACATCCCAGTTCCCTCCCAGTTCCTTCCCAGTACATAACAGTTACCTCCCAGTACATCCCAGTACATCCCAGTAGATCCTGGTACATCCCAAATCCCTGCCAGTTCCACCCGGTACAACCCAGTACAAGCCTGTACATCCTAGTTCCTCCACAGTACATCCCAGGGCATCCCCGCACATTATAGTGTCTCCCAGTACATCCCAGCTCCCTCCCAGTACTGGGAGGGAACTGGGATGTACTGGGAGGGAACTGGGATGTACTGGGAGGGAACTGGGATGTACTGGGATGTAATGGGACGGAACTGGGATGTATTGGGAGGCACTGGGAAAGAAGTGGTAGTGAACCGGGAGGGAATTGGGATGTACGGGGATGAACTGGCAGGAAACTGGGATGTACTGGAATGGAACGGGGATGTATTGGGATGTACAGGAACGGAACTGGAATGTACGGCGATGTATTGGGATGTACTGGGAGCGAACTGGGATTTACTGGGATGTACTGGGAGGAAACTGGGATATACTGGGAGGAAACTGGGAGGGAAGTGGGTGTCAACTGGGACATTCCACTTTCCTCCCAGTACATCCCAGTTCCCTACCAGTGCAGCCCAGTACATCCCAGATCCCTCCCAGTACATCCCAGTACATCCCAGTTCCCTCCCAGTTCACACACAGTTCACTCCCAGTTCCATTCCAGTACATCCCAGTACATGCCAGTTGCCTCCCAGTTTCCTCTAAGTACATCCCAGTACTTTAAAGTTCCCTCCCAGTACATCCCAGTTCCCTCACAGTACATTCCAGTACTTCACAGTTCACTCCCACTACATCCCAGTACGTCCCAGTTCCCCCTTGGTACATAACACTTCCCTCCCAATACATCCAAGTTCCCTCCCAGTACATCCCAATCCCCTCCCAGTACATCCCAGTTCCCTGCCAGTATGTCCCAGTACATCCCAGTTCCCTCCCAGTACATACCAGTTCCCTCCCAGTTCCCTCCCACTACATCCCAGTTCCCTCCCAGTACATCCTGGTACATCCCAGTTCCCACCCAGTACATCCTACTACATACCAGTTCCCTCCCAGTTCACTCCCAGTACATCCCCGAACTTCACAGTTCCATCCCAGTACATCCCAGTACGCACCAGTTCCCCTCAGTACATAACACTTCCCTCCCAGTACATAACAGTACATCCCAGTGTCCTCACAGTACGTCCCAGTTCCCTCCCAGTACATCCCAGTTCCCTACCAGTACGTCCCAGTTCCCTACCAGTTCACTCCCAGTACATAACAGTGACCTCCGAGTACATCCCAGTACATCCCAGTACATCCTGGTACATCCCAAATCCATGCCAGTTCCACCCGGTACAACCCAGTACAAGCCTGTACATCCTAGTTCCTCCACAGTACATCCCAGGGCATCCCCACACATTGTAGTGCCTCCCAGTACATCCCAGTTCCCTCCCAGTACTGGGAGGGACCTGGGATGTACAGGAACGGAACTGGGACGTACTGGGAGGGAACTGAGATGTACTGGGATGTAATGGGACGGAACTGGGATGTATTGGGAGGCACTGGGAAAGAACTGGTAGTGAACCGGGAGGGAATTGGGATGTACGGGGATGAAGTGGTAGGAAACTGGGATGTACTGGCATGGAACGGGGATGTATTGGGATGTACAGGAACAGAACTGGAATGTACAGCGATGTATTGGGATGTACTGGGAGCGAGCTGGGATTTACTGGGATGTACTGGGAGGAAGCTGGGATATACTGGGAGGAAACTGGGATATACTCGGAGGCATTGGGAGGGAAGTGGGTGTCAACTGGGACATTCCAGTTTCCTCCCAGTACATCCCAGTTCCCTACCAGTGCAGCCCAGTACATCCCAGTTCCCTCCCAGTCCGTCCCAATCCCCTCCCAGTACATCCCAGTTCCCTGCCAGTATGTCCCAGTACATCCCAGTTCCCTCCCAGTACATCCCAGTACATCCCAGTTCCCACCCAGTACATCCTACTACATACCAGTTCCCTCCCAGTTCACTCCCAGTACATCCCAGTACTTCACAGTTCCCTCCCAGTACATCCCAGTACGTCCCAGTTCCCCTCAGTACATAACACTTCCCTCCCAGTACATACCAGTACATCCCAGTGTCCTCACAGTACGTCCCAGTTCCCTCCCAGTACATCCCAGTTCCCTCCCAGTTCCTTCCCAGTACATAACAGTTACCTCCCAGTACATCCCAGTACATCCCAGTAGATCCTGGTACATCCCAAATCCCTGCCAGTTCCACCCGGTACAACCCAGTACAAGCCTGTACATCCTAGTTCCTCCACAGTACATCCCAGGGCATCCCCGCACATTATAGTGTCTCCCAGTACATCCCAGCTCCCTCCCAGTACTGGGAGGGAACTGGGATGTACTGGGAGGGAACTGGGATGTACTGGGATGTAATGGGACGGAACTGGGATGTATTGGGAGGCACTGGGAAAGAAGTGGTAGTGAACCGGGAGGGAATTGGGATGTACGGGGATGAACTGGCAGGAAACTGGGATGTACTGGAATGGAACGGGGATGTATTGGGATGTACAGGAACGGAACTGGAATGTACGGCCATGTATTGGGATGTACTGGGAGCGAACTGGGATTTACTGGGATGTACTGGGAGGAAACTGGGATATACTGGGAGGAAACTGGGAGGGAAGTGGGTGTCAACTGGGACATTCCACTTTCCTCCCAGTACATCCCAGTTCCCTACCAGTGCAGCCCAGTACATCCCAGATCCCTCCCAGTACATCCCAGTACATCCCAGTTCCCTCCCAGTTCACACACAGTTCACTCCCAGTTCCATTCCAGTACATCCCAGTACATGCCAGTTGCCTCCCAGTTTCCTCTAAGTACATCCCAGTACTTTAAAGTTCCCTCCCAGTACATCCCAGTTCCCTCACAGTACATTCCAGTACTTCACAGTTCACTCCCACTACATCCCAGTACGTCCCAGTTCCCCCTTGGTACATAACACTTCCCTCCCAATACATCCAAGTTCCCTCCCAGTACATCCCAATCCCCTCCCAGTACATCCCAGTTCCCTGCCAGTATGTCCCAGTACATCCCAGTTCCCTCCCAGTACATACCAGTTCCCTCCCAGTTCCCTCCCACTACATCCCAGTTCCCTCCCAGTACATCCTGGTACATCCCAGTTCCCACCCAGTACATCCTACTACATACCAGTTCCCTCCCAGTTCACTCCCAGTACATCCCCGAACTTCACAGTTCCATCCCAGTACATCCCAGTACGCACCAGTTCCCCTCAGTACATAACACTTCCCTCCCAGTACATAACAGTACATCCCAGTGTCCTCACAGTACGTCCCAGTTCCCTCCCAGTACATCCCAGTTCCCTACCAGTACGTCCCAGTTCCCTACCAGTTCACTCCCAGTACATAACAGTGACCTCCGAGTACATCCCAGTACATCCCAGTACATCCTGGTACATCCCAAATCCATGCCAGTTCCACCCGGTACAACCCAGTACAAGCCTGTACATCCTAGTTCCTCCACAGTACATCCCAGGGCATCCCCACACATTGTAGTGCCTCCCAGTACATCCCAGTTCCCTCCCAGTACTGGGAGGGACCTGGGATGTACAGGAACGGAACTGGGACGTACTGGGAGGGAACTGAGATGTACTGGGATGTAATGGGACGGAACTGGGATGTATTGGGAGGCACTGGGAAAGAAGTGGTAGTGAACCGGGAGGGAATTGGGATGTACGGGGATGAACTGGTAGGAAACTGGGATGTACTGGCATGGAACGGGGATGTATTGGGATGTACAGGAACAGAACTGGAATGTACAGCGATGTATTGGGATGTACTGGGAGCGAGCTGGGATTTACTGGGATGTACTGGGAGGAAGCTGGGATATACTGGGAGGAAACTGGGATATACTCGGAGGCATTGGGAGGGAAGTGGGTGTCAACTGGGACATTCCAGTTTCCTCCCAGTACATCCCAGTTCCCTACCAGTGCAGCCCAGTACATCCCAGTTCCCTCCCAGTCCGTCCCAATCCCCTCCCAGTACATCCCAGTTCCCTGCCAGTATGTCCCAGTACATCCCAGTTCCCTCCCAGTACATCCCAGTACATCCCAGTTCCCACCCAGTACATCCTACTACATACCAGTTCCCTCCCAGTTCACTCCCAGTACATCCCAGTACTTCACAGTTCCCTCCCAGTACATCCCAGTACGTCCCAGTTCCCCTCAGTACATAACACTTCCCTCCCAGTACATACCAGTACATCCCAGTGTCCTCACAGTACGTCCCAGTTCCCTCCCAGTACATCCCAGTTCCCTCCCAGTTCCTTCCCAGTACATAACAGTTACCTCCCAGTACATCCCAGTACATCCCAGTAGATCCTGGTACATCCCAAATCCCTGCCAGTTCCACCCGGTACAACCCAGTACAAGCCTGTACATCCTAGTTCCTCCACAGTACATCCCAGGGCATCCCCGCACATTGTAGTGCCTCCCAGTACATCCCAGCTCCCTCCCAGTACTGGGAGGGAACTGGGATGTACTGCGAGGGAACTGGGATGTACTGGGATGTAATGGGACGGAACTGGGATGTATTGGGAGGCACTGGGAAAGAAGTGGTAGTGAACCGGGAGGGAATTGGGATGTACGGGGATGAACTGGCAGGAAACTGGGATGTACTGGAATGGAACTGGGATGTACTGGGATGTACAGGAACGGAACTGGAATGTACGGCGATGTATTGGGATGTACTGGGAGCGAACTGGGATTTACTGGGATGTACTGGGAGGAAACTGGGATATACTGGGAGGAAACTGGGAGGGAAGTGGGTGTCAACTGGGACATTCCAGTTTCCTCCCAGTACATCCCAGTTCCCTACCAGTGCAGCCCAGTACATCCCAGATCCCTCCCAGTCCCTCCCAGTACATCCCAGTACATCCCAGTTCCCTCCCAGTTCACACACAGTTCACTCCCAGTTCCATTCCAGTACATCCCAGTACATGCCAGTTGCCTCCCAGTTTCCTCTAAGTACATCCCAGTACTTTAAAGTTCCCTCCCAGTACATCCCAGTTCCCTCACAGTACATTCCAGTACTTCACAGTTCACTCCCACTACATCCCAGTACGTCCCAGTTCCCCCTTGGTACATAACACTTCCCTCCCAATACATCCAAGTTCCCTCCCAGTACATCCCAATCCCCTCCCAGTACATCCCAGTTCCCTGCCAGTATGTCCCAGTACATCCCAGTTCCCTCCCAGTACATCCCAGTTCCCTCCCACTACATCCCAGTTCCCTCCCAGTACATCCCGGTACATCCTGGTACATCCCAGTTCCCACCCAGTACATCCTACTACATACCAGTTCCCTCCCAGTTCACTCCCAGTACATCCCAGTACTTCACAGTTCCATCCCAGTACATCCCAGTACGCACCAGTTCCCCTCAGTACATAACACTTCCCTCCCAGTACATAACAGTACATCCCAGTGTCCTCACAGTACGTCCCAGTTCCCTCCCAGTACATCCCAGTTCCCTACCAGTTCACTCCCAGTACATAACAGTTACCTCCCAGTATATCCCAGTACATCCCGGTACATCCCAAATCCCTGCCAGTTCCACCCGGTACAACCCAGTACAAGCCTGTACATCCTAGTTCCTCCACAGTACATCCCAGGGCATCCCCACACATTGTAGTGCCTCCCAGTACATCCCAGCTCCCTCCCAGTTCACTCCCAGTACATAACAGTTACCTCCCAGTACATCCCAGTACATCCCAGTAGATCCTGGTACATCCCAAATCCATGCCAGTTCCACCCGGTACAACCCAGTACAAGCCTGTACATCCTAGTTCCTCCACAGTACATCCCAGGGCATCCCCGCACATTGAAGTGCCTCCCAGTACATCCCAGTTCCCTCCCAGTACTGGGAGGGAACTGGGACGTACTGGGAGGGAACTGGGACGTACTGGGAGGGAACTGGGACGTACTGGGAGGGAACTGAGATGTACTGGGATGTATTGGGAGGCACTGGGAAAGAACTGGTAGTGAACCGGGAGGGAATTGGGATGTACGGGGATGAACTGGTAGGAAACTGGGATCTACTGGCATGGAACGGGGATGTATTGGGATGTACAGGAACAGAACTGGAATGTACAGCGATGTATTGGGATGTACTGGGAGCGAGCTGGGATTTACTGCGATGTACTGGGAGGAAGCTGGGATATACTGGGAGGAAACTGGGATATACTGGGAGGCACTGGGAGGGAAGTGGGTGTCAACTGGTACATTCCAGTTTCCTCCCAGTACATCCCAGTTCCCTCCCACTACATCCCAGTACATCCCAGTTCCCTCCCAGTCCGTCCCAATCCCCTCCCAGTCCGTCCCAGTTCCCTGCCAGTATGTCCCAGTACATCCCAGTTCCCTCCCAGTACATCCCAGTACATCCCAGTACATCCTACTACATACCAGTTCCCTCCCAGTTCACTCCCAGTACATCCCAGTACTTCACAGTTCCCTCCCAGTACATCACAGTACGTCCCAGTTCCCCTCAGTACATAACACTTCCCTCCCAGTACATACCAGTACATCCCAGTGTCCTCACAGTACGTCCCAGTTCCCTCCCAGTACATCCCAGTTCCCTCCCAGTTCCTTCCCAGTACATAACAGTTACCTCCCAGTACATCCCAGTACATCCTAGTAGATCCTGGTACATCCCAAATCCCTGCCAGTTCCACCCGGTACAACCCAGTACAAGCCTGTACATCCTAGTTCCTCCACGGTACATCCCTACCAGTTCATCCCCATACATCCCAATTCCCTCCCGGTTCGCTACCACTTCTTTCCCAGTTCCGTCCCATTACATCCCAGTACATCCCAGTTCCCTCCCAGTACATCCCAGTTCCCTCCCAGTACATACCAGTTCCCTCCCAGTACATACCAGTTCCCTCCCAGTACATCCCAGTTCCCTCCCAGTTCCCTCCCAGTACATCCTGGTACATAACAGTTCCCTCCCAGTTCACTCCCAGTACATCCCAGTACTTCACAGTTCCATCCCTGTACATCCCAGTACGCACCAGTTCCCCTCTGTACATAACACTTCCCTCCCAGTACATAACAGTACATCCCAGTGTCCTCACAGTACGTCCCAGTTCCCTCCCAGTACATCCCAGTACTTCACAGTTCCCTCCCAGCACATCCCAGTACGTCCCAGTTCCCCTCAGTACATAACACTTCCCTCCCAGTACATACCAGTACATCCCAGTTCCCTACCAGTTCCTTCCCAGTACATAACTGTTACCTCCCAGTACATCCCAGTACATCCTGGTACATCCTGGTACATCCCAAATTCCTGCCAGTTCCACCCGGTACAACCCAGTACAAGCCTGTACATCCTAGTTCCTCCACACTACATCCCAGGACATCCCAGGACATTGTAGAGCCTCCCAGTACGTCCCAGTTCCCTCCCAGTACAACCCAGTAGATCCTGGTACGTCCCCGTTCCCCGCACTGTACGTCCCCGTTCCCCGCACTGTACTGGGAGGACAACCGAGCCTGCGCAGTGACTGACATAGGGAACGAGCAAGTTTGTACCCATCAGCAGACAGGACAATAATGAATATGTATGAGTATGTGAAATTTTCATCTATAAATTGTAGGGGAAAGGTACGTGAGGTACGCACGCGAGGAGGAGCGATCCCCCGTGCATCCGGCGCCGCGAATAAAGAATGCCTGCTCTTTAATACTAAATTGGTGTTGAGGAGTCGTTTCCGATTTTAACGCGTTTTTCGGTAACACAGGGAGTCAGATCAAGAGAGCCAGAGAACAACAAAACACCGACAGGCTACAGGACAGAGCAGGAGGAATAAAAAAAAAAAAAAAAAACGGAGCCAGAGCCAGGCAGAGAGAGGCGGAGAAAGAAAAAGGAGCCACAGGCTACAGGACAGAGAGAGGGAGGACTGAAAAGACGGGGAGGCAGGGAGACACTCAGAACGAGATGGAGAAAGAAGGTGCGGGGGGGGGGGGGGGGGCGCAAAAAAAAAAGTAAATTTTGCAGCAGGTAAGGAAAGAGAGGGGGCCGGGGGAGAGACAGGTAGGGCCCAGGACGCACAAGAGAGGCAACGGGGCCCCAGTGGCCCAGGACTCACCGCGACTCTCGCTCTCAGCGCTGCTGGCACAATTTAGCCGTTCAGATGCTTCTTTCCCCTCCTCTCCTCCCTGCCTCTTCTGCAGCTCCAGACTCTAGGCCGTCCTCCACCTGAAGAGAATACGTGGGTGTCTTACAGCTCTTACCAGATGAGGCTTCCTAAGCACGTAGCCTAGCTCGCTCGTGCACTACACGCCCGTACCCAACTCCGGGTTACGCGTACAGACCCTACGGTGCACGTTGGTGGCCTGGCCCGCTGCGGGCTATGAAGGGGGATCCTTCCTCCCCCACCTGCATGGACAGGCTCTCTCTTGCCTGCGGCAGGAAGGCAGCTGGCAGCCAGAGCACCTTCAGTTTCTTCTTCTTTACCTTTCGTTGGCGTCTCCAGCTTCAGCCGAGGCAGCTCCTGTCCGCAGCCGGGAAGGGCTTTGTCTATCCCTTTTCGGCCCTGCGCTGCAAGGACGGCGAGGACGGGCAGAGAGAAGCCACGCGAGCCTGAGACGGCCGCAGGCAACGGCATCCCCGGGGGAAGGACAGACAACCACGTCCTCAGCACGGTCTCTGGGAGAGGGAAAGAAGAAACAGCGACCGTCATTACCGTCGATCGACCCTGGCCAAAGCCTCTCCTTCCGCAGGGGCTTCTGGACACACCGCTCCCTCCCCACGCTACTGCTAAGGGCCCCTGCGCCAAGGGGGAATCCAGCGCGCTTGAGGGACGGCTTGCTGCCTTCACGACAGGGCCTGGGGGCGGCCTAAGGCTATGCAGCACGCTTATGGGGAGGTGCCGGAGCTGGGGGCAGGCGCACGGGGCAAGGGGGGCCAGGGGAGGCTGAGCGGGACCTCCGGTGGGCCGGGGACGCGGCCATCATCTGCGCCCTGGGCACGGGGAAAAGGTCATCGTCCTCCTCCTTTCCCTCTTCCCTTCTGTCAGCTCCCGGGGAACTCACCGCTTCTCGGGAAGCGGCCGCACCCGCAAGCCCCCAGTAATCAACACGAATCCAACCCCAAAAATACACCTCGCGTACCGTACGCGCCACAGCCGCCCGGCACCCGAGCACCGGAAGACCGCGCCTCCCGCCATGCCCGGCGAACCACGTGACAGGGCCGGCAGCCACTGCGCCAGGAATACAGCTCCCGGCATGCTCTGCGGCACAACCCGGCCGCCCGGCAGCCGCAAGGACTACAGCTCCCGGCATGCTCTGCGGCACAACCCGGCCGCCCGGCGGCCGGTTTGATGCGGAGCCACCCAGCATCCCTGCGAGCACAGCTGCAGGCGCAACAGCAGTTACGCAGCCACAACTAGGCACTAAACAAAGGCTTTCCAACACTGGAGGTCTAGAACAGGTAGACATTAGCACAGAAGCACAAGGGGCTCCGTCACACTGCACAAATCTCCCCGTGCCTACACACGCACACGTTCAGAAGTTAGTTATCAGAAAACGCCCGACTCAGCCATTTGCCACAGTCACGAGACTCACGACATGATAACACGACATGACACACGAGGTGGGCTCAGAGTTTTAAGGCATTCTTGAAAACCTTCTTAAAACCTCCCACACCCCCCACCCGAGATCTTTCAGGGTCCACACCTGCCATCGCCCCGCACCAAACCTACCCGGCCAAAGGCTTTCAGGTGGCCCGAAACACTGTACACAGAAAATAACCAGGGACAGACCTGCATTGTTCGGAAGCGAACGATGCCCGACCGGGGCTCCTCTGCGGGGCACGGAGCCCCCCGGCCCCGCCCGGAGACACACACCCGCCCCCCGCTGCCCGAACTCACCCACCAGCGCTCTCCGGCCCCCGGACACGGCCGCGCTGCTCTCTTAGGCGGCTGCCGCAGGCGAGGCTCGGGCACCGCCAGGCCTCCAGGCGTCCCGAGGGGCTGCCGGCCACCGCAGGGGATGGCTGCCGGCGGCCGGACCGCCGCGGCGCTCCCCGCCCAGCTCCCAGCAGGCTCCGCCGGCCGCGGGCTTCCCACGCCGGGCCGCAGAGGGGCCCCGGCACCGCACAGGGACGCCTCGCGACCCGGCCGCCACACGCACCGGCCCTTCGGCCTCCACACGCACCGCTCCCGCCCCCGCTCCGCCGCGCCGCGCACGCGCCACCGGAAGCCCGAGCCCCGCGGGGCGGCCCTTAAAGGGCGGCCGGAAGGAACGGCCCCCACCGGCCCCGCCACCGCGCCCAGCCGGTGAGCGCCAGCGCCCCCTGCTGGCCGGGCCGCGCTCAGCTCGCGAGGGCGCCGAGGGCCGGGCGGGGCGGGACGCGCCGGCTCGGGGCCAGCGCCTTCTCGGGGCGAGCGGGAAACCCCTGCGGGCCCCGGTCACGGCCGGGCACAGCCGCGCGCCCTCCGAGAGCTGCTGAACGCGGCTGCCGCTCGTGACACATACCGAGCCGTCTGCGACGGGAGCGGGCAGAGGAGGAAGGGGCCGGCGGCCGCGGGGCCCGGCCCCAGGCGGGGGGGAGGGGCTGGGGCCCGGGGGGCCGCCCCCCTACTCACAGTTCCCTCACAGTTCCCTCACAGTTCCCTCACAGTTCCCTCACAGTTCCCTCACAGTTCCCTCACAGTTCCCTCACAGTTCCCTCACAGTTCCCTCACAGTTCCCTCACAGTTCCCTCACAGTTCCCTCACAGTTCCCTCACAGTTCCCTCACAGTTCCCTCACAGTTCCCTCACAGTTCCCTCACAGTTCCCTCACAGTTCCCTCACAGTTCCCTCACAGTTCCCTCACAGTTCCCTCACAGTTCCCTCACAGTTCCCTCACAGTTCCCTCACAGTTCCCTCACAGTTCCCTCACAGTTCCCTCACAGTTCCCTCACAGTTCCCTCACAGTTCCCTCACAGTTCCCTCACAGTTCCCTCACAGTTCCCTCACAGTTCCCTCACAGTTCCCTCACAGTTCCCTCACAGTTCCCTCACAGTTCCCTCACAGTTCCCTCACAGTTCCCTCACAGTTCCCTCACAGTTCCCTCACAGTTCCCTCACAGTTCCCTCACAGTTCCCTCACAGTTCCCTCACAGTTCCCTCACAGTTCCCTCACAGTTCCCTCACAGTTCCCTCACAGTTCCCTCACAGTTCCCCCCATGGACGGAACCGGGACCTACTGTGAGGCACTGGGAAAGAAGTGGGAGGAAGCCGGGACAGACCAATATAGCCCAGTATGGACTAGACCAATATAGCCCAGTATGGACTGGAGGGAACTGCGAGGGAACCGCGAGAGAACCCCACAGAACAAACCATGGGGCACGAGAAGGCAGAGAATTAAGAATTAGGGACAGGGAGCCAGAAAAAAAAAAGAAAAAAACCAAAGGGAGACAGAGAGCAAAAGGAATCGCAATGCGTACGGAGAGGAGAGAGAAACAATTCTAGCATAGGGTCACGCGGGAGCCAGGGACAGCAAGATGGAGAAAGGACAGAAGCTACAGGCTACAGGGCAGCGAGGGAAGAATTAATGAATAGACACAGAGAGCTGGGCAGAAAGAGATGGAGAAAGGCTAAAGATCACACGGCCTACAGGGAAGAGAGAAGAGAGGGAGGAATTTTAAAAACAGGGGCAAGAAGCCAGAGAGAGGGAGAGAGAAGCAACAATAAAATGGGGACAAGCCACAGGGCAGCGAGGAGGGAATCAATGAATAAGAACACGAGACCAAAGAGAACACAATGTAGAATGGAAAAAAGGAACAGCGGCCTACAGGGAAGGAGGAATTAAAGATCAGGGACTGGGAGGCAGACAGAGACACATGAAGAAACAAGTGAAAAAAAAGAAAAAAACCAAACCAACAGCAATGGGCTACAAAGACAGAGAGGGAGGAAATGAGGAAATAAAACATCGCAGCAAGGAGCTGGACAGAGAGAGATGAGGACAAACAAATAGCACGGGTCCACGTGACAGAGAACGTGGAATTAGAACACAGAGAGAGGGAGCCGGACAGAGAGAGAGGCCGAGAGAAACATCTAGACAGGCTACAGCGGGCAGAGGCAGGAATTAAAACCTAGGGACAGGGAGCTGGACAGAGAGAGATGGAGGTCACAGGGAACAGCGGTGGCTGCAGGAAGAACAGGAATTCATGAATAGGGAAAGGGAGCTGGACAGAGAAGAACTCAGAAAGGCAAGAACAGTAGCAGGGTACAGAGCAGAGAAGACAAATTAAAAAGCACGGGGGGAGCGTTGAGGCAGACAGAGAGATTAAGAAAAAAGTCACGGGCTACGTGGCAAAGCAGGAGGAATTCAGAAACGAGGATGGGAACCAAGGGAGAGTGTGCTGGTGAAGGATAACGGGCATTAAAAGTGAGGGACGGGGAGCTGGGAAAAGCGAGGCAGAGAAAAACAGAATCACAGAGAGAATCACACAAAGCCAAAAAAGAAGAAACTGAACAACAGGAACAGGTGTAACCAAAGCGATGAAATCAACCAACCAGAGACGGTGTTCCATTACGGGAACATGGAGCGTACCAATCAGCGCACCTGTCGATCTGCATTTTAGTGCAGATCGTTAATGTCAGCAGAACAACAGACAACATGCTTCTGTCAGAAAAGGATGACAAAACGCGGTTTCGCTTAGCGGACTGAGAAAACTAGCCAAGACTGCCAAGAGTAAGAGCCGAGAAGCTAAAAGGTAATTCCGGCAGGGGGAGATCGCGACCACCGACTCACAGACCACCACCGACCCAAGTAACACCACCTACTCAGAAGAGAACAACGGAAGAGGACAACCGAGCCTGCACAGTGATTGACATACGGAACGAGCAAGTTTGTACCCATCGCTAGACAAGACAATAATGACTATGTATGAGTATGTAAAATTTTCATCTACAAATTGTACAGGAAAGGTGCGTGAGGTACGCACGCCAGGAGGAGCGATCCCCCGTGCATCCGGCGCCGTGAATATAGAATGCCTGCTCTTTAATACTAAATTGGTGTTGAGGAGTCGTTTCCGATTTTAACGCGTTTTTCGGTAACAGTTTTCGCACCCCAGGTGGGAACCTGCTTTTGAATCTCGATGGATCCGTGGGATCGTGGGACCTGCAGCCGGCCCCGAGGAATTCTCCGGGAGAGCTTCCGATCCCCGGGCCAGAGAATTCTGAGCAAGATCCCCTGGATTGAGGTAAACAAGGCATTCTTTGAAGAAGAAACTTAGGTAGAATAATACGTGGGGTTAGTTTCCCACATAGGATAGGATAGCGGGTTTGAGTCCCACAGGCCTGTCCGTAAGGCGCGGTGAAAGCCACGCAGGGTCGGGGCCAAGAGGTGCCTCGGTTGGTAAGTCTCTGCTAGGCGAAAGCCTGTGGAGCGGGACCCGAGGGTAGGGGAGTCTTCAACAGGGGGTTGAAGTCTCCAGGGATATCTAGCAGGGGGCTACAGATCCCAGTGGCAGATTTCCAGTGAGACCTCTAACGGGGGTTGGAGTCCCTCTGACTAGTATTTGTGATAGTGCACTATCACAACTACTAGTCGACTGGGAGACGGGAGCATTACTGAGTAGGAAACCTATCCCACAGAGAACACCTTTGCGATGTATTTTGAAGCACTGGAAAGACGTCGGGGGCGGTGACCCACTAACTCGGAAACCATTAATTGAATATTGCAATCATTGGTGGCCAACGTATCAATTGGAAGGTGGGCACAAATGGCCAGAACACGAGACATTGCAATATCGTACCATCTTGCAATTAATGTTGTTTTGTAAAAAGGGAAGGCAAATGGGAAGAAGTGGCATATGTTGATTTGTTCTTTACACCGTGGAATCATCCCGAGCAGCAGAAACAGCGTGAGGTATGTCCACAAGATTCTACGGCAATGTTTCTGAAAAGAGGAAAACGTGGTGAGAACTTGAAAGAGTGTTGCTCTACTTGTGATACTGGATACTTCGCTTGATGAAACTGAGAAGAAAATAGTATTGAATACAGCCAGAAGGCAGGTGCAGGGAGCACATGCTAACGGGAATTTACAGAGAACAATGAATAAGAATTTTCCATCTACAAATCCCGAGTGGGACCCTAATCAGCCAGGACCCAGGGGAATGTTGACTAGATGTCAGAGAGAGATTTTATTTGGAGTAAGACAAGCAATGCCAAAAGCAATAAATTGGTCAAAATTTATGAAGTGAGACAAGAATTAAGTGAGTCCCCTTCAGCCTTTATGGAAAGACTGAAGGTGACCACCAGAAAATATACTCATTTGAACCCAGAAAAACCAGAAAAAGCAATTCAGCTGGTCTCTATATTCGTAAGACAATCAGCCCCAGATGGGGGCGGGGGGAGAGAAAACAACCTTCAGAAACTAGAACAACCTGAATCTAGAGATCTGGGTTAAATGCTTGAAGTAGCTCGGCATGAAGGAGACCAGGGGAATCAACCCTAGCTGAACACCTGGTTACACTGAAGCTACGGAATGAAGAAATAGAATTTTTGGTAGATACGGGAGCCACTTATTTGGTATTGAATACACGTGAAGAGAAATTTGATCATAAATCAGTAGATGTTGCTAGCGCAACAGGGCAAAGAAAAATTAGCCCCTCTCAGAGCCATTAAAGTTTAAATTGGAGAAGCAATGGGCAACTCACCAGTTTCTGTCTATGCCTGAATGTCCACTGCCTCTGTTATGACGAGATCTATTAGGTCAATTAGATGCTCAAGTAACTTTTAAAGATGGAGAGATTAAATCACTAATACCAGAATCAAAAGCCACAGAGGCGAGAGCGTTTATGTTACAGGATTCCTCCAGGGAGGAACAGGTTCCCGAGGAAGTGGAAAACGTAGTAATTCCTTTGGTTTGAGCGAGCGGAGCTCCGGAGCGATCTAAGTGGGCAGAGCCGGTAAAAGTAACCTTAAAGCCTGGAGCCAAGCCCGTAAGACAAAAACAATACCCTATTAAGCGAGAGGCTCGAAAAGGATTACAGAAGTTAATTATAAAATTTTTCAGAATATGAGCTTTTAGTGGAATGTGAATCAGAATATAGTACTCCTGTGTCGCCAGTAAAGAAATCTAGAGGCAAAGAGTATTAGCTAGTTCACGATTTAAGGGCTATAAATCAGGTGGTCCAAGATATACATCCGGTAGTAGCTAATCCATACACTTTACTGACCTCTTTTAAAGGAGGAGCATAAATGGTTTACTGTACTAGATTTGAAGGACGCCTTCTTTTGCATACCTCCAGGCATAAAAAGTCAAAGCCTATTTGCTTTGCAATGGGAAAGCCCCACCACAGAATGAAAGACACAGCTACCATGGACCGTACTTCCACAAGGATTTAAAAATAGTCCTACGATACTTGAGACTCAGCTGGCAAAAAAAAATTAGAGATATAGAAAAAACAGAACCCAGGGAGAGGCATCTTGTTACAGAATGCGGATGACATTCTGATAGCGGCACAAAGTAAAGAAAAATGTTTTGAAATTTTTAAATTTTCTGGGCCAAGGAAGATGCGGAGTTTCCAGAAACAAAACCCAAATAGGAAAAGAAGCAGCCATTTATTTAGGATTTGAAATATCTCAAAGACAAAGACAATTAGAAAGTGAAAAGAAAGAAACTATTTGTCAAATTCCCGAACCTAGCAGCCCGAAGGAACTGAGAGCTTTTCTGAAAACAATGAAATAGCATCAGCTCTGGATTCTGAACTATAGACTGTATGTAAAACCATTATTTGAGGCATTGAAAGACTCAAAAGGATAAATATTTAACCTGGACGCCCGGATGCCAAACGGCATTCAAAGAACTGAAAAGAGCCTCGATGATGGCCCCTGCATTAGGCCTACCTGATTTCGCTAAACCTTTTCAGTTGTTTGTCCACGAAAGACAACATTTAGCCCTTGGAGTGCTGACACAGCGACTGGGAACCTGGAAGAGACCTGTGGGCTACTTCTCCAAACAACTCGACCACGCGAGTTAAAGATGGCCTAGGTGTTTACGGGCAGTAGCAACGACAGCGCTGCCGATCCGGGAAGCCCCAAAGTTAACAATGGGACAGAAGATGACAGGATATGTCCCGCACATAGCGGTGACTGTTTTAGAACAAAAGGGGGGTCGTTGGCTATCCCTTAGCAGAATGTTGAAATATCAAGTTGTTCTGTTAGAACAAGACGATGTGGAATCGAAGACTACTGCTATACTGAATCCTGCTATGTTTTTAACAACAGAAAACCTTACGGACAATTTAGAACACGATCGCTTGCTAACTATTGAACAAGTCTATTCCAGCAGACCAGACCTGAGACACAAACCTCTGGGAAAATCCTGATCTGGAGTTGTTTACAGATGGAAGAAGCTCTGGGCGAGAAGAGAAGCGAATGGCCGGATATGCTGTCGTTATCGCCGCCGAGGGAACGGAGTCAGGGGTGCTGCCTGCAAACACCTCAGCACAGAAAGCAGTATTGGTAGCATTGAAGCGAGCTCTGCGAATGGCAGAAGGACAAAGGATAAATATCTAGACTGATTCCAAACGTGCATTTGGTGTGATCCACGATCATGGAGCTATTGGGAAGGAGAAAGGACTGCCATCAGCCCAAGAATCATCAATACAGCATAAAGAAGAAATTCTCCAACTTCCGGAAGACGTGCAGAAACCAAAAGAAGTGGCGGTAAAGCGTTGCAAAGCTCATCAATTTGGCCAGACGGCTGTAAACATAAGCAAACGACTGACCGATAAAGCTGCAAAGAGGACTGCAGAGCAAGGTATCCTTGCACTAGTACCAGTAAAACAGATCAGAATTCCAAAGTTGAAACCGAGATATAATAAATTGGATGAGCAATTAGCAGAACAATTGGAAGCATCACAAAACACAGAGAGATGGTAGGTAACACCAGAAAAACAAGTAATAACAACAACCACCCCACAAGTTATGACAGAACTTGCAAAAGAAAACCATGAGCAAACACATTAGGCTGTAGGCGCTACGGTTTTGAGTTTAAAAACATCTGTAGCGTGTGTAGGCATGACAAGAATAGTTAAACCCATAGTAGCTAAGTGTCCAATCTGTCCTAGAAATAATCCCCTGAACCAAAGGAAACAACCTTTAGGAGTAACAAAACAAAAAATTCTCCCGGAAATTATTAGCAAATTAAGTTCTCTGAGTTACCCAGACAAAATAGATAGAGCAGTATTTGTCAGTGCTGATTGACAAATTTTCTAGATGGCCAGAAGCTTTCTCGTGCTGCACCGACAAAGCTAGAGTAGTAGTTAAAACGTTGCTGAAGGAACTAATACCAAGATTTAGAGTGCCAACGGGAATGTCCTCTGATAGAGCACCACATTTTTTTGCAGAGGTACTTCAACAAATTAATAAAATTTTGGGTAGAAAATGGGACCTGCATACACCCTGGAGACCACAATCAAGGGAAAATTTCAGAACATGAAGCAAACACTAAACTGACATAGTGGAATATTATTGATCTAGGATGGAAGTATTGAGAAAATTATTATTTCAGAACTTCCAAACAGGGGAAATGTAACCAAAGTGATGAAATCAACCAGAGACGGTGTTCCATTACGGGAACATGGAGCGTACCAATCAGCGCATCTGTCGATCTGCATTTTAGTCCCTAGGCGATCGTTAATGCGAACAGAACAACAGACAACGTGCTTCTGTCAGAAAAGGATGACAAAACGCGGTTTCGCTTAGCGGACTGAGAAAACTAGCCAAGACTGCCAAGAGTAAGAGCCGAGAAGCTAAAAGGTAATTCCGGCAGGGGGAGATCGTGACCACCGACTCACAGACCACCACCGACCCAAGTAACACCACCTACTCAGAAGAGAACAACGGAAGAGGACAACCGAGCCTGCGCAGCGATTTACATACGGAACGAGCAAGTTTGTACCAATCAGCAGACAGGACAATAATGAATATGTATGAATACGTAAAACATTGATCTACAAATTGTACGGGAAAGGTGCGTGAGGTACGCACGCCAGGAGGAGCGATCCCCCGTGCATCCGGCGCCATGAATAAAGAATGCCTGCTCTTTAATACTAAATTGGTGTTGAGGAGTCGTTTCCGATTTTAACGCGTTTTTCGGTAACACAGGGAGTCAGATCAAGAGAGCCAGAGAACAACAAAACACCGACAGGCTACAGGACAGAGCAGGAGGAATAAAAAAAAAAAAAAAAACGGAGCCAGAGCCAGGCAGAGAGAGGCGGAGAAAGAAAAAGGAGCCACAGGCTACAGGACAGAGAGAGGGAGGACTGAAAAGACGGGGAGGCAGGGAGACACTCAGAGCGAGATGGAGAAAGAAGGTGCGGGGGGGGGGGGGGCAAAAAAAAAAGTAAATTTTGCAGCAGGTAAGGAAAGAGAGGGGGCCGGGGGAGAGACAGGGAGGGCCCAGGACGCACAAGAGAGGCAACGGGGCCCCAGTGGCCCAGGACTCACTGCGACTCTCGCTCTCAGCGCTGCTGGCACAATTTAGCCGTTCAGATGCTTCTTTCCCCTCCTCTCCTCCCTGCCTCTTCTGCAGCTCCAGACTCTAGGCCGTCCTCCACCTGAAGAGAATACGTGGGTGTCTTACAGCTCTTACCAGATGAGGCTTCCTAGGCACGTAGCCTAGCTCGCTCGTGCACTACACGCCCATACCCAACTCCGGGTTACGCGTACAGACCCTACGGTGCACGTTGGTGCCCTGGCCCGCTGCGGGCTATGAAGGGGGATCCTTCCTCCCCCACCTGCATGGACAGGCTCTCTCTTGCCTGCGGCAGGAAGGCAGCTGGCAGCCAGAGCACCTTCAGTTTCTTCTTCTTTACCTTTCGTTGGCGTCTCCAGCTTCAACCGAGGCAGCTCCTGTCCGCAGCCGGGAAGGGCTTTGTCTATCCCTTTTCGGCCCTGCGCTGCAAGGACGGCGAGGACGGGCAGAGAGAAGCCACGCGAGCCTGAGACGGCCGCAGGCAACGGCATCCCCGGGGGAAGGACAGACAACCACGTCCTCAGCACGGTCTCTGGGAGAGGGAAAGAAGAAACAGCGACCGTCATTACCGTCGATCGACCCTGGCCAAAGCCTCTCCTTCCGCAGGGGCTTCTGGACACACCGCTCCCTCCCCACGCTACTGCTAAGGGCCCCTGCGCCAAGGGGGAATCCAGCGCGCTTGAGGGACGGCTTGCTGCCTTCACGACAGGGCCTGGGGGCGGCCTAAGGCTATGCAGCACGCTTATGGGGAGGTGCCGGAGCTGGGGGCAGGCGCACGGGGCAAGGGGGGCCAGGGGAGGCTGAGCGGGACCTCCGGTGGGCCGGGGACGCGGCCATCATCTGCGCCCTGGGCACGGGGAAAAGGTCATCGTCCTCCTCCTTTCCCTCTTCCCTTCTGTCAGCTCCCGGGGAACTCACCGCTTCTCGGGAAGCGGCCGCACCCGCAAGCCCCCAGTAATCAACACGAATCCAACCCCAAAAATACACCTCGCATACCGTACGCGCCACGGCCGCCCGGCACCCGAGCGCCGGAAGACCGCGCTTCCCGCCACGCCCGGCGAACCACGTGACAGGGCCGGCAGCCACTGCGCCAGGAATACAGCTCCCGGCATGCTCTGCGGCACAACCCGGCCGCCCGGCAGCCGCAAGGACTACAGCTCCCGGCATGCTCTGCGGCACAACCCGGCCGCCCGGCGGCCGGTTTGATGCGGAGCCACCCAGCATCCCTGCGAGCACAGCTGCAGGCGCAACAGCAGTTACGCAGCCACAACTAGGCACTAAACAAAGGCTTTCCAACACTGGAGGTCTAGAACAGGTAGACATTAGCACAGAAGCACAAGGGGCTCTGTCACCCTGCACAAATCTCCCCGTGCCTACACACGCACACGTTCAGAAGTTAGTTATCAGAAAACGCCCGACTCAGCCATTTGCCACAGTCACGAGACTCACGACATGACACACGAGGTGGGCTCAGAGTTTTAAGGCAAGAAATACCTCCCACGCCCCCCACCCGAGATCTTTCAGGGTCCACACCTGCCATCGCCCCGCACCAAACCTACCCGGCCAAAGGCTTTCAGGTGGCCCGAAACACTGTACACAGAAAATAACCAGGGACAGACCTGCATTGTTCGGAAGCGAACGATGCCCGACCGGGGCTCCTCTGCGGGGCACGGAGCCCCCCGGCCCCGCCCGGAGACACACACCCGCCCCCCGCTGCCCGAACTCACCCACCAGCGCTCTCCGGCCCCCGGACACGGCCGCGCTGCTCTCTTAGGCGGCTGCCGCAGGCGAGGCTCGGGCACCGCCAGGCCTCCAGGCGTCCCGAGGGGCTGCCGGCCACCGCAGGGGATGGCTGCCGGCGGCCGGACCGCCGCGGCGCTCCCCGCCCAGCTCCCAGCAGGCTCCGCCGGCCGCGGGCTTCCCACGCCGGGCCGCAGAGGGGCCCCGGCACCGCACAGGGACGCCTCGCGACCCGGCCGCCACACGCACCGGCCCTTCGGCCTCCACACGCACCGCTCCCGCCCCCGCTCCGCCGCGCCGCGCACGCGCCACCGGAAGCCCGAGCCCCGCGGGGCGGCCCTTAAAGGGCGGCCGGAAGGAACGGCCCCCACCGGCCCCGCCACCGCGCCCAGCCGGTGAGCGCCAGCGCCCCCTGCTGGCCGGGCCGCGCTCAGCTCGCGAGGGCGCCGAGGGCCGGGCGGGGCGGGACGCGCCGGCTCGGGGCCAGCGCCTTCTCGGGGCGAGCGGGAAACCCCTGCGGGCCCCGGTCACGGCCGGGC
Source organism: Phalacrocorax aristotelis (assembly GCF_949628215.1). Taxonomy (NCBI): domain Eukaryota; kingdom Metazoa; phylum Chordata; class Aves; order Suliformes; family Phalacrocoracidae; genus Phalacrocorax; species Phalacrocorax aristotelis. The sequence continues at coordinate 42,301 of NW_027441289.1, read as the reverse complement.
ACAGCCGCGCGCCCTCCGAGAGCTGCTGAACGCGGCTGCCGCTCGTGACACATACCGAGCCGTCTGCGACGGGAGCGGGCAGAGGAGGAAGGGGCCGGCGGCCGCGGGGCCCTGGCCCCAGGCGGGGGGGGGGGCTGGGGCCCGGGGGGCCGCCCCCCCCCTCACAGTTCCCTCACAGTTCCCTCACAGTTCCCTCACAGTTCCCTCACAGTTCCCTCACAGTTCCCTCACAGTTCCCTCACAGTTCATCCCATGGACGGAACCGGGACCTACTGTGAGGCACTGGGAAAGAAGTGGGAGGAAGCCGGGACAGACCAATATAGCCCAGTATGGACTAGACCAATATAGCCCAGTATGGACTGGAGGGAACTGCGAGGGAACCGCGAGAGAACCCCACAGAACAAACCATGGGGCACGAGAAGGCAGCGAATTAAGAATTAGGGACAGGGAGCCAGAAAAAAAAAAGAAAAAACCAAAGGGAGACAGAGAGCAAAAGGAATCGCAATGCGTACGGAGAGAAGAGAGAAACAATTCTAGCATAGGGTCACGGGGGAGCCAGGGACAGCAAGATGGAGTAAGGACAGAAGCTACAGGCTACAGGGCAGAGAGGGAAGAATTAATGAATAGACACAGAGAGCTGGGCAGAAAGAGATGGAGAAAGGCTAAAGATCACACGGCCTACAGGGAAGAGAGAAGAGAGGGAGGAATTTTAAAAACAGGGGCAAGAAGCCAGAGAGAGGGAGAGAGAAGCAACAATAAAATGGGGACAAGCCACAGGGCAGCGAGGAGGGAATCAATGAATAAGAACACGAGACCAAAGAGAACACAATGTAGAATGGAAAAAAGGAACAGCGGCCTACAGGGAAGGAGGAATTAAAGATCAGGGACTGGGACGCAGACAGAGACACATGAAGAAACAAGTGAAAAAAAAAAAACCAAACCAACAGCAATGGGCTACAAAGACAGAGAGGGAGGAAATGAGGAAATAAAACATCGCAGCAAGGAGCTGGACAGAGAGAGATGAGGACAAACAAATAGCACGGGTCCACGTGACAGAGAACGTGGAATTAGAACACAGAGAGAGGGAGCCGGACAGAGAGAGAGGCCGAGAGAAACATCTAGACAGGCTACAGCGGGCAGAGGCAGGAATTAAAACCTAGGGACAGGGAGCTGGACAGAGAGAGATGGAGGTCACAGGGAACAGCGGTGGCTGCAGGAAGAACAGGAATTCATGAATAGGGAAAGGGAGCTGGACAGAGAAGAACTCAGAAAGGCAAGAACAGTAGCAGGGTACAGAGCAGAGAAGACAAATTAAAAAGCACGGGGGGAGCGTTGAGGCAGACAGAGAGAGATTAAGAAAAAAGTCACGGGCTACGTGGCAAAGCAGGAGGAAATCAGAAACGAGGATGGGAACCAAGGGAGAGTGTGCTGGTGAAGGATAACGGGCATTAAAAGTGAGGGACGGGGAGCTGGGAAAAGCGAGGCAGAGAAAAACAGAATCACAGAGAGAATCACACAAAGCCAAAAAAGAAGAAACTGAACAACAGGAACAGGTGTAACCAAAGCGATGAAATCAACCAACCAGAGACGGTGTTCCATTACGGGAACATGGAGCGTACCAATCAGCGCACCTGTCGATCTGCATTTTAGTGCCTAGGCGATCGTTAACGTCAGCAGAACAACAGACAACGTGCTTCTGTCAGAAAAGGATGACAAAACGCGGTTTCGCTTAGCGGACTGAGAAAACTAGCCAAGACTGCCAAGAGTAAGAGCCGAGAAGCTAAACGGTAATTCCGGCAGGGGGAGATCGCGACCACCGACTCACAGACCACCACCGACCCAAGTAACACCACCTACTCAGAAGAGAACAACGGAAGAGGACAACCGAGCCTGCGCAGTGATTGACATACGGAACGAGCAAGTTTGTACCCATCGCTAGACAAGACAATAATGACTATGTATGAGTATGTAAAATTTTCATCTACAAATTGTACAGGAAAGGTGCGTGAGGTACGCACGCCAGGAGGAGCGATCCCCTGTGCATCCGGCGCCGTGAATATAGAATGCCTGCTCTTTAATACTAAATTGGTGTTGAGGAGTCGTTTCCGATTTTAACGCGTTTTTCGGTAACAGTTTTCGCACCCCAGGTGGGAACCTGCTTTTGAATCTCGACGGATCCGTGGGATCGTGGGACCTGCAGCCGGCCCCGAGGAATTCTCCGGGAGAGCTTCCGATCCCCGGGCCAGAGAATTCTGAGCAAGATCCCCTGGATTGAGGTAAACAAGGCATTCTTTGAAGAAGAAACTTAGGTAGAATAATACGTGGGGTTAGTTTCCCACATAGGATAGGATAGCGGGTTTGAGTCCCACAGGCCTGACCGTAAGGCGCGGCGAAAGCCACGCAGGGTCGGGGCCATGAAGTACCTCGGTTGGTAAGTCTCTGCTAGGCGAAAGCCTGTGGAGCGGGACCCGAGGGTAGGGGAGTCTTCAACAGGGGGTTGAAGTCTCCAGGGATATCTAGCAGGGGGCTACAGATCCCAGTGGCAGATTTCCAGTGAGACCTCTAACGGGGGTTGGAGTCCCTCTGACTAGTATTTGTGATAGTGCACTATCACAACTACTAGTCGACTGGGAGACGGGAGCATTACTGAGTAGGAAACCTATCCCACAGAGAACACCTTTGCGATGTATTTTGAAGCACTGGAAAGACGTCGGGGGCGGTGACCCACTAACTCGGAAACCATTAATTGAATATTGCAATCATTGGTGGCCAACGTATCAATTGGAAGGTGGGCACAAATGGCCAGAACACGAGACATTGCAATATCGTACCATCTTGCAATTAATGTTGTTTTGTAAAAAGGGAAGGCAAATGGGAAGAAGTGGCATATGTTGATTTGTTCTTTACACCGTGGAATCATCCCGAGCAGCAGAAACAGCGTGAGGTATGTCCACAAGATTCTACGGCAATGTTTCTGAAAAGAGGAAAACGTGGTGAGAACTTGAAAGAGTGTTGCTCTACTTGTGATACTGGATACTTCGCTTGATGAAACTGAGAAGAAAATAGTATTGAATACAGCCAGAAGGCAGGTGCAGGGAGCACATGCTAACGGGAATTTACAGAGAACAATGAATAAGAATTTTCCATCTACAAATCCCGAGTGGGACCCTAATCAGCCAGGACCCAGGGGAATGTTGACTAGATGTCAGAGAGAGATTTTATTTGGAGTAAGACAAGCAATGCCAAAAGCAATAAATTGGTCAAAATTTATGAAGTGAGACAAGAATTAAGTGAGTCCCCTTCAGCCTTTATGGAAAGACTGAAGGTGACCACCAGAAAATATACTCATTTGAACCCAGAAAAACCAGAAAAAGCAATTCAGCTGGTCTCTATATTCATAAGACAATCAGCCCCAGATGGGGGCGGGGGGAGAGAAAACAACCTTCAGAAACTAGAACAACCTGAATCCAGAGATCTGGGTTAAATGCTTGAAGTAGCTTGGCATGAAGGAGACCAGGGGAATCAACCCTAGCTGAACACCTGGTTACACTGAAGCTACGGAATGAAGAAATAGAATTTTTGGTAGATACGGGAGCCACTTATTTGGTATTGAATACACGTGAAGAGAAATTTGATCATAAATCAGTAGATGTTGCTAGCGCAACAGGGCAAAGAAAAATTAGCCCCTCTCAGAGCCATTAAAGTTTAAATTGGAGAAGCAATGGGCAACTCACCAGTTTCTGTCTATGCCTGAATGTCCACTGCCTCTGTTATGACGAGATCTATTAGGTCAATTAGATGCTCAAGTAACTTTTAAAGATGGAGAGATTAAATCACTAATACCAGAATCAAAAGCCACAGAGGCGAGAGCGTTTATGTTACAGGATTCCTCCAGGGAGGAACAGGTTCCCGAGGAAGTGGAAAACGTAGTAATTCCTTTGGTTTGAGCGAGCGGAGCTCCGGAGCGATCTAAGTGGGCAGAGCCGGTAAAAGTAACCTTAAAGCCTGGAGCCAAGCCCGTAAGACAAAAACAATACCCTATTAAGCGAGAGGCTCGAAAAGGATTACAGAAGTTAATTATAAAATTTTTCAGAATATGAGCTTTTAGTGGAATGTGAATCAGAATATAGTACTCCTGTGTCGCCAGTAAAGAAATCTAGAGGCAAAGAGTATTAGCTAGTTCACGATTTAAGGGCTATAAATCAGGTGGTCCAAGATATACATCCGGTAGTAGCTAATCCATACACTTTACTGACCTCTTTTAAAGGAGGAGCATAAATGGTTTACTGTACTAGATTTGAAGGACGCCTTCTTTTGCATACCTCCAGGCATAAAAAGTCAAAGCCTATTTGCTTTGCAATGGGAAAGCCCCACCACAGAATGAAAGACACAGCTACCATGGACCGTACTTCCACAAGGATTTAAAAATAGTCCTACGATACTTGAGACTCAGCTGGCAAAAAAAAATTAGAGATATAGAAAAAACAGAACCCAGGGAGAGGCATCTTGTTACAGAATGCGGATGACATTCTGATAGCGGCACAAAGTAAAGAAAAATGTTTTGAAATTTTTAAATTTTCTGGGCCAAGGAAGATGCGGAGTTTCCAGAAACAAAACCCAAATAGGAAAAGAAGCAGCCATTTATTTAGGATTTGAAATATCTCAAAGACAAAGACAATTAGAAAGTGAAAAGAAAGAAACTATTTGTCAAATTCCCGAACCTAGCAGCCCGAAGGAACTGAGAGCTTTTCTGAAAACAATGAAATAGCATCAGCTCTGGATTCTGAACTATAGACTGTATGTAAAACCATTATTTGAGGCATTGAAAGACTCAAAAGGATAAATATTTAACCTGGACGCCCGGATGCCAAACGGCATTCAAAGAACTGAAAAGAGCCTCGATGATGGCCCCTGCATTAGGCCTACCTGATTTCGCTAAACCTTTTCAGTTGTTTGTCCACGAAAGACAACATTTAGCCCTTGGAGTGCTGACACAGCGACTGGGAACCTGGAAGAGACCTGTGGGCTACTTCTCCAAACAACTCGACCACGCGAGTTAAAGATGGCCTAGGTGTTTACGGGCAGTAGCAACGACAGCGCTGCCGATCCGGGAAGCCCCAAAGTTAACAATGGGACAGAAGATGACAGGATATGTCCCGCACATAGCGGTGACTGTTTTAGAACAAAAGGGGGGTCGTTGGCTATCCCTTAGCAGAATGTTGAAATATCAAGTTGTTCTGTTAGAACAAGACGATGTGGAATCGAAGACTACTGCTATACTGAATCCTGCTATGTTTTTAACAACAGAAAACCTTACGGACAATTTAGAACACGATCGCTTGCTAACTATTGAACAAGTCTATTCCAGCAGACCAGACCTGAGACACAAACCTCTGGGAAAATCCTGATCTGGAGTTGTTTACAGATGGAAGAAGCTCTGGGCGAGAAGAGAAGCGAATGGCCGGATATGCTGTCGTTATCGCCGCCGAGGGAACGGAGTCAGGGGTGCTGCCTGCAAACACCTCAGCACAGAAAGCAGTATTGGTAGCATTGAAGCGAGCTCTGCGAATGGCAGAAGGACAAAGGATAAATATCTAGACTGATTCCAAACGTGCATTTGGTGTGATCCACGATCATGGAGCTATTGGGAAGGAGAAAGGACTGCCATCAGCCCAAGAATCATCAATACAGCATAAAGAAGAAATTCTCCAACTTCCGGAAGACGTGCAGAAACCAAAAGAAGTGGCGGTAAAGCGTTGCAAAGCTCATCAATTTGGCCAGACGGCTGTAAACATAAGCAAACGACTGACCGATAAAGCTGCAAAGAGGACTGCAGAGCAAGGTATCCTTGCACTAGTACCAGTAAAACAGATCAGAATTCCAAAGTTGAAACCGAGATATAATAAATTGGATGAGCAATTAGCAGAACAATTGGAAGCATCACAAAACACAGAGAGATGGTAGGTAACACCAGAAAAACAAGTAATAACAACAACCACCCCACAAGTTATGACAGAACTTGCAAAAGAAAACCATGAGCAAACACATTAGGCTGTAGGCGCTACGGTTTTGAGTTTAAAAACATCTGTAGCGTGTGTAGGCATGACAAGAATAGTTAAACCCATAGTAGCTAAGTGTCCAATCTGTCCTAGAAATAATCCCCTGAACCAAAGGAAACAACCTTTAGGAGTAACAAAACAAAAAATTCTCCCGGAAATTATTAGCAAATTAAGTTCTCTGAGTTACCCAGACAAAATAGATAGAGCAGTATTTGTCAGTGCTGATTGACAAATTTTCTAGATGGCCAGAAGCTTTCTCGTGCTGCACCGACAAAGCTAGAGTAGCAGTTAAAACATTGCTGAAGGAAATAATACCAAGATTTAGAGTGCCAACGGGAATGTCCTCTGATAGAGCACCACATTTTTTTGCAGAGGTACTTCAACAAATTAATAAAATTTTGGGTAGAAAATGGGACCTGCATACACCCTGGAGACCACAATCAAGTGAAAAATTTCAGAACATGAAGCAAACACTAAACTGACATAGTGGAATATTATTGATCTAGGATGGAAGTATTGAGAAAATTATTATTTCAGAACTTCCAAACAGGGGAAATGTAACCAAAGTGATGAAATCAACCAACCAGAGACGGTGTTCCATTACGGGAACATGGAGCGTACCAATCAGCGCATCTGTCGATCTGCATTTTAGTCCCTAGGCGATCGTTAATGCGAACAGAACAACAGACAACGTGCTTCTGTCAGAAAAGGATGACAAAACGCGGTTTCGCTTAGCGGACTGAGAAAACTAGCCAAGACCGCCAAGAGTAAGAGCCGAGAAGCTAAAAGGTAATTCCGGCTGGGGGAGATCGCGACCACCGACTCACAGACCACCACCGACCCAAGTAACAGAAGAGAACAACGGAAGAGGACAACCGAGCCTGCGCAGCGATTTACATACAGAACCAGCAAGTTTGTACCAATCAGCAGACAGGACAATAATGAATATGTATGAATACGTAAAACATTGATCTACAAATTGTACGGGAAAGGTGCGTGAGGTACACACGCCAGGAGGAGCGATCCCCCGTGCATTCGGCGCCGCGAATAAAGAATGCCTGCTCTTTAATACTAAATTGGTGTTGAGGAGTCGTTTCCGATTTTAACGCGTTTTTCGGTAACACAGGGAGTCAGATCAAGAGAGCCAGAGAACAACAAAACACCGACAGGCTACAGGACAGAGCAGGAGGAATAAAAAAAAAAAAAAACAGAGCCAGAGCCAGGCAGAGAGAGGCGGAGAAAGAAAAAGGAACCACAGGCTACAGGACAGAGAGAGGGAGGACTGAAAAGACAGGGAGGCAAGGAGACACTCAGAGCGAGATGGAGAAAGAAGGTGCGGTGGGGGGGGCCGCAAAAAAAAAAAGTAAATTTTGCAGCAGGTAAGGAAAGAGAGGGGGCCGGGGGAGAGACAGGGAGGGCCCAGGACGCACAAGAGAGGCAACGGGGCCCCAGTGGCCCAGGACTCACCGCGACTCTCGCTCTCAGCGCTGCTGGCACAATTTAGCCGTTCAGATGCTTCTTTCCCCTCCTCTCCTCCCTGCCTCTTCTGCAGCTCCAGACTCTAGGCCGTCCTCCACCTGAAGAGAATACGTGGGTGTCTTACAGCTCTTACCAGATGAGGCTTCCTAGGCACGTAGCCTAGCTCGCCCGTGCTGGAGCTGGGGGCAGGCGCACGGGGCAAGGGGGGCCAGGGGAGGCTGAGGGGGAGCTCTGGTGAGCTGGGGAGTCGGCCATATTCTGCACCCAGAAGCTGCAGGGGGAAAAGGTCATCATCCTCCTCCTCCTTTCCCTCTTCCCTTCTATCAGCTCCCGGGTAACTCCTAGGGCTGCCCTCACCCGCTCGCCTTTAGCATACCAGAAGCCTGCCTCGGCGGGTCGTTTGAAGCTTCCCATCCCACCAGCCCCAGTAGTACAGGCACACAAGGAGATACCCCTGCACCCACCAAAGGGGCTCGCTCACCTCGCCGGCAGCCCTAGGCCTCACCCGACACAGGGAATCGTGTCCGACACACCACCACGCTGCAGCAAGAGCAGAGGAGGCCTTTCCTTACCAGGAAGCAGCAACGAGCACGGCGGCATCACCTCGCAGGCACTGCAGCATCGCAGGGCTGTTACCTGCGGAGAGAGCAATGGGGATCACAGGGACGCCACCGCGCGTGCGCGGCTCCCGGGCTCAGTACCCAATTCTGGTCGCTGGGCAGCAGCATTATCTGAATTACTCTTCTCGATTAATACCATCCAGAAACCGTAACTTGGCTGCATCCACAGAGCTTCTATTCCTCTGCACCTTTCCCCCTCGCAGCCCCAGCAGCGCCGTTCATTGCCTCTGCACCAAACAGCAAAGTGTCTCGAGGGAGGAGAAGCAGCACAGCAAACCTGGGGAACAAGGTCGGGTTCCCACCCCCGCAGAATAAGCCCCAGGAACTGCTTGTAGGCATGTGGCATCAGGGTTGTGATCGGGTTTTGGTTTGGTTTTCTTTTTTTTTCCCCCGCCTTCTTTACATAATGTAATAATTGGGGTTGCTTTTCCAAACTACTGAGTTCTGTGGGGATTTTTTGTGCTTTTGCCCTACAAAAAATGGTCATTTTCACTTTCGGTTTTGTGCATGAGAATGGTTGGCGGGTGCTTTTAGGTTGTTGTTCCTTCCCCCCACCCCCTTTTTTTTTTTCCTTTCCAGCCGCACAAATCCAGCTGGAGTTGGCTTTCCCAGAAGCCCCAAGTTGTTTTCTTTCCACCAGAATTCTTCCTGTATTTTCACCCCTCATTGCAGGCCCAGAGTCAAGGGGTTTGAGGTATTTTTGTGCCCAGGCAGCAGCTCCCAGGCTGCATAAGCAGCCCCACAGGGGGAAGTCCCCGTTTGAGGGAATCGGCCCCAAATTGGGATGGGAAAGTGAAGAGAAGGAGAAAAAACCCTGAATAACCTGAAAAAGAACACCTACTCCAGCCCACCAAGCACCGGTCACCTTGCCTGACTCACCTCCAGGGCCCAGATCACGCTCGGCTCATCGCTTAGCACCCTCAGATCACAAAAAAAAAAAAAAAAAGAGTAAAACCCATAATGGAGCCCTATAGCCATCAGTCACATCTTCCCTCCAGTACTACACACAGACTCACCTTCTTACAGCGCTCCCCTGGGCTCTCCTCCGTTGCCCTGCACGACTCATCCATCTGCACCTGGAAAAACAGTGTTACTGAACAAGTCACCTGGAGGCACAGCAACAGCTTAACCATTCCACAGCTCCTGCGCCCACGTAGGAATACCATCTAGAGCCCAACTACAGCCTGCCGTTAAAGGAAATGCATTAAATCAAACGTTAAGCCCTCGCACATACAAGCCGGAACAGCAAAAACACGGCACGCTCGCGCACCCAGGGCGCAGCCCGACGGAGGTCCACGCGCACCTCGCCGGTTTGATGCGGAGCCACCCAGCATCCCTGCGAGCACAGCTGCAGGCGCAACAGCAGTTTCACCTACACCCATCTCGGTGCGCAGCGCTTCTGAAGCTTTAAGCTGAAAGCCCTACCTTGACGCTTGGCCACACTAGAAGCGAGCCGTAGCTAGGACTCCACAGAAACACAGCAACACAAATTGCACACCCACAGCGGCGACAGCCTTGCAACTACTTAGACCAGGAACAACAGAGGAAAGTAAAACAGCTTCATCACCCGCACAGGAAAAGCGGCAGACGGAGGCAAAGGGTCAGCATTCATAGCCCTTACAGAACACAGGCGTTCTCTCTCCTTCCATTCCTAAACCCATCCCTTAGGTCTAAATATCGCAGCCCTGCTGTGGCAATAGCGAGAGCGGGGAACGAGAGCCCTGCCGCCGGCCGTTTGTGCGGCAGGACACAAAAACAGAGGGACATGTTTTGCCACACACAACCCTGAATCTCCTGAAAAGTTATGTTTACCAAAAATAGGCATTTGGAACATATTGCCAAAAACAAAACATTCGGCAATAACACTTGTATGTGTTTGACACCCGCACATTTTTTGGGAACTTGCTATTTGCTTCCTGGTTTTGCTGGTCTTCCCTCAGAAGTTCTACCTGCAGCCAAGTTATTCCCACCCGCCCGACCGGTTCAAGCATTCACCTTCCTGGTATTACCAGCACATTGAGACACAGGTGAGGAACTTAACTGCTCTTCTAAAACTATCCAAATGACAATTACAGCCCTGAAAGAGGAGTGGAAGAGAAGAACAGGAGAGATCAGGCAGCAAAAATGCTCTGCAGGCTGCTGCCAGCCAACACTGCACTCTTTTGTTAAAGCCACCCCGCCCCCCCAAATGCAAACAAAAAAACCCCCCATGACTTCATGAAGTGCGTGGTTTTTTTTTCTTTTCAGTAGTCCTTTTGGAGCTCATCCCTGTCTCAGCATCTTGTCTTGTCAGAGCATGAAGTGCAGATGATCTGTATCCCGATGACATTTGCATGGGATGAATACATTTTCAGAAATAGACCCGATCCGTGAGACTCCTGTCACCTTTGTGGTTTTAATAATCGTAACTCAATTTTATCGACTGACACACTTGTGAGAAAACTAATTAACTTGAAACGTAGCCTCTCCTCGGGGAAAAAATGTGTTAGACACCAAATGAAACCGATTCAGAGCTCCAAACCACGATGGAGCCGATAGAGCTGTTGTGACTTAGTTTGTATGTTTAATTAATTGGTTAATAACTCTTCTAAGCAGCGCAGAATGAAGAGCTGGACCCAAAGAGGGTGCGCTGCGCTGGATCCAAAAAGCACCCTTCCTCCAGAGACCCGCCTCAGGTGGCGAGTTCGCTCTGGTGCATGCCGGCCTCCCGAACTTCGGGGTCCGATGTGACCGGACCCCCACCTCCGGGGAGGGTCCTCGTACCCTGCCCAACCCTTGCTTTCCCCTGCAGCCCCCGATGCCCCCACGCCACCCCCACAAGCAGCCAAACCGGCTTCTGCTTTTGGCCCCCAAACCAGCTCACTTTGGGACCGGTTCTGAGCCAAAAAGCCCAGCTGCTGAGCCTGTTCTCAAGTCCCAAAAGCGCAGCACTTGACCTCTGCTCCTCAGCCCAAAACCACACCACTTAGTCCCCTTGCTCAGGCCCTCAAAACGCACGACTCGATCTGTTTCAGGGCCCCGGCGTCAGCCACAGGAGCCTGCTCTCAAGGCCCAGGAACAGAAGAGCTGTGCTCTCCACGCTCAGGGACCAAACCAGCTGAACCTGGCTGCGTCCCGGCCCCCTCCGCAGTCCCCACGGGCAACGCTCAGGGCCGCGGAGAGCGCAGCCACCCCGCAGCCCTGCACCCCCACGGCCCACGCGGGCACTGTCGGGGAGGCCTTGGGAACTGAACTGCGCGGGCCCGGCCCCGCACCCCGGCGGGGCAGCCCAGCGCCGGCCCGGCAGCGCTTTCTTCCTGCTCTCGCAGGCCTCGTTTCCCCGGCAGCGCCGGGCCCGCACCCCAACCCCACAGGGGGCCGGGCCCAGCCCGCCTCCAGCAAACCGCGGCGGCAGCAGCCGGGGTCCCTGCCTGCCTCGCGGGCAAGGGGGGACCCGCCCGGCACCGCAGGAGCCCCCGCCGGGGTCGCCGCCGCCGCCGCCCGACCCCGACGAGGAGCAGCCGAGAGCCGGGTGGGGCTGCCCCTACTCCCCGGGGACGGGCACGGGCTTGGCCCCAAAACCCAGCCACCGACCCACGACAGCACTCGGCCCGGGGCCGCTGCTGCCCGCACCCCGCCGCCCCCCCGGGGGCTCCGCGGACCGGGAGACCCCACAGCCCAAACCCGCCGACCCACAGCGCGCCCGGCCATGCGGCTCCTCACCTGCTCTGGCGCGGCTCCGGCTGCCCCACGGCCCGGCACGGAGCCGAACCCGGCCACCGGACCATCCGCCGACCCCCCCAACCCCCGGACGCTCCGGGACGGTTCTCGTCCCTTTTCGCTCTGACGCCTCGAGCCGAGCCGGCCCCGCTCCTCCGAGCTACCGGCGGTGCCCGCTCTGCTGCTCGGGGCCAGGCCCTGTTCTCGCCCAGCCGCGAGAAGCCGCCCCGGGGTCTCCTCGGTGCGTCCAGCCCCGTGCCGTGCCGGAGCGGGGAGAGCCGGGTACGAGCGCGGAGCCCTGGGGCAGGGGTTGCCCCAGTGCCACCGACGGTGTGTGGGGGGGTGTCGTCGTCCCCCGCCCCACGCGGGGGGCGCACACACGGTACACCCGCGGGCAGGGGCATCCCCGGGGAGCCGTGCGGCCGGGCTGCGCCGTAGGAGGGGAAGGTGATGTTGGTTTCCCATTTTCCCCGCAAACTGATCCTCCCCCCCGGCCCCCCTTTCCCGCGCGTTACAGCCCGCGAAAAAGCTTTTAACAACCCGATCGACAACACTCCCTTTATCCCTCTTCCAGCAGCAGCAGCAAGAGATTAAGGCAACTACAGCAGAGGGGAGGAAGGCAAGGAGAGCCTTTTCAAGCAAGGGCAGGACAAAATGCACGGCGTGGACAGGCACAGGAGAGGCTGCATTATCTGGAAAGCACAACGCCTGCCCAAGGGCAGAAAATAAGGAACAAATTGTTTCCAAGGAGCTGCAGCAGACGAATCACCTTTTTCTTTATTGCACTCCTGCCCTTTGTTATCCAAAGCGATAGGCTTCACCACCGGGCAGAAAATAGCTGCCTAGATTTACACAGACAACCAGAAACAATCAAGCCACCCAGCAAGAAGTTCGCAGCAGAGGTATAACCCATCAGCAGCTAAAACATTTGTTACGCAGGCACAACTAGGCACTAAACAAAGGCTTTCCAACTCTGGAGGTCTAGAACAGGTAGACATTAGCACAGAAGCACAAGGGGCTCCGTCACACTGCACAAATCTCCCCGTGCCTACACACGCACACGTTCAGAAGTTAGTTATCAGAAAACGCCCGACTCAGCCATTTGCCACAGTCACGAGACTCACGACATGACACACGAGGTGGGCTCAGAGTTTTAAGGCAAGAAATACCTCCCCCACCCCCCACCAGAGATCTTTCAGGCTCCAGACCTGCCATCTCCCCGCACCAAACGTAACCGGCCAAAGGGTTTCAGGTGACCCAAAACACAGTACACAAAAAATAACCGGGGAGAGCCCTACATTGTGGAAAAGCGAACGATGCCCGACCGGGGCTTCTCTGCGGGGCCCGGCCCCCGCCCCGCCCCCGGCCCGACCCGCACGGAGATACCCCCCGGCCCGCGCCAGGCCTCACCTCACACGGAGACCCACCCGCTGCCCGAACTCACCCACCAGCGCTCTCCGGCCCCCGGACACGGCCGCGCTGCTCTCTCAGGCGGCTGCCGCAGGCGAGGCTCGGGCACCGCCAGGCCTCCAGGCGTCCCGAGGGGCTGCCGGACACCGCAGGGGATGGCTGCCGGCGGCCGGACCGCCGCGGCGCTCCCCGCCCAGCTCCCAGCAGGCTCCGCCGGCCGCGGGCTTCCCACGCCGGGCCGCAGAGGGGCCCCGGCACCGCACAGGGACGCCTCGCGACCCGGCCGCCACACGCACCGGCCCTTCGCCCTCCACACGCACCGCTCCCGCCCCCGCTCCGCCGCGCCGCGCACGCGCCACCGGAAGCCCGAGCCCCGCGGGGCGGCCCTTAAAGGGCGGCCGGAAGGAACGGCCCCCACCGGCCCCGCCACCGCGCCCAGCCGGTGAGCGCCAGCGCCCCCTGCTGGCCGGGCCGCGCTCAGCTCGCGAGGGCGCCGAGGGCCGGGCGGGGCGGGACGCGCCGGCTCGGGGCCAGCGCCTTCTCGGGGCGAGCGGGAAACCCCTGCGGGCCCCGGTCACGGCCGGGCACAGCCGCGCGCCCTCCGAGAGCTGCTGAACGCGGCTGCCGCTCGTGACACATACCGAGCCGTCTGCGACGGGAGCGGGCAGAGGAGGAAGGGGCCGGCGGCCGCGGGGCCCTGGCCCCAGGCGGGGGGGGGGGGGGGGGGGGGGGGGCTGGGGCCCGGGGGGCCGCCCTGCTGGGTCACTGCCCTGCGCCGCACCGCGCTGGGGGCTGGGGCCCGACCGGCGCCGGGCGACCGGGGGCAGCCACGAGCAGGGGGCCTGAGCTTAGCCACGGCCTGCAAAACACCCCGAAGAGTGAGACGCTGCAAGGCCAAGGTGGTCCTTGGCAATGGGGGCGCCTGGGCTCGGCCTCCGCCTTACCTGTCCTGGGTCTGCGTGGCGTTCCAGGGGAATGGTGTTTTCCTTGGGCGGAAGGTGGGCTGGCCGTTCGGCCGTGCCCCGGCCGTTACCGATCCTGCCAAAGGCGCTCGCACGCTCTGGCCCATTACTGCTGTGGTACCGCGCCGTAGCAGAAAGGTGTTGTGTTTTCTCACAAAAAGCCTCCTATGGTCAGTTGAAGAAATAACCTCCTTCCGTGGCACTGACTCTTTTTGTACAGTCCATAGCCGGCTTTCGGCTTTTGTCTTTACAGCATTCAGTTTGCTTTCTGCCTAGCTTTCTACCTGCTGTGAAACATTTGGATGGTTTTTTCTTGTTGTTTTTTTTTCCCCCTACTTGCTCCACAACTCCCACACCAACCACCCAGCGTGGCTCGCCTTTCAGCCCCCAGACCGAGGAGCCTTGCCCTGGGACGGCCCTTACATGTCAGCAGAGTTGTTCCAGCTCTCACCCTGTCCCTACCCAGCTGAGGACGTCTGTGTCCATGGGAGACACCCAGACACTCCCCCTGCAGCGTGGCAGCCCCCTGCCCCGTCAGTGAAAACTGCGGCAATATCGGCTAAGTTTAAAAGCGTCGGCAGGAGGTGCAGAATACGTAAATAAAGCGGCGGTTGGCTGCCGGGTATGGGTGCGATATAAATACATTTTGTTTACAGGCCTTCGTGCCTATTCAGCGTTGAACGGCACCGCAGCCCACCCACCCCGGGGCTCACGGGGCTCGGAGAAGGGTCTCTCCAAGGGCACAACCTAAGGCAGCGCAGGAAGCCCAGCTGCCACGCTCCCAGTCGCTACGGGACGCTTGCTTACAGCTACGCCGACGAGGGTACGGATGAGGCTGGAACTAGCAGAAATGCTGACTCTTCTGGCCTTTTATTTGTGGAAGGTACAGCACGCGAGCCTCGGCGGCTCACGGGAGAAGCGCGCAGTGCTGCCTAACTCTCATTCTCAGCTCACGTACTACTGCCAAAGCTCCTGCCCTGTGCTGTGCCAGATGCCGGCTGGCGTGAGCGCCTGGGCTCCTGAGGGACCCCCTTGTCCTGAGAGCCAGAGGTACTCACTTCCCTTTGCATGAGGCCTGTAGGAGATATACCCTGCAATTTAAAAAATCCGTATCAAATGTGGCAGACTCAAAAGAGGGCATTTTTAAAAAGGCAGGTTTGTTTTCTTTGTTAACTTTACGATCTACAGCCTAGCAAAGAGCTCCCTTCCAGTGTCAGTCGCTTGGCTTTCTCCCCTACTGACGAGGTCCCAGCCTCCCAGTGAGATCTCGCTGGAGATATTCTGAGTTTCCCTCAAGTACGGGGCTGCCCTAGCCCGAGGCCAGCGAAGAAGCTGACTTTGCCCGTGCCTGAATCAGCAACACGTCCAGCAGGCGACTTGCAGAGCCCAGGGAACCCTCGTAAAGAGGTTTGGGGGTGGGGCGCGCCACATCTGCGGCATCGGCCGTGGGAAAGGACCGGCGCAGTAAAACAGGTGGGTGAAACCGCGGTCCGCGCCAATACGTGCTGCTGCCTGGGGCATCGCTTTGCTGCGGGTCAAGTCAGATGCTCTCTGTAAGAGTCAGTCAGGGTAAAGGCAGCAGCAGATTTCTTTTCTGCTCATTTTAACAAAGGCTGGACGGAGCCCATAGAGGAAGGCACTACGCGTCTTGCTGGGTTGGTTTCCCTGCCTTCTCGTAAGCTGTCGCGGAAACTTGCACGAGCAAAGCCTGTGCAAGCTGATGACAGCCACACACGGTTGAAGAGGGAGCAGACGGTGAGAGCAGAGGTGTGCGCTCAGGCTGTGCGCTGGAAGCTAATGCTAATGCTGCAAAATAAAGAGTGGATTTTCTTTTTTGGGTTTAGGTGAGCACTAAACATGACATGTGCATATGTGCGTGTGTCTCTCGCAGGTTTTTGTCATACACCCCACCCTCCCACCCCAAAAAAACAACCCACACATGCCACGCGTTAAACAGTGCTTTTCCATTGTACTTAGAAGTGCTTACATAGGTGTGTTGGTTTTTTTCTTTTTTATTTTTTAATGCAGAAACAGCAATACGATAGATTTAATACAGCTAGCAATTAGATGGGTGTAGCTTTAGAGCGTCGGCTGTTTACAAAGCAACCGCACACCTTCTTTAACTCACAGTTTAAACAAGTAAACTTGCAGTGCATCACACGTGCTTTGTACAGTCACGTTCCACACGGCAGGCCAGATGCTTCACCCTGCCTTGTCCTTGTTGCCCCGACTCCAACGGGACCGCCGAGGCCATCCTGGGGACAGCGCCGCTTTCTAGCAGCTGGGTTGCTTGCCTGGACGCCCCACAGACAAAGAGTCATTTCCCCACTGAACCTCTTCTCAAATAATTTCCTAGCCCTGCAGGCCCCACGTCCTTTGGTTCATATTTCCTTTTTTCCGGGCTTGATGCACAGGACCGACGATTTCCAGAAATAGAAACAGAGGCTGATTCAGTCCAGGCTCAACATTCTCTGACCTAAACCAAACTGTCTTCGAAGAGATAGCTGTACCGTAGGCACCACCTCGGGAACAGAAGTTGCCCTGTCATAAAAAAAAAAAAAAAGAAGGAAAACAAGGCATTTCAGGCTGAGGAGGCTGAGCGGTGTGCTGGGGGCGGTGGGGGTTGGAAAGAAACAGTTCAGACGATTAGAGCAAGCTTAGCGTTGCAAAGCGTGCCATTATTTTTAATTTGGCAGTCAGAAGACAATAGATTCTGACACTGATTTCCTGTGTGCTGCGGGAGTTCTCGCCTCAGCATTCCTGTGCACCATTTTACTTTTGTGTCCCGTCCGCTTCGCTTTTGCGCTGTAGCTCTCCGGTTCTAGCTACGCTTCCCACCACCCCCATTACTCTTTGACAAGCCCAGCTCTCACTGTGCTTCCCTTCCCTTCCCTTCCCTTCCCGTATGCGCGTGCAGGGAAAAGCCCGCGCGTCTGCCACTACAGGACACGCTCTGGGAGGCAGGAGAGATGACGACGCTCCCTGACAGAGGACACAGCTGAGGGGCGGTCCGCCGGGGCTGGGGAGATGGCAGCACCTTCCCTCAGCTGCCCCATCCGAGCACAGGTGCAGGTGAGCACTGAGGAGAGACAAGCAGGCAGGAGCCGCAGAGCGAGAGAGAAAATAAAATTCACGGGTGGGTGCTACTTGCGTCTCATTTTTAGCGCAAGGGATGAATTCTCAGCACATTCTTGGAGCTGCCCCTTTGGGACTCACGGAGAAGAGGGAGGTTGGCCACGCGGTGCAGCCCAGCTCTGCTTCCCCTAAATGGTTTTACTGTTCAGGTGTTGCCCTAATCTGGCCGGTACCCCTGCAAAGAGTTTGGGATTTCTGCTGCCTCTCCGGGCCAACCGCAGACCCTGACTTCATCGCAGCGAATGACCCTGCGCTCGTCAGAGCGGTTGCCGAGTCACATCCCGCTGCCTTCCCTGCAGAACCGGTGACCCTTTTTCAGCCCTTGCCCCCTCTTCTCTCCGCTCGTTGCCCATCCCTTTATCAGTGCCGGCACCGATCCTGCCTCCAGCTCGCCCTGTCTCCACCTGCGAGCGCCCAACAGGAGCTAAATGTCTCCTCAAGGACGCACGGAAGAGACGCGCAGGTAACCCAGCACAGACCCCCTGCAAACATCTTCTTTCCATTTTCTTTCCTCTCCTGACACGAAGAGATGACTTAGGAAAAAGCGTACTGCTCGCACTTCACCTGCACTGCTTCTACTTTCACTTTCGCTCTCCTTGGCAGTAATTAATAGCGGTGGCTGGGGGGGCTGGGGCATTCCCCCAAAGCGGCTGCAGTTACATCCGGGCGGTTGTGGCACTCCATTAGCTCTGTAGTTTTTAAATCTAAATCTTCTGGAATTGTTAGTTCTGCTCAGGAATCACCCGTACCTGCAAATTTTCTTAATAGCTACGCTTGACCCCAGCCACTGTTTAACAGCTCACCTTTATTTCTCTTCATTTAAGAACCTAAAGCTTCGTTTACTGCTTGGGTTGGAAGCAGGAGCTGTCGCTGCCTCTGAACTTTCTAACAGCCCTGTTACAATTTCAGTACTACCCGCTCCCAATTTAGCTTTCCGGGTCGATTTTCATTCTAGATTCGAAAATTTCCTTATTTTGTTTCTGATCAGGAGTCATTAATGCCTGCAGTTGATTTAGTAACGGCTGTATTTAGATTGAGCTATTAATGACTCGCAACTCTATTTATGGCATAAAAAAGGACTGCCTTTATTTTTTTTAACTACAGATTAGGAATAATGACTGCCTGGTTTGTTCAGTAATAGGTGTGATTAAATTTAGTCACGACTCCTCCCTAAATAATATGTATTTATTTGCACTCTAACAATTTAACCTTCCCTTTACCGGCCAGGGGCACCGACAAGTGCCCGTGCGTACCTCCGCTCCCCCTGCGCCGGCTCCCCAGGGAACAGCCTCTTACCCTGACCAGAGTCTGCAGCGGCCCGTTGTCATCCCAGCTCCTCGCCCTCGAGAAAGCGGCCGCCTGAAGCGGCGGCAGCTCCGCTGCTGCCCAGAGGGGACGGAAATGGCGCGGGGTAAAGCTCTCCGGGCCGCCTGCGTCCCGCGCGGAGGCGGTGACCTCAGCAGCCTGTACGCTGTTGGGGCCGAGCCAACAACCTGAGGAGGAGTCGCAGGGCGTAGCTGTTTCTGCAACAACCACGCTTTCCCGCCTGGCTGGACAAGAAAGCGGGGCCTGCGGGGGCCTGGAGAGGCAGCATCGCTGCAGGTTGTGCCACGGCTGTTGAGAGGCCAAGGCAACACCTGAAACAGTGAACGGCACAACTAGTGAAAACCCCCAAGGTTCCGGGTTCAGTAAAGACAGGAATTGCAGCAGCACAATAAAATGATCTCACGAGGGGAAAAAAAACAGCAAAGCAAAAACCAAACCCCAAACAGAACACCATACCACTAACCCGTCTCACCGCCCCCTCAGCGCCCAAAACAGCATCCTGGGAGAAAAAAAGCAAAGCAGGCCACAAGGGACCTTTCTAGTACAGATGCCGCCAAAGAGTGCCAAGCTCTGGAATCCTTACCTCAGGCAACGCCTCCGCTTCTCTAAACGCCAGAGCACGCCTGCCCGGGGGGCTGAGACAGCCCCAAAGCTGCGACCGCCCGAGGGAACACGGGAGCACCGACGCCAGAGAAGCCCAGGGCCAGAGCCGGGGCTCTTCCACCCCCGGGCCCCGCCCCCGCCCTTCCCACAGCGCCCCGCGAAAGGGGCGGGCCGAGCCCCCCGGGGGGTGAAGGCCCCGGGAGCCGTACGAGAGCTGCCTGGAGTTCCCGGCACGGGAGGGAGGGGGGAGAGAAAACACCCAAACCGAGCCCCCCGAGCGGAGCAAACACAGGCTCGGGCTGTTGCCGGGGGGCGGGGCCTGTCGCTAAGGGGAGAGAGCCGGCACCGCCCCCCGGGCCGTTGCCGGGGGGTGGGGCCTGTCGCTAAGGGGAGAGAGCCGGCACCGCCCCCCGGGCCGTTGCCGGGGGGTGGGGCCTGCCGCTAAGGGGAGAGAGCCGGCACCGCCCCCTGGGCCGTTGCCGGGGGGTGGGGCCTGTCACTAAGGGGGTGTGTCCAAAGGGACGCTGGCAATGCCCCTGGAGCCATCACCAAGGGCAGGGCCTGTTGCTATGGAGGGTGGGGCCAGGCAGCACCAGCAACACCCCCAGGCTGTCACCAGGGGGTGGGACCTGTTGCTAACAGGGGATGCTGGGGAGCACACGAGCACGGCCCCACCCCACCAGGCCCTCGCCAGGGGGCGGGGCCTGTCGCAAAGGTGGGTGGGGCCAGAGGGGTCAGATATCAGCCCGCGCGTATAGACCAGTGCGTCCCAGTAATGACCAACATGCCACACAGTATGGATCCCAGTACATCCCAGCTCCCTCCCAGCGACGCCCAGTACATCCCAGTTCCCTCCCAGTACATCCCAGTTCCCTACCAGTGCAGCCCAGTACATCCCAGATCCCTCCCAGTCCGTCCCACTTCCCTCCCAGTCCGTCCCAGTCCGTCCCAGTACATCCCAGTTCCCTCACAGTACATCCCAGTTCCCTCCCAGTTCACACACAGTTCACTCCCAGTTCCATTCCGGTACATCCCAGTACATGCCAGTTGCCTCCCAGTTTCCTCTAAGTACATCCCAGTACTTCAAAGTTCCCTCCCAGTACATCCCAGTTCCCTCTAAGTACATCCCAGTACTTCACAGTTCCCTCCCAGTACATCCCAGTTCCCTCCCAGTACATCCCAGTTCCCTCTAAGTACATCCCAGTACTTCACAGTTCCCTCCCAGTACATCCCAGTTCCCTCTAAGTACATCCCAGTACTTCACAGTTCCCTCCCGGCACATCCCAGTACGTCCCAGTTGCCCTCAGTACGTAACACTTCCCTCCCAGTACATACCAGTACATCCCAGTGTCCTCACAGTACGTCCCAGTTCCCTCCCAGTTCACCCCCAGTACACAACAGTTACCTCCCAGTACATCCCAGTTCCATCCCAGTACTGGGAGGGAACTGGGATGTACTGGGAGGGAACTGGGATGTACTGGGATGTAATGGGACGGAACTGGCATGTATTGGGAGGCACTGGGAAAGAAGTGGTAGTGAACCGGGAGGGAATTGGGATGTACGGGGATGAACTGGTAGGAAACTGGGATGTACTGGCATGGAACGGGGATGTATTGGGATGTACAGGAACGGAACTGGAATGTACTGCGATGTACTGGGATGTACTGGGAGCGAACTGGGATTTACTGGGATGTACTGGGAGGAAACTGGGATATACTGGGTGGAAACTGGAATATATTGGGAGGCACTGGGAGGGAAGTGGGTGTCAACTGGGACATTCCAGTTTCCTCCCAGTACATCCCAGTTCCCTACCAGTGCAGCCCAGTACATCCCATTTCCCTCCCAGTCCGTGCCAGTTCCCTCCCAGTCCCTCCCAGTCCGTCCCAGTACATCCCAGTTCCCTCACAGTACATCCAAGTTCCTTCCCAGTTCACACACAGTTCACTCCCAGTTCCATTCCAGTACATCCCAGTACATGCCAGTTGCCTCCCAGTTTCCTCTAAGTACATCCCAGTACTTCACAGTTCCCTCCCAGTACATCCCAGTTCCCTCTAAGTACATCCCAGTACTTCACAGTTCACTCCCACTACATCCTAGTACGTCCCAGTTCCCCCTTGGTACATAACACTTCCCTCCCAATACATCCAAGTTCCCTCCCAGTACATCCCGATTCCCTACCAGTATGTCCCAGTACATCCCAGTTCCCTCCCAGTAAATCCCAGTTCCCTCCCAGTATGTCCCACTACATCCCAGTTCCCTCCCAGTACATCCAAGTACATCCTGGTACATCCCAGTTCCCTCCCAGTACATCCTACTACATACCAGTTCCCTCCCAGTTCCATCCCAGTAAATCCCAGTTCCATCCCAGTATATCCCAGTACTTCACAGTTCCCTCCCAGTACATCCCAGTTCCCTCTAAGTACATCCCAGTACATCCCAGTTCCCTCTAAGTACATCCCAGTACGTCCCAGTTCCCCTCAGTACATAACACTTCCCTCCCAGTACATACCGGTACATCCCAGTGTCCTCATAGTACGTCCCAGTTCCCTCCCAGTACATCCCAGTACATCCTGGTACATCCCAAATCCCTGCCAGTTCCACCCGGTACAACCCAGTACAAGCCTGTACATCCTAGTTCCTCCACGGTACATCCCAGGGCAAACCCGCACATTGTAGTGCCTCCCAGTACATCCCAGATCCCTCCCAGTACTGGGAGGGAATTGGGATGTACTGGGAGGGAACTGGGATGTACTGGGATGTAATGGGACGGAACTGGGATGTATTGGGAGGCACTGGGAAAGAAGTGGTAGTGAACCGGGAGGGAATTGGGATGTACGGGGATGAACTGGTAGGAAACTGGGATGTACTGGAATGGAACGGGGATGTATTGGGATGTACAGGAACGGAACTGGAATGTACGGCGATGTATTGGCATGTACTGGGAGCAAACTGGGATTTACTGGGATGTACTGGGAGGAAACTGGGATATACTGGGAGGAAACTGGGATATACTGGGAGGAAACTGGGAGGGAAGTGGGTGTCAACTGGGACATTCCAGTTTCCTCCCAGTACATCCCAGTTCCCTACCAGTGCAGCCCAGTACATCCCAGATCCCTCCCAGTCCCTCCCAGTACATCCCAGTACATCCCAGTTCCCTCCCAGTACATCCCAGTTCCCTCCCAGTTCACACACAGTTCACTCCCAGTTCCATTCCAGTACATCCCAGTACATGCCTGTTGCCTCCCAGTTTCCTCTAAGTACATCCCAGTACTTCAAAGTTCACTCCCACTACATCCCAGTACGTCCCAGTTCCCCCTTGGTACATAACACTTCCCTCCCAATACATCCAAGTTCCCTCGCAGTACATCCCAATCCCCTCCCAGTACATCCCAGTTCCCTGCCAGTATGTCCCAGTACATCCCAGTTCCCTCCCAGTACATACCAGTTCCGTCCCAGTTCCCTCCCAGTTCCCTCCCAGTACATAGCAGTTCCCTCCCAGTTCCCTCCCAGTTCCCTCCCAGTTCCCTCCCAGTACATCCTGGTACATCCTGGTACATCCCAGTTCCCACCCAGTACATCCTACTACATACCAGTTCCCTCCCAGTTCACTCCCAGTACATCCCAGTACTTCACAGTTCCATCCCAGTACATCCCAGTACGCACCAGTTCCCCTCTGTACATAACACTTCCCTCCCAGTACATAACAGTACATCCCAGTGTCCTCACAGTACGTCCCAGTTCCCTCCCAGTACATCCCAGTTCCCTACCAGTACGTCCCAGTTCCCTCCCAGTTCACTCCCAGTACACAACAGTTACCTCCCAGTACATCCCAGTACATCCCAGTACATCCTGGTACATCCCAAATCCCTGCCAGTTCCACCCGGTACAACCCAGTACAAGCCTGTACTTCCTAGTTCCTCCACAGTACATCCCAGGGCATCCCCGCACATTGTAGTGCCTCCCAGTACATCCCAGCTCCCTCCCAGTACTGGGAGGGACCTGGGATGTACTGGGAGGGAACTGGGATGTACTGGGATGTAATGGGACGGAACTGGGATGTAATGGGACGGAACTGGGAAAGAAGTGGTAGTGAACCGGGAGGGAATTGGGATGTACGGGGATGAACTGGTAGGGAACTGGGATGTACTGGCATGGAACGGGGATGTATTGGGATGTACAGGAACGGAACTGGAATGTACTGCGATGTACTGGGATGTACTGGGAGCAAACTGGGATTTACTGGGATGTACTGGGAGGAAACTGGGATATACTGAGAGGCACTGGGAGGGAAGTGGGTGTCAACTGGGACATTCCAGTTTCCTCCCAGTACATCCCAGTTCCCTACCAGTGCAGCCCAGTACATCCCAGATCCCTCCCAGTACATCCCAGTTCCCTCCCAGTCTGTCCCAGTACATCCCAGTACATCCCAGTTCCCTCACAGTACATCCCAGTTCCCTCACAGTTCACACACAGTTCACTCCCAGTTCCATCCCACTACATCCCAGTACATGCCACTTTCCTCCAAGTAAATCCCAGTTCCCTCCCACTACATCCAAGTTCCCTCCCACTTCCCTCTAAGTACATCCCAGTACTTCACAGTTCACTCCCAGTACATCCCAGTACATCCCAGTTGCCTCCCAGTATGTCCCACTACATCCCAGTTTCCTCCCAGTCCATCCCAGTTCCCTCCCAGTAAATCCCAATTCCCAACACTTTCCACCCAGTACATCCCAGTTCCCTCCCAGTACATCCCAGGTCCCTCTAAGTACATCCCAGTACTTCACAGTTCCCTCCCAGTTCACTCCCAGTTCCCTCCCAGTACATCCCAGTTCCATCTAAGTACATCCCAATACTTCATAGTTCCCTCCCAGCACGTCCCAGTACGTCCCAGTTCCCCTCAGTACATAACACTTCCCTCCCAGTACATAAGAGTACATCCCAGTGTCCTCACACTACGTCCCAGTTCCCTCCCAGTACATCCCAGTTCCCTCCCAGTTCACTCCCAGTACACAACAGTTACCTCCCAGTACATCCCAGTACATCCCAGTAGATCCTGGTACATCCCAAATCCCTGCCAGTTCCACCCGGTACAACCCAGTACAAGCCTGTACATCCTAGTTCCTCCACAGTACATCCCAGGGCATCCCCGCACATTGTAGTGCCTCCCAGTATATCCCAGGTCTCTCCCAGTACTGGGAGGGAACTGGGACGTACTGGGAGGGAACTGGGACGTACTGGGAGGGAACTGGGACGTACTGGGAGGGAACTGGCATGTACTGGGATGTAATGGGACGGAACTGGGATGTATTGGGAGGCACTGGGAAAGAAGTGGTAGCGAACCGGGAGGGAATTGGGATGTACGGGGATGAACTGGTAGGAAACTGGGATGTACTGGAATGGAACGGGGATGTATTGGGATGTACAGGAACGGAACTGGAATGTACGGCGATGTATTGGCATGTACTGGGAGCGAACTGGGATTTACTGGGATGTACTGGGAGGAAACTGGGATATACTGCGAGGAAACTGGGATATACTGGGAGGAAACTGGGAGGGAAGTGGGTGTCAACTGGGACGTTCCAGTTTCCTCCCAGTACATCCCAGTTCCCTACCAGTGCAGCCCAGTACATCCCAGATCCCTCCCAGTCCCTCCCAGTACATCCAAGTACATCCCAGTTCCCTCACAGTACATCCCAGTTCCCTCCCAGTTCACACACAGTTCACTCCCAGTTCCATTCCAGTACATCCCAGTACATGCCAGTTGCCTCCCAGTTTCCTCTAAGTACATCCCAGTACTTTAAAGTTCCCTCCCAGTACATCCCAGTTCCCTCACAGTACATCCCAGTACTTCACAGTTCACTCCCACTACATCCCAGTACGTCCCAGTTCCCCTCAGTACATAACACTTCCCTCCCAATACATCCAAGTTCCCTCCCAGTACATCCCAATCCCCTCCCAGTACATCCCAGTTCCCTGCCAGTATGTCCCAGTACATCCCAGTTCCCTCCCAGTACATACCAGTTCCCTCCCAGTACATCCCAGTTCCCTCCCAGTTCCCTCCCACTACATCCCAGTTCCCTCCCAGTACATACCAGTTCCCTCCCAGTACATCCCAGTACATCCTGGTACATCCCAGTTCCCACCCAGTACATCCTACTACATACCAGTTCCCTCCCAGTTCACTCCCAGCACATCCCCGTACTTCACAGTTCCATCCCAGTACATCCCAGTACGCACCAGTT
Organism: Phalacrocorax aristotelis; assembly: GCF_949628215.1. Classification (NCBI taxonomy): domain Eukaryota; kingdom Metazoa; phylum Chordata; class Aves; order Suliformes; family Phalacrocoracidae; genus Phalacrocorax; species Phalacrocorax aristotelis. The sequence continues at coordinate 16,766 of NW_027441289.1, read as the reverse complement.
CCCCTCAGTACATAACACTTCCCTCCCAGTACATAACAGTACATCCCAGTGTCCTCACAGTACGTCCCAGTTCCCTCACAGTACATCCCAGTTCCCTCCCAGTACATCCCTGTTCCCTCCCTGTTCCTTCCCAGTACATAACAGTTACCTCCCAGTACATCCCAGTACATCCCAGTAGATCCTGGTACATCCCAAATCCCTGCCAGTTCCACCCGGTACAACCCAGTACAAGCCTGTACATCCTAGTTCCTCCACGGTACATCCCAGGGCATCCCCGCACATTGTAGTGCCTCCCAGTACATCCCAGATCCCTCCCAGTACTGGGAGGGACCTGGGATGTACTGGGAGGGAACTGGGACGTACTGGGAGGGAACTGGGATGTACTGGGATGTAATGGGACGGAACTGGGATGTAATGGGACGGAACTGGGATGTAATGGGACGGAACTGGGAAAGAAGTGGTAGTGAACCGGGAGGGAATTGGGATGTACGGGGATGAACTGGTAGGAAACTGGGATGTACTGGAATGGAACGGGGATGTATTGGGATGTACAGGAACGGAACTGGAATGTACGGCGATGTATTGGCATGTACTGGGAGCGAACTGGGATTTATTGGGATGTACTGGGAGGAAACTGGGATATACTGGGAGGAAACTGGGAGGGAAGTGGGTGTCAACTGGGACATTCCAGTTTCCTCCCAGTACATCCCAGTTCCCTACCAGTGCATCCCAGTCCGTCCCAGTTCCCTCCCAGTCTGTCCCAGTACATCCCAGTTCCCTCCCAGTACATCCTACTACATACCAGTTCCCTCCCAGTTCACTCCCAGTACACAACAGTTACCTCCCAGTACGTCCCAGTTCCCTCCCAGTACGTCCCAGTACATCCCAGTTCCGTCCCAGTTCCCTACCAGTGCGTCCTAGTTCCCTCCCAGTACATCCCAGTTTCCTCTTAGTCCATTGCAGTTCCCTCCAGTATATCCCACTACATCCCAGTTCCCTCCAGTACATCTCAGTTCTCTCCCATTTCCCTCCAAGTACATCCCAGTTCCCTCCCAGTACATCCCAGTTCCCTCACAGTTCATACACAGTTCACTCCCAGTTCCATTCCAGTACATCCCAGTACATGCCAGTTCCCTCGCAGTACATCACACTACATCCCAGTTCCCTCCCAGTTCCTGCTAAGTACATCCCAGTACTTCACAGTTCCCTCCCAGCACATCCCAGTACGTCCCAGTTCCCCTCAGTACATAACACTTCCCTCCCAGTACGTACCAGTACATCCCAGTGTCCTCACAGTACGTCCCAGTTCCCTCCCAGTACATCCCAGTTCCCTCCCAGTCCGTCCCAATCCCCTCCCACTACATCCCAGTTCCCTGCCAGTATGTCCCAGTACATCCCAGTTCCCTCCCAGTACATACCAGTACCCTCCCAGTACATCCCAGTTCCCTCCCAGTTCCCTCACACTACATCCCAGTTCCCTCCCAGTACATACCAGTACATCCTGGTACATCCCAATTCCCACCCAGTACATCCTACTACATACCAGTTCCCTCCCAGTACATACCAGTTCCCTCCCAGTACTTCCCAGTACTTCAAAGTTCACTCCCAGTACATCCCAGTACGTCCCAGTTCCCCTCAGTACATAACACTTCCCTCCCAGTACATAACAGTACTTCACAGTGTCCTCACAGTACGTCCCAGTTCCCTCCCAGTACATCCCAGTTCCCTACCAGTACATCCCAGTTCCCTACCAGTTCCTTCCCAGTACATAACAGTTACCTCCCAGTACATCCCAGTACATCCCAGTAGATCCTGGTACATCCCAAATCCCTGCCAGTTCCACCCGGTACAACCCAGTACAAGCCTGTACATCCTAGTTCCTCCACAGTACATCCCAGGGCATCCCCGCACATTGTAGTGCCTCCCAGTATATCCCAGGTCCCTCCCAGTGCAGCCCAGTACATCCCAGATCCCTCCCAGTACATCCCAGTTCCCTCCCAGTCCGTCCCAGTACATCCCAGTACATCCCAGTTCCCTCACAGTACATCCCAGTTCCCTCTAAGTACATCCCAGTACTTCACAGTTCCCTCCCAGTTCACTCCCAGTTCCCTCCCAGTCCGTCCAAGTTCCCTCCCAGTACATCCTACTACATACCAGTTCCCTCCCAGTTCACTCCCAGTACCTCCCAGTTCCCTCCCAATTCCTTCCCAGTACACAGCAGTTACCTCCCAGTACATCCCAGTTCCATCCCAGTACATCCCACTACTTCACAGTTCCCTCCCAGCACATCCCAGTACGTCCCAGTTCCCCTCAGTACATAACACTTCCCTCCCAGTACGTACCAGTACATCCCAGTGTCCTCACAGTACGTCCCAGTTCCCTCCCAGTACATCCCAGCTCCCTCCCAGTCCGTCCCAATCCCCTCCCAGTACATCCCAGTTCCCTGCCAGTATGTCCCAGTACATCCCAGTTCCCTCCCAGTACATACCAGTTCCCTCCCAGTAAATCCCAGTTCCCTCCCTGTTCCCTCCCAGCACATCCCAGTTCCCTCCCAGTACTTCCCAGTACTTCAAAGTTCACTCCCAGTACATCCCAGTTCCCCTCAGTACATAACACTTCCCTCCCAGTACATAACAGTACTTCACAGTGTCCTCACAGTACGTCCCAGTTCCCTCCCAGTACATCCCAGTTCCCTACCAGTTCCTTCCCAGTACATAACAGTTACCTCCCAGTACATCCCAGTACATCCCAGTAGATCCTGGTACATCCCAAATCCCTGCCAGTTCCACCCGGTACAACCCAGTACAAGCCTGTACATCCTAGTTCCTCCACAGTACATCCCAGGGCATCCCCGCACATTGTAGTGCCTCCCAGTACATCCCAGGTCCCTCCCAGTACTGGGAGGGACCTGGGATATACTGGGAGGGACCTGGGATGTACTGGGAGGGAACTAGGATGTACTGGGAGGGAACTGGGATGTACTGGGATGTATTGAGAGGCACTGGGAAAGAAGTGGTAGCGAACCGGGAGGGAATTGGGATGTACGGGGATGAACTGGTAGGGAACTGGGATGTACTGGCATGGAACGGGGATGTATTGGGATGGACAGGAACGGAACTGGAATGTACTGCGATGTACTGGGATGTACTGGGAGCAAACTGGGATTTACTGGGATGTACTGGGAGGAAACTGGGATATACTGGGAGGAAACTGGGATATACTGAGAGGCACTGGGAGGGAAGTGGGTGTCAACTGGGAAATTCCAGTTTCCTCCCAGTACATCCCAGTTACCTCCCAGTCCGTCTCAGTTCCCTCCCAGTACATCCTACTACATACCAGTTCCCTCCCAGTTCACTCCCAATACCTCCCAGTTCCCTCCCAATTCCTTCCCAGTACACAGCAGTTCCCTCCCAGTACATCCCAGTTCCATCCCAGTACATCCCAGTACTTCACAGTTCCCTCCCAGTACATCCCAGTTCCCTACCAGTACATCCCAGTACTTCACAGTTCCCTCCCAGCACATCCCAGTACGTCCCAGTTCCCCTCAGTATATAACAGTTACCTCCCAGTACATCCCAGTACATCCCAGTACATCCTGGTACATCCCAAATCCCTACCAGTTCCACCCGGTACAACCCAGTACAAGCCTGTACATCCTAGTTCCTCCACGGTACATCCCAGGGCATCCCCGCACATTGTAGTGCCTCCCAGTACATCCCAGTTCCCTCCCAGTACTGGGAGGGACCTGGGATGTACTGGGAGGGACCTGGGATGTACTGGGAGGGAACTAGGATGTACTGGGAGGGAACTGGGATGTACTGGGATGTATTGAGAGGCACTGGGAAAGAAGTGGTAGCGAACCGGGAGGGAATTGGGATGTACGGGGATGAACTGGTAGGGAACTGGGATGTACTGGCATGGAACGGGGATGTATTGGGATGTACAGGCACGGAACTGGAATGTACTGCGATGTACTGGGATGTACTGGGAGCAAACTGGGATTTACTGGGTTGTACTGGGAGGAAACTGGGATATACTGGGAGGCACTGGGAGGGAAGTGGGTGTCAACTGGGACATTCCAGATTCCTCCCAGTACATCCCAGTTCCCTACCAGTGCAGCCCAGTACATCCCAGATCCCTCCCAGTACATCCCAGTTCCCTCCCAGTCCGTCCCAGTACATCCCAGTACATCCCAGTTCCCTCACAGTACATCCCAGTTCCCTCACAGTTCACACACAGTTCACTCCCAGTTCCATTCCAGTACATCCCAGTACATGCCACTTTCCTCCAAGTAAATCCCAGTTCCCTCCCACTACATCCAAGTTCCCTCCCACTTCCCTCTAAGTACATCCCAGTACTTCACCGTTCCCTCCCAGTACATCCCAGTTCCCCCTCGGTACACAACAGTTCCCTCCCAGTACACCCCAGTACATCCCAGTTCCCTCCCAGTATGTCCCACTACATCCCAGTTCCCTCCCAGTCCATCCCAGTTCCCTCCCACTAAATCCCAATTCCCAACACTTTCCACCCAGAACATCCCAGTTCCCTCCCAGTACATCCCAGTTCCCTCTAAGTACATCCCAGTACTTCACAGTTCCCTCCCAGTTCACTCCCAGTTCCCTCCCAGTACATCCCACTTCCCTCTAAGTACATCCCACTACTTCACAGTTCCCTCCCAGCACATCCCAGTGCGTCCCAGTTCCCCTCAGTACATAACACTTCCCTCCCAGTACGTACCAGTACATCCCAGTGTCCTCACAGTACGTCCCAGTTCCCTCCCAGTACATCCCAGTTCCCTCCCAGTCCGTCCCAATCCCCTCCCAGTACATCCCAGTTCCCTGCCAGTATGTCCCAGTACATCCCAGTTCCCTCCCAGTACATACCAGTTCCCTCCCAGTTCCCTCCCACTACATCCCAGTTCCCTCCCAGTACATACCAGTTCCCTCCCAGTACATCCCAGTACATCCTGGTACATCCCAGTTCCCTCCCAGTACATCCCAGTACTTCACAGTTCACTCCCAGTACATCCCAGTACGTCCCAGTTCCCCTCAATACATAACACTTCCCTCCCAGTACATCCCAGTACATCCCAGTAGATCCTGGTACATCCCAAATCCCTGCCAGTTCCACCCGGTACAACCCAGTACAAGCCTGTACATCCTAGTTCCTCCACGGTACATCCCAGGGCATCCCCGCACATTGTAGTGCCTCCCAGTACATCCCAGTTCCCTCCCAGTCAGTCCCAGTACATCCCAGTTCCCTCCCAGTACATCCTACTACATACCAGTTCCCTCCCAGTTCACTCCCAGTACACAACAGTTACCTCCCAGTACGTCCCAGTTCCCTCCCAGTACGTCCCAGTACATCCCAGTTCCGTCCCAGTTCCCTACCAGTGCGTCCTAGTTCCCTCCCAGTACGTCCCAGTTCCCTCTTAGTCCATTCCAGTTCCCTCCAGTACATCCCAGTACATCCCAGTTCCCTCCAGTACATCTCAGTTCTCTCCCATTTCCCTCCAAGTACATCCCAGTTCCCTCCCAGTACATACCAGTTCCCTCACAGTTCACACACAGTTCACTCCCAGTTCCATTCCAGTACATCCCAGTACATGCCAGTTCCCTCCCAGTACATCACACTACATCCCAGGTCCCTCCCAGTTCCTGCTAAGTACATCGCAGTACTTCACAGTTCCCTCCCAGCACATCCCAGTACGTCCCAGTTCCCCTCAGTACATAACACTTCCCTCCCAGTACGTACCAGTACATCCCAGTGTCCTCACAGTACGTTCCAGTTCCCTCCCAGTACATCCCAGTTCCCTCCCAGTCCGTCCCAATCCCCTCCCAGTACATCCCAGTTCCCTGCCAGTATGTCCCAGTACATCCCAGTTCCCTCCCAGTACATACCAGTTCCCTCCCAGTACATCCCAGTTCCCTCCCAGTACATCCCAGTTCCCTCCCAGTACATACCAGTTCCCTCCCAGTACATCCCAGTACATCCTGGTACATCCCAGTTCCCACGCAGTACATCCTACCACATACCAGTTCCCTCCCAGTTCCCTCCCAGTACTTCCCAGTACTTCACAGTTCACTCCCAGTACATCCCAGTACGTCCCAGTTCCCCTCAGTACATAACACTTCCCTCCCAGTACATAACAGTACATCCCAGTGTCCTCACAGTACGTCCCAGTTCCCTCCCAGTACATCCCAGTTCCCTACCAGTTCACTCCCAGTACCTCCCAGTTCCCTCCCAATTCCTTCCCAGTACACAGCAGTTACCTCCCAGTACATCCCAGTTCCATCCCAGTACATCCCAGTACTTCACAGTTCCCTCCCAGTACATCCCAGTTCCCTACCAGTACATCCCAGTACTTCACAGTTCCCTCCCAGCACATCCCAGTACGTCCCAGTTCCCCTCAGTACATAAGACTTCCCTCCCAGTACATCCCAGTACATCCCAGTAGATCCTGGTACATCCCAAATCCCTGCCAGTTCCACCCGGTACAACCCAGTACAAGCCTGTACATCCTAGACCCTCCACGGTACATCCCTGGGCATCCCCGCACATTGTAGTGCCTCCCAGTACATCCCAGGTCCCTCCCAGTACTGGGAGGGAACTGGGATGTACTGGGAGGGAACTGGGATGTACTGGGAGGGAACTGGGATGTACTGGGATGTAATGGGACGGAACTGGGATGTAATGGGAGGCACTGGGAAAGAAGTGGTAGCGAACCGGGAGGGAATTGGGATGTACGGGGATGAACTGGTAGGGAACTGGGATGTACTGGCATGGAACGGGGATGTATTGTGATGTACAGGAACGGAACTGGAATGTACTGCGATGTACTGGGATGTACTGGGAGCAAACTGGGATTTACTGGGATGTACTGGGAGGAAACTGGGATATACTGGGAAGCACTGGGAGGGAAGTGGGTGTCAACTGGGACATTCCAGTTTCCTCCCAGTACATCCCAGTTCCCTACCAGTGCAGCCCAGTACATCCCAGATCCCTCCCAGTACATCCCAGTTCCCTCACAGTACATCCCAGTTCCCTCACAGTTCACACACAGTTCACTCCCAGTTCCATTCCAGTACATCCCAGTACATGCCACTTTCCTCCAAGTAAATCCCAGTTCCCTCCCACTACATCCAAGTTCCCTCCCACTTCCCTCTAAGTACATCCCAGTACTTCACAGTTCACTCCCAGTACATCCCAGTTCCCCCTCGGTACATAACAGTTCCCTCCCAGTACACCCCAGTACATCCCAGTTCCCTCCCAGTACATCCCAGTTCCCTCCCAGTATGTCCCACTACATCCCAGTTCCCTCCCAGTACATCCCAGTTCCCAAAACTTTCCTCCCAGTACATCCCATTTCCCTCCCAGTACATCCCAGTTCCCTCTAAGTACATCCCAGTACTTCACAGTTCCCTCCCAGTTCACTCCCAGTTTCCTCCCAGTACATCCCACTTCCCTCTAAGTACATCCCAGTACTTCATAGTTCCCTCCCAGCACATCCCAGTACGTCCCAGTTCCCCTCAGTACATAACACTTCCCTCCCAGTACATACCAGTACATCCCAGTGTCCTCACAGTACGTCCCAGTTCCCTCCCAGTACATCCCAGTTCCCTCCCAGTTCATCCCAGTTCCCTCCCAGTTCACTCCCAGTACATAACAGTTACCTCCCAGTACATCCCAGTACATCCTGGTACATCCCAAATCCCTGCCAGTTCCACCCGGTACAACCCAGTACAAGCCTGTACATCCTAGTTCCTCCACAGTACATCCCTGGGCATCCCCGCACATTGTAGTGCCTCCCAGTATATCCCAGGTCCCTCCCAGTACTGGGAGGGAACTGGGATGTACTGGGAGGGAACTGGGATGTACTGGGAGGGAACTGGGATGTACTGGGATGTAATGGGACGGAACTGGGATGTAATGGGAGGCACTGGGAAAGAAGTGGTAGCGAACCGGGAGGGAATTGGGATGTACGGGGATGAACTGGTAGGGAACTGGGATGTACTGGCATGGAACGGGGATGTATTGTGATGTACAGGAACGGAACTGGAATGTACTGCGATGTACTGGGATGTACTGGGAGCAAACTGGGATTTACTGGGATGTACTGGGAGGAAACTGGGATATACTGGGAGGCACTGGGAGGGAAGTGGGTGTCAACTGGGACATTCCAGATTCCTCCCAGTACATCCCAGTTCCCTACCAGTGCAGCCCAGTACATCCCAGATCCCTCCCAGTACATCCCAGTTCCCTCCCAGTCCGTCCCAGTACATCCCAGTACATCCCAGTTCCCTCACAGTACATCCCAGTTCCCTCACAGTTCACACACAGTTCACTCCCAGTTCCATTCCAGTACATCCCAGTACATGCCACTTTCCTCCAAGTAAATCCCAGTTCCCTCCCACTACATCCAAGTTCCCTCCCACTTCCCTCTAAGTACATCCCAGTACTTCACCGTTCCCTCCCAGTACATCCCAGTTCCCCCTCGGTACACAACAGTTCCCTCCCAGTACACCCCAGTACATCCCAGTTCCCTCCCAGTATGTCCCACTACATCCCAGTTCCCTCCCAGTCCATCCCAGTTCCCTCCCAGTAAATCCCAATTCCCAACACTTTCCACCCAGTACATCCCAGTTCCCTCCCAGTACATCCCAGGTCCCTCTAAGTACATCCCAGTACTTCACAGTTCCCTCCCAGTTCACTCCCAGTTCCCTCCCAGTACATCCCACTTCCCTCTAAGTACATCCCACTACTTCACAGTTCCCTCCCAGCACATCCCAGTACGTGCCAGTTCCCTTTAGTACATAACACTTCCCTCCCAGTACGTACCAGTACATCCCAGTGTCCTCACAGTACGTCCCAGTTCCCTCCCAGTACATCCCAGTACATCCCAGTCCGTCCCAATCCCCTCCCAGTACATCCCAGTTCCCTGCCAGTATGTCCCAGTACATCCCAGTTCCCTCCCAGTACATCCCAGTTCCCTCCCAGTACTTCCCAGTTCCCTCCCAGTTCCCTCCCACTACATCCCAGTTCCCTCCCAGTACATACCAGTTCCCTCCCAGTACATCCCAGTACATCCTGGTACATCCCAGTTCCCTCCCAGTACATCCCAGTACGTCACAGTTCACTCCCAGTACATCCCAGTACGTCCCAGTTCCCCTCAATACATTACACTTCCCTCCCAGTACATCCCAGTACATCCCAGTAGATCCTGGTACATCCCAAATCCCTGCCAGTTCCACCCGGTACAACCCAGTACAAGCCTGTACATCCTAGTTCCTCCACGGTACATCCCTGGGCATCCCCGCACATTGTCGTGCCTCCAAGTATATCCCAGGTCCCTCCCAGTACTGGGAGGGAACTGGGATGTACTGGGAGGGAACTGGGATGTACTGGGATGTAATGGGACGGAACTGGGATGTAATGGGACGGAACTGGGAAAGAAGTGGTAGTGAACCGGGAGGGAATTGGGATGTACGGGGATGAACTGGTAGGAAACTGGGATGTACTGGGAGCAAACTGGGATTTACTGGGATGTACTGGGAGGAAACTGGGATATACTGGGAGGAAACTGGGATATACTGAGAGGCACTGGGAGGGAAGTGGGTGTCAACTGGGACATTCCAGTTTCCTCCCAGTACATACCAGTTTCCTCCCAGTCCGTCCCAGTTCCCTCCCAGTCCATCCCAGTTCTCTCCCAGTACATCTTACTACATACCAGTTCCCTCCCTTGTTCCCTCCCAATTCCTTCCCAGTACACAGCAGTTACCTCCCAGTACATACCAGTTCCATCCCAGTACATCCCAGTACTTCACAGTTCCCTCCCAGTACATCCCAGTTCCCTCTAAGTACATCCCAGTACTTCACAGTTCACTCCCAGTACATCCCAGTACGTCCCAGTTCCCCTCAGTACATAACACTTCCCTCCCAGTACATAACAGTACATCCCAGCAGATCCTGGTACACCCCAAATCCCTGCTAGTTCCACCCGGTACAACCCAGTACAAGCCTGTACACCCTAGTTCCTCCACAGTACATCCCAGGACATCCCCGGCATATTGTAGTGCCTCCCAGTACATCCCAGCTCCCTCCCAGTACTGGGAGGGAACTGGGATGTACTGGGAGGGAACTGGGATGTACTGGGATGTATTGGGAGGCAGTGGGAAAGAAGTGGTAGCGAACCGGGAGGGAATTGGGATGTATGGGGATGAACTGGTAGGGAACTGGGATGTACTGGCATGGAACGGGGATGTATTGGGATGTACAGGAACAGAACTGGAATGTACAGCGATGTATTTGGATGTACTGGCAGCGAGCTGGGATTTACTGGGATGTACTGGGAGGAAACTGGGATATACTGGGAGGAAACTGGGATATACTGGGAGGCATTGGGAGGGAAGTGGGTGTCAACTGGGACATTCCAGTTTCCTCCCAGTACATTCCAGTTCCCTACCAGTGCATCCCAGTACATCCCAGTTCCCTCCCAGTCCGTCCCAGTACATCCCAGTACATCCCAGTTCCCTCACAGTACATCCCAGTTCCCTCCCAGTTCCTTCCCAGTACATAACAGTTACCTCCCAGTACATCCCAGTACATCCTGGTACATCCCAAATCCCTGCCAGTTCCACCCGGTACAACCCAGTACAAGCCTGTACATCCTAGTTCCTCCACAGTACATCCCAGGGCATCCCCGCACATTGTAGTGCCTCCCAGTACATCCCAGTTCCCTCCCAGTACATCCCAGTTCCCTACCAGTCCGTCCCAGTTCTCTCCAGTACATCCCAGTACATCCCAGTTCCCTCTCAGTAAATCCTACTACATACCAGTTCCCTCCCAGTTCACTCCCAGTTCCCTCCCAGTACCTCCCAGTTCCCTCCCAATTCCTTCCCAGTACACAACAGTTACCTCCCAGTACATCCCAGTTCCATCCCAGTACATCCGAGTTCCATCCCAGTACATCCCAGTACATCGCAGTTCCCTCCCAGTACGTCCCAGTTCCCTCCAGGTCCGTCCGAGTTGCCTCCAGTACATCCCAGTACATACCAGTTCCCTCCCAGTACATCCTATTACATACCAGTTCCCTCCCAATTCCTTCCCAGTACACAACAGTTACCTCCCAGTACATCCGAGTTCCATCCCAGTACATCCGAGTTCCATCCCAGTACATCCCAGTACATCCCAGTTCCCTCCCAGTACGTCCCAGTTCCCTCCAGGTCCGTCCGAGTTCCCTCCAGTACATCCCAGTACATACCAGTTCCCTCCCAGTACATCCTATTACATACCAGTTCCCTCCCAATTCCTTCCCAGTACACAACAGTTACCTCCCAGTACATCCCAGTTCCATCCCAGTACATCAGAGTTCCATCCCAGTACATCCCAGTACATCCCAGTTCCCTCCCAGTACGTCCCAGTTCCCTCCCAGTCCGTCCGAGTTCCCTCCAGTACATCCCAGTACATACCAGTTCCCTCCCAGTACATCCTACTACATACCAGTTCCCTCCCAGTTCCCTCCCAGTTCACTCCCAGTACCTCCCAGTTACCTCCCACTTGCTTCCCAGTATACAGGTTACCTCCCAGTACATCCCAGTTCCATCCCAGTACATCCCACTTCCATCCCAGTACATTCCAGTACTTCACAGTTCCCTCCCAGTATATCCCAGTTACCTCTAAATACATCCCAGTACTTCACAGTTCCCTCCCAGCACATCCCAGTATGTCCCAGTTCCCTCCCAGTACATCCCAGTTCCCTACCAGTACGTCCCAGTTCCCTCCCAGTTCACTCCCAGTATATAACAGTTACCTCCCAGTACATCCCAGTACATCCCATTAGATCCTGGTACATCCCAAATCCCTGCCAGTTCCACCCGGTACAACCCAGTACAAGCCTGTACATCCTAGTTCCTCCACAGTACATCCCAGGGCATCCCCGCACATTGTAGTGCCTCCAAGTATATCCCAGTTCCCTTCCAGTACTGGGAGGGACCTGGGATGTACTGGGAGGGAACTGGGATGTACTGGGAGGGACCTGGGATGTACTGGGATGTAATGGGACGGAACTGGGATGTATTGGGAGGCACTGGGAAAGAAGTGGTAGTGAACCGGGAGGGAATTGGGATGTACGGGGATGAACTGGTAGGGAACTGGGATGTACTGGCATGGAACGGGGATGTATTGGGATGTACAGGAACGGAACTGGAATGTACTGCGATGTATTGGCATGTACTGGGAGCAAACTGGGATTTACTGGGATGTACTGGGAGGAAACTGGGATATACTGGGAGGCACTGGGAGGAAAGTGGGTGTCAACTGGGACATTCCAGATTCCTCCCAGTACATCCCAGTTCCCTACCAGTATGTCAAAGTACATCCCAGATCTCTCCCAGTCCGTCCCTGTTCCCTCCCAGTCCGTCCGAGTCCGTCCCAGTACATCCCAGTTCCCTCACAGTTCACACACAGTTCACTCCCAGTTCCATTCCAGTATATCCCAGTACATGTCACTTTCCTCCAAGTAAATCCCAGTTCCCTCCCACTACATCCAGGTTCCCTCCCACTTCCCTCTAAGTACATCCCAGTACTTCACAGTTCACTCCCAGTACATCCCAGTTCCCCCTCGGTACATAACAGTTCCCTCCCAGTACACCCCAGTACATCCCAGTTCCCTCCCAGTACATCCCAGTTCCCTCCCAGTACATCCCAGTTCCCAACACTTTCCTCCCAGTACATCCCAGTTCCCTCCCAGTATGTCCCAGTACGTCCCAGTTCCCTCCCAGTACATACCAGTTCCCTCCCAGTACATACCAGTTCCCTCCCAGTTCCCTCCCACTACATCCCAGTACATCCCAGTTTCCTCCCAGTACATACCAGTTCCCTCCCAGTACATCCCAGTACATCCTGGTACATCCCAGTTCCCACCCAGTACATCCTACTACATACCAGTTCCCTCCCAGTTCACTCCCAGTACATCCCAGTACTTCACAGTTCCATCCCAGTACATCCCAGTACGCACCAGTTCCCCTCAGTACATAACACTTCCCTCCCAGTACATAACAGTACATCCCAGTGTCCTCACAGTACGTCCCAGTTCCCTCCCAGTACATCCCAGTTCCCTACCAGTACGTCCCAGTTCCCTCCCAGTTCACTCCCAGTACATAACAGTTACCTCCCAGCACATCCCAGTACATCCCAGTAGATCCTGGTACATTCCAAATCCCTGCCAGTTCCACCCGGTACAACCCAGTACAAGCCTGTACATCCTAGTTCCTCCACAGTACATCCCTGGGCATCCCCGCACATTGTAGTGCCTCCCAGTACATCCCAGTTCCCTCCCAGTACTGGGAGGGAACTGGGATGTACTGGGAGGGACCTGGGATGTACTGGGAGGGAACTGGGATGTACTGGGAGGGAACTGGGACGTACTGGGATGTAATGGGACGGAACTGGGATGTATTGGGAGGCACTGGGAAAGAAGTGGTAGTGAACCGGGAGGGAATTGGGATGTACGGGGATGAACTGGTAGGAAACTGGGATGTACTGGCATGGAACGGGGATGTATTGGGATGTACAGGAACGGAACTGGAATGTACTGCGATGTACTGGGATGTACTGGGAGCGAACTAGGATTTACTGGGATGTACTGGGAGGAAACTGGGATATACTGGGAGGAAACTGGGAGGGAAGTGGGTATCAACTGGGACATTCCAGTTTCCTCCCAGTACATCCCAGTTCCCTACCAGTGCATCCCAGTCCGTCCCAGTTCCCTCCCAGTCCGTCCCAGTACATCCCAGTTCCCTCCCAGTACATCCTACTACATACCAGTTCCCTCCCAGTTCACTCCCAGTACACAACAGTTACCTCCCAGTACGTCCCAGTTCCCTCCCAGTACGTCCCAGTACATCCCAGTTCCGTCCCAGTTCCCTACCAGTGCGTCCTAGTTCCCTCCCAGTACGTCCCAGTTCCCTCTTAGTCCATTCCAGTTCCCTCCAGTATATCCCACTACATCCCAGTTCCCTCCAGTACATCTCAGTTCTCTCCCATTTCCCTCCAAGTACATCCCAGTTCCCTCCCAGTACATCCCAGTTCCCTCACAGTTCACTCCCAGTTCCATTCCAGGACATCCCAGTACATGCCAGTTCCCTCCCACTACATCACACTACATCCCAGGTCCCTCCCAGTTCCTGCTAAGTACATCCCAGTACTTCATAGTTCCCTCCCAGCACATCCCAGTACGTCCCAGTTCCCCTCAGTACATAACACTTCCCACCCAGTACATACTAGTACATCCCAGTGTCCTCACAGTACGTCCCAATTCCCTCCCAGTACATCCCAGTTCCCTCCCAGTCCGTCCCAATCCCCTCCCATTACATCCCAGTTCCCTGCCAGTATGTCCCAGTACATCCCAGTTCCCTCCCAGTACATACCAGTTCCCTCCCAGTACATACCAGTTCCCTCCCAGTACATCCCAGTACATCCTGGTACATCCCAGTTCCCACCCAGTACATCCTACTACATACCAGTTCCCTCCCAGTACTTCCCAGTACTTCACAGTTCCCTCCCAGTACATCCCAGTACGTCCCAGTTTCCCTCAGTACATAACACTTCCCTCCCGGTACATAACAGTACATCCCAGTGTCCTCACAGTACGTCCCAGTTCCCTCCCAGTACATCCCAGTTCCCTACCAGTACATCCCAGTTCCCTCCCTGTTCCTTCCCAGTACATAACAGTTACCTCCCAGTACATCCCAGTACATCCCAGTAGATCCTGGTACATCCCAAATCCCTGCCAGTTCCACCCGGTACAACCCAGTACAAGCCTGTACATCCTAGTTCCTCCACAGTACATCCCAGGGCATCCCCGCACATTGTAGTGCCTCCCAGCATATCCCAGGTCCCTCCCAGTACTGGGAGGGAACTGGGATGTACTGGGAGGGAACTGGGATGTACTGGGATGTAATGGGACGGAACTGGGATGTAATGGGACGGAACTGGGAAAGAAGTGGTAGTGAACCGGGAGGGAACTGGAATGTACGGGGATGAACTGGTAGGGAACTGGGATGTACTGGCATGGAACGGGGATGTATTGGGATGTACAGGAACGGAACTGGAATGTACTGCGATGTACTGGGATGTACTGGGAGCAAACTGGGATTTACTGGGATGTACTGGGAGGAAACTGGGATATACTGGGAGGCACTGGGAGGGAAGTGGGTGTCAACTGGGACATTCCAGATTCCTCCCAGTACATCCCAGTTCCCTACCAGTGCAGCCCAGTACATCCCAGATCCCTCCCAGTACATCCCAGTTCCCTCCCAGTCCGTCCCAGTACATCCCAGTACATCCCAGTTCCCTCACAGTACATCCCAGTTCCCTCACAGTTCACACACAGTTCACTCCCAGTTCCATTCCAGTACATCCCAGTACATGCCACTTTCCTCCAAGTAAATCCCAGTTCCCTCCCACTACATCCAAGTTCCCTCCCACTTCCCTCTAAGTACATCCCAGTACTTCACAGTTCCCTCCCAGTACATCCCAGTTCCCCCTCGGTACACAACAGTTCCCTCCCAGTACACCCCAGTACATCCCAGTTCCCTCCCAGTATGTCCCACTACATCCCAGTTCCCTCCCAGTCCATCCCAGTTCCCTCCCAGTAAATCCCAATTCCCAACACTTTCCACCCAGTACATCCCAGTTCCCTCCCAGTACATCCCAGTTCCCTCTACGTACATCCCAGTACTTCACAGTTCCCTCCCAGTTCACTCCCAGTTCCCTCCCAGTACATCCCACTTCCCTCTAAGTACATCCCACTACTTCACAGTTCCCTCCCAGCACATCCCAGTACGTCCCAGTTCCCCTCAGTACATAACACTTCTCTCCCAGTACGTACCAGTACATCCCAGTGTCCTCACAGTACGTCCCAGTTCCCTCCCAGTACATCCCAGTTCCCTCCCAGTCCGTCCCAATCCCCTCCCAGTACATCCCAGTTCCCTCCCAGTCCGTCCCAATCCCCTCCCAGTACATCCCAGTTCCCTACCAGTATGTCCCAGTACATCCCAGTTCCCTCCCAGTTCCCTCCCAGTACATTCCAGTTCCCTCCCAGTACAACCCATTTCCCTCCCAGTTCCCTCCCACTACATCCCAGTTCCCTGCCAGTACATACCAGTTCCCTCCCAGTACATCCCAGTACATCCTGGTACATCCCAGTTCCCACCCAGTTCCCTCCCAGTACATCCCAGTACTTCACAGTTCACTCCCAGTACATCCTAGTACGTCCCAGTTCCCCTCAATACATAACACTTCCCTCCCAGTACATCCCAGTACATCCCAGTAGATCCTGGTACATCGCAAATCCCTGCCAGTTCCACCCGGTACAACCCAGTACAAGCCTGTACATCCTAGTTCCTCCACGGTACATCCCTGGGCATCCCCGCACATTGTAGTGCCTCCCAGTATATCCCAGGTCTCTCCCAGTACTGGGAGGGAACTGGGACGTACTGGGAGGGAACTGGGATGTACTGGGAGGGAACTGGGATGTACTGGGATGTAATGGGACGGAACTGGGATGTAATGGGACGGAACTGGGAAAGAAGTGGTAGTGAACCGGGAGGGAATTGGGATGTACGGGGATGAACTGGTAGGAAACTGGGATGTACTGGAATGGAACGGGTATGTATTGGGATGTACAGGAACGGAACTGGAATGTACTGCGATGTATTGGCATGTACTGGGAGCGAGCTGGGATTTACTGGGATGTAGTGGGAGGA